>NC_047111.1:9092592-9441162 GCF_902500255.1 Thalassophryne amazonica | reverse complement strand
GATTTCACTGGTCACAAGACCAGAGCCCTGGGTTTTAGCTTTCTGCTTCGAGACTTCCATGACGAGGATAGTGAGTTCGCGTCCCGAGGGGAGCGAATGGGCGGAGTCATAACAACACAACGCAGAGTGCAGCTGCTACATATACAATATATATGTTTATTGTTTCTTTATAATTGATGACAGCTAAAGTGCAGAGTATTCTGTTCAAAACACAAACCACTGGGTGTGTTTTTCAGCTTTCGTGCAGCCCGTGTGTTTGCCTCCTCTCAGTCAGGAACTGCAGGCAGGAACCAAATGTTTCATTGCTGGATGGGGACGAGACAGTGAGCAGGGTGAGTGCATGTGCATTGACATGGCATTTACAAACAAACCTGAGCACATTATAAAAACATATATACGGGGCTATCTGACCATAATTTGACTTTGACTGCTAGGAAGCTGACTAAAAAGAGATTTTGCTACTTTGGTAAATTAAACAACAATGAAAATGACATGAAATCCTTTATCCCAAAATCCCTCAATTTGAAAGGGAACTAAAACATCTCAATTGGGAACATATTTTAGCCTTGGAAGACATTGATGAATGCTGCAATTCAATCACTGCAGCAATCACTCAATTAGTTAATAAATTCAGTATTCAAAAAAAGTGCAAAGAAAAGGGAAACAATCTCCCATGCTAAATAATGATATAAGGAAACTCATGAAAAAGAGAGATCTGGCCTTGAAGTCCAAACTCAGCATAGATAATTTTACTTTTAAAAGCTTGAGAAATAAAGTAGTGAAATAGCTGAGGAAAGCACAAGCTTCCTATTATACAAATCTTATAGGCAATTCTATGGGCAACAGTAATTCTCTTTGGAAATATTTGAATAATCTGACGAATAAAACAACCAAGTCCAAAGGAATTAAAGAATTAATTGTGAATGGCAAAATTATTAATGAAAACACCATCATGGCCAATGAATTTAATAAGCACTTTGTGCTATCAATCGAAGAACTAACAAGATTTTGAGAGAGCCACATTTGAAGTGAATCACTACAGTGCTCTTCTGAATACTTTTGTCTACAAGAAAGTGAATGAGAATGAAGTATCAAAGATTATCCAAAAACTGTCCAGCTCCAAAGCAAATGATATCTGTCATATAAATTCCTGCTTTCTCAAACGTTATAGTAACTTGTTAGTTAAACCTTTGACATGCCTTATTAATTTGTCCATTAGAAAATGTAAATTTCCTTCAGGCTGGAAAAAAGCTGTGATTGTCCCAATTTTTAAATCAGGAGTCCAGGACTCTATGCACAACTACAGGCCGATAGCAATTTTACCTGTATTGTCAAAACTTACTGAAAAAGTTGTGGCAGCTCAACTGACTGACCACTTGGAGGCCAACCAGTTCCTCCACCCACAGCAGTTTGGCTTTAGAGCAGGGTATTCAACTAAGATCCCCAACTGCTGCTTCATAGAAAACATTAAAAATTCACTAGACAAGGGTGAAGTGGTAGGAGCTGTGTTTGTGGATCTTAAAAAGGCATTTGAAACAGTCAGTCATAGCCTCCTTTTAGCCAAAATGTCCACATTTAACATTTCCTCGGAGGCGATGAAGTGGTTCACCTCTTTCCTGCAGGATAGGGAGCAGTGTGTGAGAGTGGCCCAGGATAAATCCTCCCTGATAACATCTTGATGGGAATATCTCAGGGCGCCATACTGGGGCCACTGCTTTTTGGTCTCTTATAAATGACCTTCCACTATCTTGCCCAGATGTTCGCTGCCAACTTTACGCGGACGATGCAGTTTTTTATGCACCCGCAAAGACACCAGAGCAAGCTGCAGATGTTTTATCTGCATGTATGGCTGAGGTTAGTCAGTGGCTTTTCAAAAATCAATTAGTCCCTAACCTCACTAAAACAGTGTCTATGTGCTTTTCAATCAAAACAAAAATTAGAACACATTTTAAAATAGTTTCCAAAACAGCGAAATACAACAAGTAAATGAAATGAAATATCTAGGATTGGTTCTTGACCCGCAACTAAAATTTGATGAACACATAAAGAAATATCCAAAACAATACAAAGAAATATAAATTGTTTAGACTTATCAGGCACTTCATTCCAAACCAGCGGCCCTGCTGTACATGCATGGGATGATATTCTCTCATATTCCTATTGCATGACAGCATGGGCCCAGGCAGCTCCCTCAGCCACAAAGCGCATTGGTTCACTTACAATCAAGCAATCAAAATTATGGACAGAAAACCAATCCGTCATCATCACTGTCAGATTCTTCACAAACATAACTTATTGAGTTTTGACAGTTTTAGCAATTTCTGTTTTCTAAAATTATTTTTTAAATGCTACCACAATTTGGGTCCAGAACCACTTAGGGAATTTATAGGGAGACCAAACTGCAGCAGGACAACAAGAGGTAGCTTAAATCATAACTGTACCATCCCCAAGTGCAGAATCTCGTTTGAACAGTCAGCCTTTTCTACAAAAGCTGTAACTCTGGAACTCACTGCCCACAGATATTAAGGCGATCAGTGAGTTGAAAATGTTCACCTTTAAACTTAAATCTTGGCTTAAATCAAACCAAAACTGTACCCACCAGTAAACATACAACCCTGGCAAAATTATTGAATCACCGGCTTCGGAGGATGTTCATTCAGTTGTTTAATTTTGTAGAAAAAAGCAGATCACAGACATGACACAAAACTAAAGTCATTTCAAATGGCAACTTTCTGGCTTTAAGAAACACTATAAGAAATCAGGAAAAAAAAAATTGTGGCAGTCAGTAACGGTTACTTTTTTAGACCAATCAGAGGGAAAAAATATGGAATCACTCAATTCTGAGGAATAAATTATGGAATCACCCTGTAAATTTTCATCCCCAAAACTAACACCTGCATCAAATCAGATCTGCTCGTTAGTCTGCATCTAAAAAGGAGTGATCACACCTTGGAGAGCTGTTGCACCAAGTGGACTGACATGAATCATGGCTCCAACACGAGAGATGTCAATTGAAACAAAGGAGAGGATTATCCAACTCTTAAAAAAGGGTAAATCATCATGCAGTGTTGCAGAAGATGTTGGTTGTTCACAGTCAGCTGTGTCTAAACTCTGGACCAAATACAAACAACATAGGAAGGTTGTTAAAGGCAAACATACTGGTAGACCAAGGAAGACATCAATGCGTCAAGACAGAAAACTTAAAGCAATATGTCTCAAAAATCGAAAATGCACAACAAAACAAGTGAGGAACGAATGGGAGGAAACTGGAGTCAACGTCTGTGACCGAACTGTAAGAAACCGCCTAAAGGAAATGGGATTTACATACAGAAAAGCTAAACGAAAGCCATCATTAACACCTAAACAGAAAAAAAACAAGGTTACAATGGGCTAAGGAAAAGCAGTCGTGGACTGTGGATGACTGGATGAAAGTCATATTCAGTGATGAATCTCGAATCTGCATTGGGCAAGGTGATGATGCTGGAACTTTTGTTTGGTGCCGTTCCAATGAGATTTATAAAGATGACTGCCTGAAGAGAACATGTAAATTTCCACAGTCATTGATGATATGGGGCTGCATGTCAGGTAAAGGCACTGGGGAGATGGCTGTCATTACATCATCAATAAATGCACAAGTTTTCGTTGATATTTTGGACACTTTTCTTATCCCATCAATTGAAAGGATGTTTGGGGATGATGAAATCATTTTTCAAGATGATAATGCATCTTGCATAGAGCAAAAACTGTGAAAACATTCCTTGCAAAAAGACACATAGGGTCAATGTCATGGCCTGCAAATAGTCCAGATCTTAATCCAATTGAAAATCTTTGGTGGAAGTTGAAGAAAATGGTCCATGACAAGGCTCCAACCTGCAAAGCTGATCTGGCAACAGCAGTCAGAGAAAGTTGGAGCCAGATTGATGAAGAGTACTGTTTGTCACTCATTAAGTCCATGCCTCAGAGACTGCAAGCTGTTATAAAAGCCAGAGGTGGTGCAACAAAATACTAGTGATGTGTTGGAGCGTTCTTTTGTTTTTCATGATTCCATGAAAGTAACCGTTACTGACTGCCACAATTTTTTTTTTCCTGATTTCTTATAGTGTTTCTTAAGCCAGAAAGTTGCCATTTGAAATGACTTTAGTTTTGTGTCATGTCTGTGATCTGCTTTTTTCTACAAATTAAACCACTGAATGAACGTCCTCCGAGGCCGGTGATTCCATAATTTTTGCCAGGGGTTGTATGAGAATGAATGAATGAGATGAGTGAGATGAGAGTTTGAATTGCACTGTTCTATTTATTATAGATGTTCAAATGTAAATTAAGATGTTTTTTAGGTCGTGTTAGAGTAGAAAAGCCTAACCAGGGATGGGAGTTGTAAATTAGCACTTGTTGCTATACTCTGTATGCATCACTTCAGCTACAAGCTTTGATTTGTAGCTATGTCTGATTGTATTGTCCCTGTCAAATAAACTAATAAATAAAAAAAAATAAATAAAAATGTTAGAACTCACAATGAACTGAATCCTGAATGGTTTTGATTTGTGCCATTAAACAATGTGGTAAATCTGTGGTTCCAGGTTCCCTGCCTAATGTTCTGCAGGAGGCCCAGGTTCCTTTGCTTGCTCGAGATCAGTGTCAGCTCCAGCTCCCAGAGTACAACATCACCTCCAGCATGTTGTGTGCTGGATACCCAGAGGGTGGTGTGGACACCTGTCAGGTACATTGGGCCTATCTGGTTCTGGGTGGAGTTACTTTGATTAAAATAGACAGTAGATGCAGAACAGTCCACTGTGATCTGGATCTAAACCTAAACTACCTAAATTTCATGTGAGTTAATATCATGCATGTGTTTAAATGTCCATTCAAGGAAGCAGACATGGAGGACTCGAGGTTTTTGGTAAACTTGTTGGAATTATAGGTTGACAACAACACCCCTCCAGCGTTTAATGTGTGAGAAGCTGCTGAGTGTCCTGACACTGTGTCCTGGACCTCGATGCATGGCAGAAAGTGAATGAATTATTCTGGGTGTGTTGACCAAATTAAAAGTCTGCTGTTTTAGGGTCCAAGCACCATTGAAGCTGGTGGAAGGACCTGTTGTTTTTGTGCTGGTTTTTGTTTTGATTTGTTGTTTTCCTCGGCACAAAATGTGTTTGGGCACCCTAAACCAGGTGAAGCTCAAATGTGAAATTTACAGGGTTGGTAGATGTCAGAAAAACCTCCCCGTACACAAAAACTCATCAGTGAAAAACTCTATCTGGTGCTATAATTAATAAAAATGTGTTAACACAAATAACATTTGATCCATGGGGTCAACCAGAATAATAAGAATAAGAAAGAACTTTATTAATCCCAAAGGAAATATTTTGCCAGAGTGCCGAAACAGAAAACAGTAAACATTGCCTCTTTTTTTTATACAACAACATGTTCATGCAAAATGACTAAAAGACACTTGCTTCTCAGGATTTGAGTTATCTGGTTTTATTTCATTTCTCTGGTCTGTTTGCTATTTTCCTTATTTCATTGGTTTTTATATGTTTATTCTCTTGCTGGGTTATTTTCTGCTTGAGTCTATCTGTCTCTATCTCTCTTGTCTGTCTCTTGGCTCTTGGTGATGGGTGTTTCCCTCTCTCTGGCCATGTCCTTGTTCTGGTGCTTTCCGTGCACACCTGTTTCTGATTTGCTGATTATCACCTGAGGTTATATAAGCTCAATGAGTGTGTTTGTCCCTTGCCAGTTTGTTGTGCCTTGTGCCTTCATTCCAGCTCTGTTTCTGCTTTCCATAGTCCTGCCTTCCTCTTTGTGTGTTCCTGACCTCCAGCCTGTTGCTTCGACCATGCTTTTTTGCTTGATAATTTTTATACTGCTGCTTGTTCTGGACTGCTTACTCATGTACCTACCTCTGCTATCCACTACAGTAAAGCCTTTTTATAGCCATAGCTGTCTATCTGAGCTGTGCATTTCTGTCCAGTACATTCCTGACCATCCAACCTGATACATGCACAAGATGTTTGACAGTATTGCACACAACTCTGAGTAACTGAAAAACTCTGATCATCATACATTCATCCTGCAGAAGGGGGGTTAGTTATACAGCCTGATTGCCACAGGTAGGAAGGAGACCACTGAGTGATAAAACATCTGCAACAGGGGTCGCGGGTGAGCAACAACATGTAGGGATGTTTTGGCAGAGCTTCTGACCAGGGTGAACTTTTTAACAAATATTTCAATTTTTTCGGTTAACCCTAAAGAAAGCTGCCCAGCTCACAAGATACGGATCCATCAAACCTTTTGGTTTTCAAATTTGCACACCTTTCACGACAGCTCAGAAGCTGCTGTGAGCAAAAACAAATCCGGTAAAGACCAGGCCACTAAAGCCCCGGGCTCTGAGCGACGAGGCTGTGGACTTATCTGAAGTGATGGCGGCTATCACAAGAAGTGAGAGCAAGATACTGTCTCGTATAGACTCGTGCATGCATGGACTTAAACGCCAAAATAAATGCCTCAGATAAGACGACGATTATGGAGGGAGATGTCGGCCGGCTGAAGTCAGAGGTTTGCTACACTACAGCTAAACTGGATGACTTGGAAGGACGGTAGTGCCGATGCAACGCTCACATCATCAGGATAAAGGAGGGAATTGAGAACAGCGGAGGCCAGCGGCCTACAGAGGCTATGGCTAAGATACTGCAGGAGCTGCTGGGCCTCGACTTTGTTCTGACTTGAGACCTTGCCCACCGCGGCCTACGTCCACCACCCAGTGAAGGTGAGCCCCCGAGACTTATGGTAGTGAAATTTCACTATTTTCAGGAGAGAGAGATGGTGTTTTGCAAAGCTGCCAGCACAACCTCACTGACCCTCCACGGCAAGAAAATGAGTATGTTTCCTGATTACACCGCTGTGGTGGCTAAGAGGAGAGCAGCGTTTATGGAGGCTAAGCAGCTCCTGCA
Source organism: Thalassophryne amazonica (assembly GCF_902500255.1). NCBI lineage: Eukaryota > Metazoa > Chordata > Actinopteri > Batrachoidiformes > Batrachoididae > Thalassophryne > Thalassophryne amazonica. The sequence continues at coordinate 9,434,215 of NC_047111.1, read as the reverse complement.
GAACTGCCAGGGGATTAAATTTGGGTTCGTCTCCCCCGCGGTTCTCCGCATCATCCTGCCAACATGCCAAGAAAAATGATTTGAGGGACCCATCTGTAGCAATTGACTTTATCCCAAAGAATCTAAAGCCTTAGGACACGGACCTTTTTCTGAGATGCAGGCAGCTAACAGGAGTTAGCGGCTAACTGCTAATGGCTAATGTTGATAGTTTAAGACATTGAGAGTTAACGTTTCCACTCGGTTCACGTGACTCCTCTTTGCACTTCCTTTTTCTTCCTTTAATGCAGGACCAGTAATGTTGCCTTTATTTGTTATTTATTTTTGTTTGCTTGTCTGTGGACTCCGGAGGGCGGCTGGATATGTTTTTGCACATGCCCCCCCATTGGCTGCCAGCGAAGGAGCCGCTGGGGCGGGCCTCATACGCTGCCCCGCGGGTGTCTATGAAACACAAATTTAAAACTAAGAAATAATAATAATGATGATGTAAATATATTATATCATTAGTTAATTTATTAATCAATTATTATGATAGAAGAAATAATGAGGATAAAAATATAGCATTAGTTAATTTATTAATCAATTATTATATTACTATATTATTATTACTTATATAAAAAAACAATGATAAAATAAATCTAATGTAAAAAAGCAAACATACAAAACCTATTAGATAATGCTCATTTATATGTACCTATTTCCAATTTTATTTAAAAGTTATTAGCTTCCAAATAAATTACAAAACAAAAACACTTTTCTGAAAACAAAAAACAAAGGTTGTAGTATCTCCCCTTACCTCTATGACCTGGCCATTGAGCCGCTCGCAATAGCTCAGAGAGCAGATGGCAGTATTAAGGAGTCACTCAGGGAGGTAAATCTCATAAGGTTTCGCTTTACGCCGATGACTTTTGCTATATATATCCCACCCAGCAGAATCTATACTACGTATTCTGGATGAATTTGGTCATCTGTCAGGTTATAAATTAAATTATTCAAAGAGCTTGCGTTTACCAATTAATGATACAGATAACTATTCTATTTTCCCATTTAAACTGGAAAAAAAAAAGTTTATGTATCTAGGGATCAAAATTATTCGCTCGATAGGGGGGCTGTACAATAATCATTTTAAGACATTATTAGACAGGGCGACTCAAGATTTTAAGAAATGGTCAGCACTGCAATTTCTTTAGTGGGCTGAATCAACATTGTGAAGATGACAGTGCTACCCCGATTTCTCTCTTTCAGATGATTCCAGTATTTATACCAAAGATAACGTTTCAACAGCTACATAGGTTAATTGCGTCATTTATTTGGAATAATTCGAACCCCAGAATGAAGAAAATATATTTAGAGGTGCCTAAAGAGTCAGGTGGTCTCGGACTGCCAAGCTTTATTTTCTAATACTGGTCTGCAAACATTGTAAAATTTTTACATTGGGTATTTACATATAAAAATAAATAGGGCATAGAATGGGCAGAAATGGAATTACTAAGTACCCCACTACCTATACTCACCTCCCCACATAAGACATTCAGTGGTTAAAGAGTCACTAAAAATTTGGTTCAGGAGCCATTTTGGATTAAAAGAGGCTAGTTGGTTTTTTACAGTATCAAATAATCCCTTCTTCCCCCTGTCTGTGTTGGATAATACTGTACATTTCAACATTGGCATGTTAAGGGATTGACATTTTTCAGTGGCTTGTTTACAAATGACACATTCTCCTCATTTGAGACCCTCAGGAAAGACCACGATTTAACACTCATTTCTTTAGATATCTCCAAATATGCAGTTTCACTAAGTAAGTGTTCTCCTCGTTTCCTTACCTGCCACCTAAAAGCCAATTAGACAGCATCTTGGAGCTTGAGCCCTTTGAGAAGAAACAGATATACACATGATAAGGGGTTTAAATCAGATATCCTGGGAGAAAACCTGAAATTGCATGGGAGAGTGATTTGGGGGCCGTGCTCTCAGAGGAGGCGTGGAGGGACGGCCTGTCTCGAGGACACACCTCTTCATTATGTGTACGCCGTGGATTATTCAATTTAAGGTGCTCCATCATCTCCACTACTCAAAGGACAAACTTGACAGAATTTTTCTCACCACAAACTCTCCTGCCTGAGATGCGGTAACAGCCCAGCCTCAGTGGGTCACATGTTTTTGGGCCTGCTCCTCCCTAAACAGTTACTGGGGCAGTATTTTTGAGGTATTTTCTCATATGTGCAAAAAGACCAAAGCTCCTGATTTCCACACAGCCATTTTCAGCATAGCTCTCCCCCCCGAATTGTGAGGGCACAAACTTACAGGCGAATGCTTTGGCATTTGCTTCATTACTCGCTCACAGACTGAGTCTCTTTAACTATCAATCAATCAATCAATTTTTTTTTTATATAGCGCCAAATCACAACAAACAGTTGCCCCAAGGGCTTTATATTGTAAGGCAAGGCCATACAATAATTATGTAAAACCCCAACGGTCAAAACGACCCCCTGTGAGCAAGCACTTGGCTACAGTGGGAAGGAAAAAACTCCCTTTTAACAGGAAGAAACCTCCAGCAGAACCAGGCTCAGGGAGGGGCAGTCTTCTGCTGGGACTGGTTGGGGCTGAGGGAGAGAACCAGGAAAAAGACATGCTGTGGAGGGGAGCAGAGATCGATCACTAATGATTAAATGCAGAGTGGTGCATACAGAGCAAAAAGAGAAAGAAACAGTGCATCATGGGAACCCCCCAGCAGTCTACGTCTATAGCAGCATAACTAAGGGATGGTTCAGGGTCACCTGATCCAGCCCTAACTATAAGCTTTAGCAAAAGGAAGTTTTAAGCCTAATCTTAAAAGTAGAGAGGGTGTCTGTCTCCCTGATCTGAATTGGGAGCTGGTTCCACAGGAGAGGAGCCTGAAAGCTGAAGGCTCTGCCTCCCATTCTACTCTTACAAACCCTAGGAACTACAAGTAAGCCTGCAGTCTGAGAGCGAAGCGCTCTATTGGGTGATATGGTACTACGAGGTCCCTAAGATAAGATGGGACCTGATTATTCAAAACCTTATAAGTAAGAAGAAGAATTTTAAATTCTATTCTAGAATTAACAGGAAGCCAATGAAGAGAGGCCAATATGGGTGAGATATGCTCTCTCCTTCTAGTCCCCGTCAGTACTCTAGCTGCAGCATTTTGAATTAACTGAAGGCTTTTTAGGGAACTTTTAGGACAACCTGATAATAAGGAATTACAATAGTCCAGCCTAGAGGAAATAAATGCATGAATTAGTTTTTCAGCATCACTCTGAGACAAGACCTTTCTGATTTTAGAGATATTGCGTAAATGCAAAAAAGCAGTCCTACATATTTGTTTAATATGCGCTTTGAATGACATATCCTGATCAAAAATGACTCCAAGATTTCTCACAGTATTACTAGAGGTCAGGGTAATGCCATCCAGAGTAAGGATCTGGTTAGACACCATGTTTCTAAGATTTGTGGGGCCAAGTACAATAACTTCAGTTTTATCTGAGTTTAAAAGCAGGAATTAGAGGTCATCCATGTCTTTATGTCTGTAAGACAATCCTGCAGTTTAGCTAATTGGTGTGTGTCCTCTGGCTTCATGGATAGATAAAGCTGGGTATCATCTGCGTAACAATGAAAATTTAAGCAATACCGTCTAATAATACTGCCTAAGGGAAGCATGTATAAAGTGAATAAAATTGGTCCTAGCACAGAACCTTGTGGAACTCCATAATTAACTTTAGTCTGTGAAGAAGATTCCCCATTTACATGAACAAATTGTAATCTATTAGACAAATATGATTCAAACCACCGCAGCGCAGTGCCTTTAATACCTATGGCATGCTCTAATCTCTGTAATAAAATGTTATGGTCAACAGTATCAAAAGCAGCACTGAGGTCTAACAGAACAAGCACAGAGATGAGTCCACTGTCCGAGGCCATAAGAAGATCATTTGTAACCTTCACTAATGCTGTTTCTGTACTATGATGAATTCTAAAACCTGACTGAAACTCTTCAAATAGACCATTCCTCTGCAGATGATCAGTTAGCTGTTTTACAACTACCCTTTCAAGAATTTTTGAGAGAAAAAGGAAGGTTGGAGATTGGCCTATAATTAGCTAAGATAGCTGGGTCAAGTGATGGCTTTTTAAGTAATGGTTTAATTACTGCCAACTTAAAAAGCCTGTGGTACATAGCCAACTAACAAAGATAGATTGATCATATTTAAGATTGAAGCATTAAATAATGGTAGGGCTTCCTTGAGCAGCCTGGTAGGAATGGGGTCTAATAAACATGTTGATGGTTTGGATGAAGTAACTAATGAAAATAACTCAGACAGAACAATCGGAGAGAAAGAGTCTAACCAAATACCGGCATCACTGAAAGCAGCCAAAGATAACGATACGTCTTTGGGATGGTTATGAGTAATTTTTTCTCTAATAGTTAAAATTTTGTTAGCAAAGAAAGTCATGAAGTCATTACTAGTTAAAGTTAATGGAATACTCAGCTCAATAGAGCTCTGACTCTTTGTCAGCCTGGCTACAGTGCTGAAAAGAAACCTGGGGTTGTTCTTATTTTCTTCAATTAGTGATGAGTAGAAAGATGTCCTAGCTTTACGGAGGGCTTTTTTATAGAGCAACAGACTCTTTTTCCAGGCTAAGTGAAGATCTTCTAAATTAGTGAGACGCCATTTCCTCTCCAACTTACGGGTTATCTGCTTTAAGCTACGAGTTTGTGAGTTATACCACGGAGTCAGACACTTCTGATTTAAAGCTCTCTTTTTCAGAGGAGCTACAGCATCCAAAGTTGTCTTCAATGAGGATGTAAAACTATTGACGAGATACTCTATCTCCCTTACAGAGTTTAGGTAGCTACTCTGCACTGTGTTGGTATATGACATTAGAGAACATAAAGAAGGAATCATATCCTTAAACCTAGTTACAGCGCTTTCTGAAAGACTTCTAGTGTAATGAAACTTATTCCCCACTGCTGGGTAGTCCATCAGAGTAAATGTAAATGTTATTAAGAAATGATCAGACAGAAGGGAGTTTTCAGGGAATACTGTTAAGTCTTCTATTTCCATACCATAAGTCAGAACAAGATCTAAGATATGATTAAAGTGGTGGGTGGACTCATTACTTTTTGAGCAAAGCCAATAGAGTCTAATAATAGATTAAATGCAGTGTTGAGGCTGTCATTCTCAGCATCTGTGTGGATGTTAAAATCGCCCACTATAATTATCTTATCTGAGCTAAGCACTAAGGCAGACAAAAGGTCTGAAAATTCACAGAGAAACTCACAGTAACGACCAGGTGGACGATAGATAATAACAAATAAAACTGGTTTTTGGGACTTCCAATTTGGATGGACAAGACTAAGAGACAAGCTTTCAAATGAATTAAAGCTCTGTCTGGGTTTTTGATTAATTAATAAGCTGGAATGGAAGATTGCTGCTAATCCTCCGCCATCGGCCCGTGCTACGAGCATTCTGACAGTTAGTGTGACTCGGGGGTGTTGACTCATTTAAACTAACATATTCATCCTGCTGTAACCAGGTTTCTGTAAGGCAGAATAAATCAATATGTTGATCAATTATTATATCATTTATCAAAGGGACTTAGAAGAGAGAGACCTAATGTTTAATAGACCACATTTAAAACACGCAAAGTGAATAATGTGTAAATAATTAGAGGTGATTCAGCAGAAGGAGTGCTTTAGTTAAGGCACGTAAAGATTACACTGGGAAACAAATCGTAATCTAGATAACTAGATCAATCTAACTGCGCAGATTAAACAGCTAACAGATACAGAAAAACACCGCTGTGCTCCGGAACAGGAAGTGATACAATACCGCAGTGAGAGCCAACCACCAGTAGAGGCAGTAGAGGTAGAACTAGAAGGCAAAGAAACCCCATCGTCTCCACAGTGGTTGAAGGAGGTGTTTTCCCTTTCTGCCCTCTGGAAAAGCTCAGATACAAGACAAGCAAAAGAAGCTTTTCTGCGACCTGGAGTTCTTTTATGGATTACATCTAACTTTTCCCCTTACAGTAAGTACTCTGATCACTTAGCTTATAGTTATGAGGTTATCAAAACTTATAGTTAGGGCTGGATCAGGTGACCCTGAACCGTCCCTTAGTTATGCTGCTATAGACGTAGACTGCTGGGGGGTTCCCATGATGCACTGAGTGTTTCTTTCTCTTTTTGCTCTGTATGCACCACTCTGCTTTTAATCATTAGTGATTGATCTCTGCTCTCTTCCACAGCATGTCCTTTTCCTGATTCTCTCCCCTCAGCCCCAACCAGTCCCAGCAGAAGACTGCCCCTCCCTGAGCCTGGTTCTGCTGGAGGTTTTCTTCCTGTTAAAAGGGAGTTTTCCTTCCCACTGTCGCCAGGTGCTTGCTCATAGGGGGTCGTTTTGCCGGTTGGGGTTTTTCTGTAATTATTGTATGGCTTTTGCCTTACAATATAAAGTGCCTTGGGGCGACTGTTGTGATTTGGTGCTATATAAATAAAATTGATTTGATTTGATTTGATTTAGAGGCAACTGCCCTATTTCCAAGAATTTATGTGAAATAATACTGTTGTATTAAAAACAAACAAACAAACACAGACTGGTTGTAAAAAACAGAAAGAGAGACAGGACCGTTCCCTGTGGTGCTGCCATGCTGCTCCTGATGGTGTCAGATGTAATGTCTCGAAGCCTCACATACTGTGGGCAGCCTGTGAGGTAGTTGATAATCCAGGCCACCATTCGAGTCTCCACCTTCATGTCCTGTAGCTTATTGCCGAGCAGGTCAGGCTGGATGGTGTTGAAGGCACTGGAGAATTCAAAGAACATGAGTGTCACAGTGCTGCCTGCCTCCTCCAGGTGAGAATAAGCTCTGTGCAGCATGAAGATGTTGGCATCCTCCATTCCGATGCTGGGCTGGTACACAAACTGCAGGGGGTCCAGTGATAATTCAGTGACTGTGTGGAGGAGCCTCAGGATGAGCATCTCCAGTGACTTCTTAACATGTGATGTTCGGGCCACAAGTCTGTAGTCATTAACTGTGTTGGGGTTACTCTTATCTTGTCCTCACTAATTTAGAAGATCTTCACTTAGCCTGGAAAAAGAGTCTGTTGCTCTATAAAAAAGCCCTCCGCTAGGTCATCTTACTACTCATCACTAATTGAAGAAAATAACAACAACCCCAGGTTTCTTTTCAGCACTGTAGCCAGGCTGACAAAGAGTCAGAGCTCTATTGAGCCGAGTATTCCTTTAACTTTAACTAGTAGTGACTTCATGACTTTCTTTGCTAATAAAATTTTAACTATAGAGAAAAAAATATTCATAACCATCCCAAAGACATATCTTTATGTTCGGCTGCTTTCAGTGATGCCGGATATTGGGCTAGACTCTTTCTCTCCGATTGTTCTGTCTGTATTTTTCATTAGTTACTTCATCCAAACCATCAACATGTCTCATTAGACCCCATTCCTACCAGGCCTGCTCAAGGAAGCCCTACCATTATTTAATGCTTCGATCTTAAATATGATCAATCTATCTTTATTAGTTGGCTATGTACCACAGGCTTTTAAGGTGGCAGTAATTAAACCATTACTTTAAAAGCCATCACTTGACCTAGCTATCTTAGCTAATTATAGGCCAATCTCCAACCTTCCTTTCTCTCAAAAATTCTTGAAAGGGTAGTTGTAAACAGCTAACTGATCATCTGCAGAGGAATGGTCTATTTGAAGAGTTTCAGTCAGGTTTTAGAATTCATCATAGTACAGAAACAGCATTAGTGAAGGTTACAATGATCTCTTATGGCCTCAGACAGTGGACTCATCTCTGTGCTTGTCCTGTTAGACCTCAGTGCTGCTTTTGATACTGTTGACCATAAAATTTTATTACAAAAATTAGAGCATGCCATAGGTATAAAGGCACTGCGCTGTGGTGGTTTGAATCATATTTATCTAATGGATTACAATTTGGTTCATGTAATGGGGAGTCTTCTTCACAGACTAAGGTTAATTATGAGTTCCACAAGGTTCTGTGCTAGGACCAATTTATTCACTTTATACATGCTTCCCTAGGCAGTATTATTAGAAAGCATTGCTTAAATTTTCATTGCTACGCAGATGATACCCAGCTTTATCTATCCATGAAGCCAGAGGACACACACCAATTAGTTAAACTACAGGAATGTCTTACAGACATAGAGACATGGATGACCTCTATATTTCCTGCTTTTAAACTCAGATAAAACTGAAGTTATTGTACTTGGCCCCACAAAATCTTAGAAACATGGGTTGTCTAAACCAGATCCTTACTCTGGATGGCATTACCCTGACCTCTAGTAATACTGTGAGAAATCTTGGAGTCATTTTGATCAGGATATGTCCTTCAATGAGCATATTTAAGCAAATAGGTAGCACTGCTTTTTTTTGCATTTGCGCAATCTCTAAAATTAGAAAGGTCTTGTCTCAGAGTGATGCTGAGAAAACTACTTAATGCATTCATTTCCTCTAGGCTGGACTATTGTAATTCATTATTATCAGGTTGTCCTAAAAGTTCCCTGAAAAGCTTCAGTTAATTCAAAATGCTGCAGCTAGAGTACTGACAGGGACTAGAAGGAGAGAGCATATCTCACCCATATTGGCCTCTCTTCATTGGCTTCCTGTTAATTCCAGAATAGAATTTAAAATTATTCTTCTTACTTTTATGGTTTTGAATAATCAGGTCCCATCTTATCTTAGGGACCTCATAGTACCATATACACCCCAATAGAGCACTTCACTCTCAGACTGCCAGGCTTATTTGTAGTTCCTAGGGTTTTTTAAGAGTAGAATGGAGGCAGAGCCTTCAGCTTTCAGGCTTCTCTCCTGTGGAACCAGCTCCCGATTCGGATTAGGGAGACAGACACCCTCTCTACTTTTAAGATTAGGCTTAAAACTTTCCTTTTTGCTAAACGTTATAGTTAGGGCTGGATCAGGTGACCCTGAACCATCCCTTAGTTATGCTGCTATAGACTTAGACTGCTGGGGGTTCCCATGATGCACCACTCTGCATTTAATCATTAGTGATTGATCTCTGCTCTCTTCCACAGCATGTCTTTTTCCTGATTCTCTCCCCTCAGCCCCAACCAGTCCCAGCAGAAGACTGCCCCTCCCTGAGCCTGGTTCTGGTGGAGGTTTCTTTCTGTTAAAAGGGAGTTTTTCCTTCCCACTGTCGCCAACTGCTTGCTCACAGGGGTCGTTTTGACCGTTGGGGTTTTTCTGTAATTATTGTATGGCTTTGCCTTACAATATAAAGCGCCTTGGGGCAGCTGTTTGTTGTGATTGGCGCTATATAAATAAAATTGATTGATTTATTGCTTTTCTTGGGCACAGGAGCCAGACATGAGGTTTTCCACCACTCAGGAACAACCATCTGGCTCAGGCTCAAGTTGAAGATGTACTGGAAAATCCCACACAGCTGGAGAGGACGTCCCTTCAGCACTCTGGGGCTGAGGCCATCAGGACCCGCAGCCTTTCCTGGACACAGACGACTACATTCTCTTCTCACCTCCTCAGCAGTGATGGTGATGGGAGGCTTTGTGAGGATGAAGGAGTAGTGGAGAGAGGGAGTGGGGGCAGGTTGGTGGGAGGAGGGGGTGGTAATAATTGGGGTGTGCAGTGAGTGTAAAGGGGAGGGGGCACTGACAGAAACTGGGGGAAGGGTAGGAAGAGTCCATGTTGTCAAACCTGTTAAAGAACAGATTTATCTTGTTGGCTTTGTGAAGGTCTCCTTCCATCATGGTCTGCCTTCTTACCATGACCAGTGATGATCATCATCCCCTTCCACACCTACCTCATGTTGTTCTCCTGGAGGTTGTTCTCAAGCTTCCTCCTGTAACTGTCCTTCCCCTCTGCGATCTTCTCCCTCAGTTCTTGCTGCACCTTCTTCAGTTCATCTGTGTCTCCACTCCTGAAGGCAGCCTTCTTCCTGTTCAGTGTCGCCTTGATGCCCTTGGTCACCCACGATTTGTTGTTGAGGTAACAACGCACAGTCTTGGTTGGGATGATTGTCTGTACAGAAGTTGATATAATCCTTTATGCAGCCCATAATGCTTTCGATGTCCTCCCCCTGAGCATCACAGAGCACAGCCCAGGCAGTCACCTCAAAACATCCGTGAAGACTTTCCTCTGCCTCCTGTGACCACCTCCGAACCACTTTGGTGATCACAGGTTGCCGTCGAACTGCAGGAAGATGTGTCTTTGCTGATGATGGCAGCTCTGCTGAGGTAGCGAGAGCTGGCAATGTCTTCCAGACTGGGCAGAGAGCAACCAGTGATCCCCTGGGCCGTTTTGATCACCCTCTGCAGCACTCTCTTGTCTGCTGCTGTGCCCCTGTACCATGCTGTGATGCAGTATGTCAGGATGCTCTCAATGGTGGCTCTGTAGAACAACACCAGCAGCTTCTCCTCCAGATTGTTCCTCCTGAGCACCCTCAGGAAGTGAAGTCGCTGCTGGGCTTTCTTCACCACCACTGTGGTGTTGGCAGTCCAGGAGAGGCTGTCAGAGAGCTGCACTCCCAGGAACCTGATGAAGCTGACCCTTTCCACACAGTCCCCTTGGATGTAGAGCGGTGCTGGATCAGCCCTGCCCTACCTGAAGTCCAAGATTATTAGGCCCGAGTAGGAAAAAGTCCTATGAGGACCCTATTGTAATTGCGCTGTTTATTATTATTATATTATTATTATTATGGCCCGAGTAGGACAACGTCCTACGAGGACCCTATTGTAATTGCGCTGTTTATTATTATTATTATTGTTATTATTATTATTATTACTATTATTTATTATTAGGGCCCGAGTAGGAAAAATTCCTACGAGGACCCTATTGTAATTGCACTGTTTATTATGATTATTATTACTGTTATTCTGCACAAAATGAAATCCAAATTTCGGCCCTTTCCCATGCTCAAAAACTCACCAAGTTCCAAAGTCGTACGGTCGCATCCGAATTTTGATATTTTGGGGATCACGCACATGGTCGCAACAAAACTGCAAAACAACGCCCCCTAGAATTTTTCAAAAAAATCCTCCGCATAGGGGTTTTTTTGTCGTAGCCTCACGAAATTCGGTACACATTTACCATGCTGGAACGCACAAAAAAGTCTCTTACTGTCATGATGAAACGTCAACAGGAAATCGGCCATTTTGATATTAAGTTTCGATTTTGAGGTAATTTTTGCCATTTTTGGCCATTTCCAGTACTTACATTTGAACAAACTCGTCCTAGGGATTTCATCCAATTGTCTTCAAATTTGGTCAACATCATCATGATCCCATGGTGATCAAAAGGTATCAAAAGAATGTAATTAGGTCAAACAGCGTGGCTGCTAGGGTTCGTCAAACTTTGGCGAGCTTTTCGGAGCACGCCGTATCACTTCGAATGGCCGTCACGCCCACATACTTCATCGTAGATCCTTCAAAATTGCTGGACATGATTGCGGCTCCACCCTGAATGTCTACATATATTAACTTCCCACCTCCAACATAGCGCCCCCAGTGGAAACAGGAAATGTCCTATTTTTACTTTAACAGGTCCTGATGTCGCATACGTAACCCCATCAACTTCATTCCACTTCTAAAACATGCAGAACAAGTTGGTGAAGATAGGCGATGATCGCCGTGAAGTTACGAGTAACGGCGTCCGTGTGACGGAATGAATAATATGGCCCTTTCGCCATGAAATTATCTTCTTTTTGACGGCATTAATTTTGTCATATCATCATGAAAATTGATACACACGTCAAGCACAGCAACCTCTTACAATTCATAGGGGTGTCGCCCATGGGTGGGGCAAAATGCCTCAATAGCGCCCCCTTGAATCTTTCAAAAACCCCTCCCCATAGGGGTTTTTTTTGGAGTAGGGAGATGAAAATTGGTACCCATGTGTGACTTGCATAGATGTACAATAAAGTCTCTTGCACCATGGGTCTACTCCAAACAGGAAGTCGGCCATTTAGAATTTTCTTGTCATTTTTGCATGATTTCTAAATGTTGTATTTGAACAAACTCCTACAAGGGATTTTGGCCTGCAACAGGGACTGCTTAAAAATGTGGGTGGAAACTCCAGCCAGTTGGTCAGCGCATGCTTTGAGTACCTTTCCAGGTACACCATTGGGGCTGGCTGCCTTCCTGGGGTTCACCACCTTCAGCACACATCTCACTTCGTGTTCCTGAAGTGTTGGCGTGCTAGTGCTGGAGGGTGGTGGGTGTGGAGTTGCAGCTGGTCTGTCTGCTTCGAAGCGGGCAAAGAAGCGGTTTAGCTCCTCTGCCAGCGAGGCGTCAGACCTAGCATTTCCTGGGTTGCTGCTTCTGTAGTTGGTTATATGATTTATTCCCTGCCACATCCTTCTGGGGTCATTCACAGCGAAGTGGTCCTCTATCTTTTTCTTGTAGGCAGCCTTGGCCTCCCTGATGCCTCTTTTCAGGTCAGACCTGGCCACGCTGTACAGGGCCCTGTCCTCCTATTAAAAGGCAGTGTTGTGGCTTTTTAATAGGAACTGGACTATGCTGTTCATCCAGGGCTTCTGGTTCGGAAAAACCCTGACCCTTTTGTTGACGGTGACAGTTCTTAATGTAAGAGAGTACGGTGTCAGTGTACTCCTGCAGGTTGTGGCTGGAAATAAATCCCATACAGTTCGTGAGAAGCAGCTGTAGCTGGGAGAGTGCTCCCTCAGGCCAGGTTTGGATAGTCTTTCGTTGTGGCTTGGTTCGCCTCAGCATGGGGGTGTAGGTGGGGGTGAGGGACAGGCAGAGATGTTCTGATCCAGCAAGATGGGGAGGGGAGTGACTTTGTACGCATGTTTTATGTTTGAGTAAACATGGTCCAAAGTATTTTTCCCTTTGGTGGCACACTTCATGTACTGGACAAACGTAGGGAGCACAGTCTTTAAACACGGTTTGTTGAAGTCACCAGCAACAATACAAACGCCATCTGGGTGGGCCAGCTGCTGTTTAGTTACACAGGCAAGCAAGAGCCTAAGGGCTGTGCTAACATTAGCATCAGATGGGATGTAAACAGCAAACACAACAACTACTGTGAACTCCCTTGGGAGATAAAAAAAAAACTCTTCATGAGACTGCCAGCACCTCTAAATCAGGAGAACAGTGAGAGTCAATGACCCTGCTGCTGCAGCACCACTGTGGTTCACATAAACACAGAGCCCTCCACCTCTGCACTTACCCGAATCACTGGTTCTGTCCTGCCGGTGTAGCGTGCAGCCTGCTAGCTCGATTGCAGTGTCAGGGATCAGTGGGTGAAGCCATGTCTCTGTGATGAAAATAACACTGCAGTTCCACACAAAGCTGTTTGTAGCCATCTGTAGCTCCAATTTGTCCAGTTTGTGGGTGATGGATCTGATGTTTGAGAGGAAGAGGCTCGGTAATGCTGGCCTGTGAGGTTGTTTATGTAGCCTAGCATCGGAGCCAGACCAACATCCTCGCTTCTGCTTCCTGTCTCTGCGCCGCCTTCTCCGCCTGCTGGGCAGGCTGGTAATCCACGGAGAGCCTGGTGTTCTCACTGTCTTCTGGGTTATGGTATGGTGGAATTCGCTCGTAACCGACAGTTTGTACCTCAGACCGAGGTCAATAAGGTTCTGACAGCTGAAGCTGTGTTTCGCTTTACAAAACTTGAAGAATATACGCGAAAAAAGTAACAAAAACAAGCACCAAATTGGAGAGCTAAAAGCCGCTGCACCCGTGAGCGCCGCCATCTTTACTTATGTTATTATTCTTTACTTTATTATTTATTTTATTTTGTTTTGCCATTATTGGAGACAGTGGAGGAATTTCCAGAGTCTGTTCACATGCATAATAGCAGGTTAACAAGAGCTGAGCACTTTGTGTGCAAATGTGTCATTTGTCTTCATCTTCAAGTGGACACCAGGGAGACACCAACTGAGATACTGTCGCTCGTTTGCTTGTTTGGTTGCTATTTCATGTCTCCAACTGCTCTCCAATAGTCGTGCCCAGTGAGATAAGACTCTAACCCTAAAATTAACCCCTGACCGATGGCTTTGAACGTTTGTTTTGCTCATCATTTTTATCTTTTCCTGGATCAACACTAAACTTCAGCAGGAGCAGCCTTTTGTTTGAGGAGCTTTTTGAACTTGTTCTGCATCAGGACCAAAGTATGTTTGTGGACAGACAATCAATGACTGCACCTGGAAAATGAACCAAACAAAATATAAAAATCCAAAATCCTGGATACAAAATGTTGCGTCCTTGTCCAACAGTTCACGGTCTGACTGATGTCATATGGTTACTGCAGTTTTATAGTGTTTTGCATTATGCAGTCTGACCAATAGACTTTAATAATGATAATGAAAATAATAATGTATAAATAGATATCCAACTCAAAATTTGCAACTAGAGTATTTTTTTCATATTTTTCATTGATATTTGATATATATGTAACCAGCAGGTGTCACTGTGCACATTGTTAGTAAACCTCACTCCCAACAGCTCAAAAGGATTCACTGGTCACAAGACCAGAGCCCTGGGTTTTAGCTTTCTGCTTCGAGACTTCCATGACGAGGATAGTGAGTTCGCGTCCCGAGGGGAGCGAATGGGCGGAGTCATAACAACACAACGCAGAGTGCAGCTGCTACATATACAATATATATGTTTATTGTTTCTTTATAATTGATGACAGCTAAAGTGCAGAGTATTCTGTTCAAAACACAAACCACTGGGTGTGTTTTTCAGCTTTCGTGCAGCCCGTGTGTTTGCCTCCTCTCAGTCAGGAACTGCAGGCAGGAACCAAATGTTTCATTGCTGGATGGGGACGAGACAGTGAGCAGGGTGAGTGCATGTGCATTGACATGGCATTTACAAACAAACCTGAGCACATTATAAAAACATATATAACGGGGCTATCTGACCATAATTTGACTTTGACTGCTAGGAAGCTGACTAAAAAGAGATTTTGCTACTTTGGTAAATTAAACAACAATGAAAATGACATGAAATCCTTTATCCCAAAATCCCTCAATTTGAAAGGGAACTAAAACATCTCAATTGGGAACATATTTTAGCCTTGGAAGACATTGATGAATGCTGCAATTCAATCACTGCAGCAATCACTCAATTAGTTAATAAATTCAGTATTCAAAAAAAGTGCAAAGAAAAGGGAAACAATCTCCCATGGCTAAATAATGATATAAGGAAACTCATGAAAAAGAGAGATCTGGCCTTGAAGTCCAAACTCAGCATAGATAATTTTACTTTTAAAAGCTTGAGAAATAAAGTAGTGAAATAGCTGAGGAAAGCACAAGCTTCCTATTATACAAATCTTATAGGCAATTCTATGGGCAACAGTAATCTCTTTGGAAATATTTGAATAATCAAATAAAACAACCAAGTCCAAAGGAATTAAAGAATTAATTGTGAATGGCAAAATTATTAATGAAAACACCATCATGGCCAATGAATTTAATAAGCA
The DNA here is from genome assembly GCF_902500255.1 of Thalassophryne amazonica. Lineage (NCBI taxonomy): Eukaryota > Metazoa > Chordata > Actinopteri > Batrachoidiformes > Batrachoididae > Thalassophryne > Thalassophryne amazonica. The sequence continues at coordinate 9,418,746 of NC_047111.1, read as the reverse complement.
CTTTGTGCTATCAATCGAAGAACTAACAAGATTTTGAGAGAGCCACATTTGAAAGTGAATCACTACAGTGCTCTTCTGAATACTTTTGTCTACAAGAAGTGAATGAGAATGAAGTATCAAAGATTATCCAAAAACTGTCCAGCTCCAAAGCAAATGATATCTGTAATATAAATTCCTGCTTTCTCAAACGTTATAGTAACTTGTTAGTTAAACCTTTGACATGCCTTATTAATTTGTCCATTAGAAAATGTAAATTTCCTTCAGGCTGGAAAAAAGCTGTGATTGTCCCAATTTTTAAATCAGGAGTCCAGGACTCTATGCACAACTACAGGCCGATAGCAATTTTACCTGTATTGTCAAAACTTACTGAAAAAGTTGTGGCAGCTCAACTGACTGACCACTTGGAGGCCAACCAGTTCCTCCACCCACAGCAGTTTGGCTTTAGAGCAGGGTATTCAACTAAGATCCCCAACTGCTGCTTCATAGAAAACATTAAAAATTCACTAGACAAGGGTGAAGTGGTAGGAGCTGTGTTTGTGGATCTTAAAAAGGCATTTGAAACAGTCAGTCATAGCCTCCTTTTAGCCAAAATGTCCACATTTAACATTTCCTCGGAGGCGATGAAGTGGTTCACCTCTTTCCTGCAGGATAGGGAGCAGTGTGTGAGAGTGGCCCAGGATAAATCCTCCCTGATAAACATCTTGATGGGAATATCTCAGGGCGCCATACTGGGGCCACTGCTTTTTGGTCTCTTTATAAATGACCTTCCACTATCTTGCCCAGATGTTCGCTGCCAACTTTACGCGGACGATGCAGTTTTTTATGCACCCGCAAAGACACCAGAGCAAGCTGCAGATGTTTTATCTGCATGTATGGCTGAGGTTAGTCAGTGGCTTTTCAAAAATCAATTAGTCCCTAACCTCACTAAAACAGTGTCTATGTGCTTTTCAATCAAAAACAAAAATTAGAACACAATTTTAAAATAGTTTTCCAAAACAGCGAAATACAACAAGTAAATGAAATGAAATATCTAGGATTGGTTCTTGACCCGCAACTAAAATTTGATGAACACATAAAGAAAATATCCAAAACAATACAAAGAAATATAAATTGTTTTAGACTTATCAGGCACTTCATTCCAAACCAGGCGGCCCTGCTGTACATGCATGGGATGATATTCTCTCATATTTCCTATTGCATGACAGCATGGGCCCAGGCAGCTCCCTCAGCCACAAAGCGCATTGGTTCACTTTACAATCAAGCAATCAAAATTATGGACAGAAAACCAATCCGTCATCATCACTGTCAGATTCTTCACAAACATAACTTATTGAGTTTTGACAGTTTTAGCAATTTCTGTTTTCTAAAATTATTTTTTAAATGCTACCACAATTTGGGTCCAGAACCACTTAGGGAATTTATAGGGAGACCAAACTGCAGCAGGACAACAAGAGGTAGCTTAAATCATAACTGTACCATCCCCAAGTGCAGAATCTCGTTTGAACAGTCAGCCTTTTCTTACAAAAGCTGTAAACTCTGGAACTCACTGCCCACAGATATTAAGGCGATCAGTGAGTTGAAAATGTTCACCTTTAAACTTAAATCTTGGCTTAAATCAAACCAAAACTGTACCCACCAGTAAACATACAACCCCTGGCAAAAATTATTGAATCACCGGCTTCGGAGGATGTTCATTCAGTTGTTTAATTTTGTAGAAAAAAAGCAGATCACAGACATGACACAAAACTAAAGTCATTTCAAATGGCAACTTTCTGGCTTTAAGAAACACTATAAGAAATCAGGAAAAAAAAAATTGTGGCAGTCAGTAACGGTTACTTTTTTAGACCAATCAGAGGGAAAAAATATGGAATCACTCAATTCTGAGGAATAAATTATGGAATCACCCTGTAAATTTTCATCCCCAAAACTAACACCTGCATCAAATCAGATCTGCTGTTAGTCTGCATCTAAAAAGGAGTGATCACACCTTGGAGAGCTGTTGCACCAAGTGGACTGACATGAATCATGGCTCCAACACGAGAGATGTCAATTGAAACAAAGGAGAGGATTATCCAACTCTTAAAAAAGGGTAAATCATCATGCAGTGTTGCAGAAGATGTTGGTTGTTCACAGTCAGCTGTGTCTAAACTCTGGACCAAATACAAACAACATAGGAAGGTTGTTAAAGGCAAACATACTGGTAGACCAAGGAAGACATCAATGCGTCAAGACAGAAAACTTAAAGCAATATGTCTCAAAAATCGAAAATGCACAACAAAACAAGTGAGGAACGAATGGGAGGAAACTGGAGTCAACGTCTGTGACCGAACTGTAAGAAACCGCCTAAAGGAAATGGGATTTACATACAGAAAAGCTAAACGAAAGCCATCATTAACACCTAAACAAAAAAAACAAGGTTACAATGGGCTAAGGAAAAGCAGTCGTGGACTGTGGATGACTGGATGAAAGTCATATTCAGTGATGAATCTCGAATCTGCATTGGGCAAGGTGATGATGCTGGAACTTTTGTTTGGTGCCGTTCCAATGAGATTTATAAAGATGACTGCCTGAAGAGAACATGTAAATTTCCACAGTCATTGATGATATGGGGCTGCATGTCAGGTAAAGGCACTGGGGAGATGGCTGTCATTACATCATCAATAAATGCACAAGTTTTCGTTGATATTTTGGACACTTTTCTTATCCCATCAATTGAAAGGATGTTTGGGGATGATGAAATCATTTTTCAAGATGATAATGCATCTTGCCATAGAGCAAAAACTGTGAAAACATTCCTTGCAAAAAGACACATAGGGTCAATGTCATGGCCTGCAAATAGTCCAGATCTTAATCCAATGAAAATCTTTGGTGGAAGTTGAAGAAAATGGTCCATGACAAGGCTCCAACCTGCAAAGCTGATCTGGCAACAGCAGTCAGAGAAAAGTTGGAGCCAGATTGATGAAGAGTACTGTTTGTCACTCATTAAGTCCATGCCTCAGAGACTGCAAGTGTTATAAAGCCAGAGGTGGTTGCAACAAAATATAGTGAGTGTTGGAGCGTTCTTTTGTTTTTCATGATTCCATGAAAGTAACCGTTACTGACTGCCAATTTTTTTTTTCCTGATTTCTTATCGTGTTTTCCTTAAAGCCCAGAAAGTTGCCATTTGAAATGACTTTAGTTTTGTGTCATGTCTGTGATCTACTTTTTTTCTACAAAATTAAACAACTGAATGAACGTCCTCCGAGGCCGGTGATTCCATAATTTTTGCCAGGGGTTGTATGAGAATGAATGAATGAGATGAGTGAGATGAGAGTTTTGAATTGCACTGTTCTATTTATTATAGATGTTCAAATGTAAATTAAGATGTTTTTTAGGTCGTGTTAGAGTAGAAAAGCCTAACCAGGGATGGGAGTTGTAAATTAGCACTTGTTGCTATACTCTGTATGCATCACTTCAGCTACAAGCTTTGATTTGTAGCTATGTCTGATTGTATTGTCCCTGTCAAATAAACTAATAAATAAAAAAAATAAATAAAAATGTTAGAACTCACAATGAACTGAATCCTGAATGGTTTTGATTTGTGCCATTAAACAATGTGGTAAATCTGTGGTTCCAGGTTCCCTGCCTAATGTTCTGCAGGAGGCCCAGGTTCCTTTGCTTGCTCGAGATCAGTGTCAGCTCCAGCTCCCAGAGTACAACATCACCTCCAGCATGTTGTGTGCTGGATACCCAGAGGGTGGTGTGGACACCTGTCAGGTACATTGGGCCTATCTGGTTCTGGGTGGAGTTACTTTGATTAAAATAGACAGTAGATGCAGAACAGTCCACTGTGATCTGGATCTAAACCTAAACTACCTAAATTTCATGTGAGTTAATATCATGCATGTGTTTAAATGTCCATTCAAGGAAGCAGACATGGAGGACTCGAGGTTTTTGGTAAACTTGTTGGAATTATAGGTTGACAACAACACCCCTCCAGCGTTTAATGTGTGAGAAGCTGCTGAGTGTCCTGACACTGTGTCCTGGACCTCGATGCATGGCAGAAAGTGAATGAATTATTCTGGGTGTGTTGACCAAATTAAAAGTCTGCTGTTTTAGGGTCCAAGCACCATTGAAGCTGGTGGAAGGACCTGTTGTTTTTGTGCTGGTTTTTGTTTTGATTTGTTGTTTTCCTCGGCACAAATGTGTTTGGGCACCCTAAACCAGGTGAAGCTCAAATGTGAAATTTACAGGGTTGGTAGATGTCAGAAAAACCTCCCCGTACACAAAAACTCATCAGTGAAAAACTCTATCTGGTGCTATAATTAATAAAAATGTGTTAACACAAATAACATTTGATCCATGGGGTCAACCAGAATAATAAGAATAAGAAAGAACTTTATTAATCCCAAAGGAAATATTTTGCCAGAGTGCCGAAACAGAAAACAGTAAACATTGCCTCTTTTTTTTATACAACAACATGTTCATGCAAAATGACTAAAAGACACTTGCTTCTCAGGATTTGAGTTTATCTGGTTTTATTTCATTTCTCTGGTCTGTTTGCTATTTTCCTTATTTCATTGGTTTTTATATGTTTATTCTCTTGCTGGGTTATTTCTGCTTGAGTCTATCTGTCTCTATCTCTCTTGTCTGTCTCTTGGCTCTTGGTGATGGGTGTTTCCCTCTCTCTGGCCATGTCCTTGTTCTGGTGCTTTCCGTGCACACCTGTTTCTGATTTGCTGATTATCACCTGAGGTTATATAAGCTCAATGAGTGTGTTTGTCCCTTGCCAGTTTGTTGTGCCTTGTGCCTTCATTCCAGCTCTGTTTCTGCTTTCCATAGTCCTGCCTTCCTCTTTGTGTGTTCCTGACCTCCAGCCTGTTGCTTCGACCATGCTTTTTTGCTTGATAATTTTATACTGCTGCTTGTTCTGGACTGCTTACTCATGTACCTACCTCTGCTATCCACTACAGTAAAGCCTTTTTATAGCCATAGCTGTCTATCTGAGCTGTGCATTTCTGTCCAGTACATTCCTGACCATCCAACCTGATACATGCACAAGATGTTTGACAGTATTGCACACAACTCTGAGTAACTGAAAAACTCTGATCATCATACATTCATCCTGCAGAAGGGGGTTAGTTATACAGCCTGATTGCCACAGGTAGGAAGGAGACCACTGAGTGATAAAACATCTGCAACAGGGGTCGCGGGTGAGCAACAACATGTAGGGATGTTTTGGCAGAGCTTCTGACCAGGGTGAACTTTTTAACAAATATTTCAATTTTTTCGGTTAACCCTAAAGAAAGCTGCCCAGCTCACAAGATACGGATCCATCAAACCTTTTGGTTTTCAAATTTGCACACCTTTCACGACAGCTCAGAAGCTGCTGTGAGCAAAAACAAATCCGGTAAAGACCAGGCCACTAAAGCCCCGGGCTCTGAGCGACGAGGCTGTGGACTTATCTGAAGTGATGGCGGCTATCACAAGAAGTGAGAGCAAGATACTGTCTCGTATAGACTCGTGCATGCATGACTTAAACGCCAAAATAAATGCCTCAGATAAGACGACGATTATGGAGGGAGATGTCGGCCGGCTGAAGTCAGAGGTTGCTACACTACAGCTAAAACTGGATGACTTGGAAGGACGGTAGTGCCGATGCAACGCTCACATCATCAGGATAAAGGAGGGAATTGAGAACAGCGGAGGCCAGCGGCCTACAGAGGCTATGGCTAAGATACTGCAGGAGCTGCTGGGCCTCGACTTTGTTCTGACTTGAGACCTTGCCCACCGCGGCCTACGTCCACCACCCAGTGAAGGTGAGCCCCCGAGACTTATGGTAGTGAAATTTCACTATTTTCAGGAGAGAGAGATGGTGTTTTGCAAAGCTGCCAGCACAACCTCACTGACCCTCCACGGCAAGAAAATGAGTATGTTTCCTGATTACACCGCTGTGGTGGCTAAGAGGAGAGCAGCGTTTATGGAGGCTAAGCAGCTCCTGCAGAACTGCCAGGGGATTAAATTTGGGTTCGTCTCCCCCGCGGTTCTCCGCATCATCCTGCCAACATGCCAAGAAAAATGATTTGAGGACCCATCTGTAGCAATTGACTTTATCCCAAAGAATCTAAAGCCTTAGGACACGGACCTTTTTCTGAGATGCAGGCAGCTAACAGGAGTTAGCGGCTAACTGCTAATGGCTAATGTTGATAGTTTAAGACATTGAGAGTTAACGTTTCCACTCGGTTCACGTGACTCCTCTTTGCACTTCCTTTTTCTTCCTTTAATGCAGGACCAGTAATGTTGCCTTTATTTGTTATTTATTTTTGTTTGCTTGTCTGTGGACTCCGGAGGGCGGCTGGATATGTTTTTGCACATGCCCCCCCATTGGCTGCCAGCGAAGGAGCCGCTGGGGGCGGGCCTCATACGCTGCCCCGCGGGTGTCTATGAAAACACAAATTTAAAACTAAGAAATAATAATAATGATGATGTAAATATATTATATCATTAGTTAATTAATTAATCAATTATTATGATAGAAGAAATAATGAGGATAAAAATATAGCATTAGTTAATTTATTAATCAATTATTATATTACTATATTATTATTACTTATATAAAAAAACAATGATAAAATAAATCTAATGTAAAAAAGCAAACATACAAAACCTATTAGATAATGCTCATTTATATGTACCTATTTCCAATTTTATTTAAAAGTTATTAGCTTCCAAATAAATTACAAAACAAAAAACACTTTTCTGAAAACAAAAAACAAAGGTTGTAGTATCTCCCCTTACCTCTATGACCTGGCCATTGAGCCGCTCGCAATAGCTCAGAGAGCAGATGGCAGTATTAAAGGAGTCACTCAGGGAGGTAAATCTCATAAGGTTTCGCTTTACGCCGATGACTTTTTGCTATATATATCCCACCCAGCAGAATCTATACTACGTATTCTGGATGAATTTGGTCATCTGTCAGGTTATAAATTAAATTATTCAAAGAGCTTGCGTTTACCAATTAATGATACAGATAACTATTCTATTTTCCCATTTAAACTGGAAAAAAAAAGTTTATGTATCTAGGGATCAAAATTATTCGCTCGATAGGGGGGCTGTACAATAATCATTTTAAGACATTATTAGACAGGGCGACTCAAGATTTTAAGAAATGGTCAGCACTGCCAATTTCTTTAGTGGGCTGAATCAACATTGTGAAGATGACAGTGCTACCCCGATTTCTCTCTTTCAGATGATTCAAGTATTTATACCAAAGATAAAGTTTCAACAGCTACATAGGTTAATTGCGTCATTTATTTGGAATAATTCGAACCCCAGAATGAAGAAAATATATTTAGAGGTGCCTAAAGAGTCAGGTGGTCTCGGACTGCCAAGCTTTATTTTCTAATACTGGTCTGCAAACATTGTAAAATTTTTACATTGGGTATTTACATATAAAAATAAATAGGGCATAGAATGGGCAGAAATGGAATTACTAAGTACCCCACTACCTATACTCACCTCCCCACATAAGACATTCAGTGGTTAAAGAGTCACTAAAAATTTGGTTCAGGAGCCATTTTGGATTAAAAGAGGCTAGTTGGTTTTTTACAGTATCAAATAATCCCTTCTTCCCCCTGTCTGTGTTGGATAATACTGTACATTTCAACATTGGCATGTTAAGGGATTGACATTTTTCAGTGGCTTGTTTACAAATGACACATTCTCCTCATTTGAGACCCTCAGGAAAGACCACGATTTAACACTCATTTCTTTAGATATCTCCAAATATGCAGTTTCACTAAGTAAGTGTTCTCCTCGTTTCCTTACCTGCCACCTAAAAGCCAATTAGACAGCATCTTGGAGCTTGAGCCCTTTGAGAAGAAACAGATATACACATGATAAGGGGTTTAAATCAGATATCCTGGGAGAAAACTGAAATTGCATGGGAGAGTGATTTGGGGGCCGTGCTCTCAGAGGAGGCGTGGAGGGACGGCCTGTCTCGAGGACACACCTCTTCATTATGTGTACGCCGTGGATTAATTCAATTTAAGGTGCTCCATCATCTCCACTACTCAAAGGACAAACTTGACAGAATTTTTCTCACCACAAACTCTGCCTGCCTGAGATGCGGTAACAGCCCAGCCTCAGTGGGTCACATGTTTTGGGCCTGCTCCTCCCTAAACAGTTACTGGGGCAGTATTTTTGAGGTATTTTCTCATATGTGCAAAAAGACCAAAGCTCCTGATTTCCACACAGCCATTTTCAGCATAGCTCTCCCCCCCGAATTGTGAGGGCACAAACTTACAGGCGAATGCTTTGGCATTTGCTTCATTACTCGCTCACAGACTGAGTCTCTTTAACTATCAATCAATCAATCAATTTTTTTTTTATATAGCGCCAAATCACAACAAACAGTTGCCCCAAGGTGCTTTATATTGTAAGGCAAGGCCATACAATAATTATGTAAAACCCCAACGGTCAAAACGACCCCCTGTGAGCAAGCACTTGGCTACAGTGGGAAGGAAAAACTCCCTTTTAACAGGAAGAAACCTCCAGCAGAACCAGGCTCAGGGAGGGGCAGTCTTCTGCTGGGACTGGTTGGGGCTGAGGGAGAGAACCAGAAAAAAGACATGCTGTGGAGGGGAGCAGAGATCGATCACTAATGATTAAATGCAGAGTGGTGCATACAGAGCAAAAAGAGAAAGAAACAGTGCATCATGGGAACCCCCCAGCAGTCTACGTCTATAGCAGCATAACTAAGGGATGGTTCAGGGTCACCCGATCCAGCCCTAACTATAAGCTTTAGCAAAAAGGAAAGTTTTAAGCCTAATCTTAAAAGTAGAGAGGGTGTCTGTCTCCCTGATCTGAATTGGGAGCTGGTTCCACAGGAGAGGAGCCTGAAAGCTGAAGGCTCTGCCTCCCATTCTACTCTTACAAACCCTAGGAACTACAAGTAAGCCTGCAGTCTGAGAGCGAAGCGCTCTATTGGGGTGATATGGTACTACGAGGTCCCTAAGATAAGATGGGACCTGATTATTCAAAACCTTATAAGTAAGAAGAAGAATTTTAAATTCTATTCTAGAATTAACAGGAAGCCAATGAAGAGAGGCCAATATGGGTGAGATATGCTCTCTCCTTCTAGTCCCCGTCAGTACTCTAGCTGCAGCATTTTGAATTAACTGAAGGCTTTTTAGGGAACTTTTAGGACAACCTGATAATAAGGAATTACAATAGTCCAGCCTAGAGGAAATAAATGCATTAATTAGTTTTTCAGCATCACTCTGAGACAAGACCTTTCTGATTTTAGAGATATTGCGTAAATGCAAAAAAGCAGTCCTACATATTTGTTTAATATGCGCTTTGAATGACATATCCTGATCAAAAATGACTCCAAGATTTCTCACAGTATTACTAGAGGTCAGGGTAATGCCATCCAGAGTAAGGATCTGGTTAGACACCATGTTTCTAAGATTTGTGGGGCCAAGTACAATAACTTCAGTTTTATCTGAGTTTAAAAGCAGGAAATTAGAGGTCATCCATGTCTTTATGTCTGTAAGACAATCCTGCAGTTTAGCTAATTGGTGTGTGTCCTCTGGCTTCATGGATAGATAAAGCTGGGTATCATCTGCGTAACAATGAAAATTTAAGCAATACCGTCTAATAATACTGCCTAAGGGAAGCATGTATAAAGTGAATAAAATTGGTCCTAGCACAGAACCTTGTGGAACTCCATAATTAACTTTAGTCTGTGAAGAAGATTCCCCATTTACATGAACAAATTGTAATCTATTAGACAAATATGATTCAAACCACCGCAGCGCAGTGCCTTTAATACCTATGGCATGCTCTAATCTCTGTAATAAAATGTTATGGTCAACAGTATCAAAAGCAGCACTGAGGTCTAACAGAACAAGCACAGAGATGAGTCCACTGTCCGAGGCCATAAGAAGATCATTTGTAACCTTCACTAATGCTGTTTCTGTACTATGATGAATTCTAAAACCTGACTGAAACTCTTCAAATAGACCATTCCTCTGCAGATGATCAGTTAGCTGTTTTACAACTACCCTTTCAAGAATTTTTGAGAGAAAAGGAAGGTTGGAGATTGGCCTATAATTAGCTAAGATAGCTGGGTCAAGTGATGGCTTTTTAAGTAATGGTTTAATTACTGCCACCTTAAAAGCCTGTGGTACATAGCCAACTAACAAAGATAGATTGATCATATTTAAGATTGAAGCATTAAATAATGGTAGGGCTTCCTTGAGCAGCCTGGTAGGAATGGGGTCTAATAAACATGTTGATGGTTTGGATGAAGTAACTAATGAAAATAACTCAGACAGAACAATCGGAGAGAAAGAGTCTAACCAAATACCGGCATCACTGAAAGCAGCCAAAGATAACGATACGTCTTTGGGATGGTTATGAGTAATTGTTTCTCTAATAGTTAAAATTTTGTTAGCAAAGAAAGTCATGAAGTCATTACTAGTTAAAGTTAATGGAATACTCAGCTCAATAGAGCTCTGACTCTTTGTCAGCCTGGCTACAGTGCTGAAAAGAAACCTGGGGTTGTTCTTATTTTCTTCAATTAGTGATGAGTAGAAAGATGTCCTAGCTTTACGGAGGGCTTTTTTATAGAGCAACAGACTCTTTTTCCAGGCTAAGTGAAGATCTTCTAAATTAGTGAGACGCCATTTCCTCTCCAACTTACGGGTTATCTGCTTTAAGCTACGAGTTTGTGAGTTATACCACGGAGTCAGACACTTCTGATTTAAAGCTCTCTTTTTCAGAGGAGCTACAGCATCCAAAGTTGTCTTCAATGAGGATGTAAAACTATTGACGAGATACTCTATCTCCCTTACAGAGTTTAGGTAGCTACTCTGCACTGTGTTGGTATATGACATTAGAGAACATAAAGAAGGAATCATATCCTTAAACCTAGTTACAGCGCTTTCTGAAAGACTTCTAGTGTAATGAAACTTATTCCCCACTGCTGGGTAGTCCATCAGAGTAAATGTAAATGTTATTAAGAAATGATCAGACAGAAGGGAGTTTTCAGGGAATACTGTTAAGTCTTCTATTTCCATACCATAAGTCAGAACAAGATCTAAGATATGATTAAAGTGGTGGGTGGACTCATTTACTTTTTGAGCAAAGCCAATAGAGTCTAATAATAGATTAAATGCAGTGTTGAGGCTGTCATTCTCAGCATCTGTGTGGATGTTAAAATCGCCCACTATAATTATCTTATCTGAGCTAAGCACTAAGTCAGACAAAAGGTCTGAAAATTCACAGAGAAACTCACAGTAACGACCAGGTGGACGATAGATAATAACAAATAAAACTGGTTTTTGGGACTTCCAATTTGGATGGACAAGACTAAGAGACAAGCTTTCAAATGAATTAAAGCTCTGTCTGGGTTTTTGATTAATTAATAAGCTGGAATGGAAGATTGCTGCTAATCCTCCGCCTCGGCCCGTGCTACGAGCATTCTGACAGTTAGTGTGACTCGGGGGTGTTGACTCATTTAAACTAACATATTCATCCTGCTGTAACCAGGTTTCTGTAAGGCAGAATAAATCAATATGTTGATCAATTATTATATCATTTATCAAGAGGGACTTAGAAGAGAGAGACCTAATGTTTAATAGACCACATTTAAAACACGCAAAGTGAATAATGTGTAAATAATTTAGAGGTGATTCAGCAGAAGGAGTGCTTTAGTTAAGGCACGTAAAGATTACACTGGGAAACAAATCGTAATCTAGATAACTAGATCAATCTAACTGCGCAGATTAAACAGCTAACAGATACAGAAAAACACCGCTGTGCTCCGGAACAGGAAGTGATACAATACCGCAGTGAGAGCCAACCACCAGTAGAGGCAGTAGAGGTAGAACTAGAAGGCAAAGAAACCCCATCGTCTCCACAGTGGTTGAAGGAGGTGTTTTCCTTTCTGCCTCTGGAAAAGCTCAGATACAAGACAAGCAAAAGAAGCTTTTCTGCGACCTGGAGTTCTTTTATGGATTACATCTAACTTTTCCCCTTACAGTAAGTACTCTGATCACTTAGCTTATAGTTATGAGCCTATCAAAACTTATAGTTAGGGCTGGATCAGGTGACCCTGAACCGTCCCTTAGTTATGCTGCTATAGACGTAGACTGCTGGGGGGTTCCCATGATGCACTGAGTGTTTCTTTCTCTTTTTGCTCTGTATGCACCACTCTGCTTTTAATCATTAGTGATTGATCTCTGCTCTCTTCCACAGCATGTCCTTTTCCTGATTCTCTCCCCTCAGCCCCAACCAGTCCCAGCAGAAGACTGCCCCTCCCTGAGCCTGGTTCTGCTGGAGGTTTCTTCCTGTTAAAAGGGAGTTTTCCTTCCCACTGTCGCCAGGTGCTTGCTCATAGGGGGTCGTTTTGCCGGTTGGGGTTTTTCTGTAATTATTGTATGGCTTTTGCCTTACAATATAAAGTGCCTTGGGGCGACTGTTGTGATTTGGTGCTATATAAATAAAATTGATTTGATTTGATTTGATTTAGAGGCAACTGCCCTATTTCCAAGAATTTATGTGAAATAATACTGTTGTATTAAAAACAAACAAACAAACACAGACTGGTTGTAAAAAACAGAAAGAGAGACAGGACCGTTCCCTGTGGTGCTGCCATGCTGCTCCTGATGGTGTCAGATGTAATGTCTCGAAGCCTCACATACTGTGGGCAGCCTGTGAGGTAGTTGATAATCCAGGCCACCATTGGAGTCTCCACCTTCATGTCCTGTAGCTTATTGCCGAGCAAGTCAGGCTGGATGGTGTTGAAGGCACTGGAGAATTCAAAGAACATGAGTGTCACAGTGCTGCCTGCCTCCTCCAGGTGAGAATAAGCTCTGTGCAGCATGAAGATGTTGGCATCCTCCATTCCGATGCTGGGCTGGTACACAAACTGCAGGGGGTCCAGTGATAATTCAGTGACTGTGTGGAGGAGCCTCAGGATGAGCATCTCCAGTGACTTCTTAACATGTGATGTTCGGGCCACAAGTCTGTAGTCATTAACTGTGTTGGGGTTACTCTTATCTTGTCCTCACTAATTTAGAAGATCTTCACTTAGCCTGGAAAAAGAGTCTGTTGCTCTATAAAAAAGCCCTCCGCTAGGACATCTTACTACTCATCACTAATTGAAGAAAATAACAACAACCCCAGGTTTCTTTTCAGCACTGTAGCCAGGCTGACAAAGAGTCAGAGCTCTATTGAGCCGAGTATTCCTTTAACTTTAACTAGTAGTGACTTCATGACTTTCTTTGCTAATAAAATTTTAACTATTAGAGAAAAAAATATTCATAACCATCCCAAAGACATATCTTTATGTTCGGCTGCTTTCAGTGATGCCGATATTTGGTTAGACTCTTTCTCTCCGATTGTTCTGTCTGTTATTTTCATTAGTTACTTCATCCAAACCATCAACATGTCTATTAGACCCCATTCCTACCAGGCTGCTCAAGGAAGCCCTACCATTATTTAATGCTTCGATCTTAAATATGATCAATCTATCTTTGTTAGTTGGCTATGTACCACAGGCTTTTAAGGTGGCAGTAATTAAACCATTACTTAAAAAGCCATCACTTGACCTAGCTATCTTAGCTAATTATAGGCCAATCTCCAACCTTCCTTTTCTCTCAAAAATTCTTGAAAGGGTAGTTGTAAAACAGCTAACTGATCATCTGCAGAGGAATGGTCTATTTGAAGAGTTTCAGTCAGGTTTTAGAATTCATCATAGTACAGAAACAGCATTAGTGAAGGTTACAAATGATCTTCTTATGGCCTCAGACAGTGGACTCATCTCTGTGCTTGTCCTGTTAGACCTCAGTGCTGCTTTTGATACTGTTGACCATAAAATTTTATTACAAAAATTAGAGCATGCCATAGGTATTAAAGGCACTGCGCTGTGGTGGTTTGAATCATATTTATCTAATGGATTACAATTTGTTCATGTAAATGGGGAGTCTTCTTCACAGACTAAGGTTAATTATGGAGTTCCACAAGGTTCTGTGCTAGGACCAATTTTATTCACTTTATACATGCTTCCCTTAGGCAGTATTATTAGAAAGCATTGCTTAAATTTTCATTGCTACGCAGATGATACCCAGCTTTATCTATCCATGAAGCCAGAGGACACACACCAATTAGTTAAACTACAGGAATGTCTTACAGACATAGAGACATGGATGACCTCTAATTTCCTGCTTTTAAATTCAGATAAAACTGAAGTTATTGTACTTGGCCCCACAAATCTTAGAAACATGGTGTCTAACCAGATCCTTACTCTGGATGGCATTACCCTGACCTCTAGTAATACTGTGAGAAATCTTGGAGTCATTTTTGATCAGGATATGTCCTTCAATGAGCATATTAAGCAAATATGTAGCACTGCTTTTTTTTGCATTTGCGCAATATCTCTAAAATTAGAAAGGTCTTGTCTCAGAGTGATGCTGAAAAACTAATTCATGCATTTATTTCCTCTAGGCTGGACTATTGTAATTCATTATTATCAGGTTGTCCTAAAAGTTCCCTGAAAAGCCTTCAGTTAATTCAAAATGCTGCAGCTAGAGTACTGACAGGGGACTAGAAGGAGAGAGCATATCTCACCCATATTGGCCTCTCTTCATTGGCTTCCTGTTAATTCCAGAATAGAATTTAAAATTATTCTTCTTACTTTTATGGTTTTGAATAATCAGGTCCCATCTTATCTTAGGGACCTCATAGTACCATATCACCCCAATAGAGCACTTCACTCTCAGACTGCAGGCTTATTTGTAGTTCCTAGGGTTTTTAAGAGTAGAATGGGAGGCAGAGCCTTCAGCTTTCAGGCTTCTCTCCTGTGGAACCAGCTCCCGATTCGGATTAGGGAGACAGACACCCTCTCTACTTTTAAGATTAGGCTTAAAACTTTCCTTTTTGCTAAAGGTTATAGTTAGGGCTGGATCAGGTGACCCTGAACCATCCCTTAGTTATGCTGCTATAGACTTAGACTGCTGGGGGTTCCCATGATGCACTGAGTGTTTCTTTCTCTTTTTGCTCTGTATGCACCACTCTGCATTTAATCATTAGTGATTGATCTCTGCTCTCTTCCACAGCATGTCTTTTTCCTGGTTCTCTCCCTCAGCCCCAACCAGTCCCAGCAGAAGACTGCTCCTCCCTGAGCCTGGTTCTGGTGGAGGTTTCTTTCTGTTAAAAGGGAGTTTTTCCTTCCCACTGTCGCCAACTGCTTGCTCACAGGGGGTCGTTTTGACCGTTGGGGTTTTTCTGTAATTATTGTATGGCTTTGCCTTACAATATAAAGCGCCTTGGGGCAACTGTTTGTTGTGATTTGGCACTATATAAATAAAATTGATTGATTTATTGCTTTTCTTGGGCACAGGAGCCAGACATGAGGTTTTCCACCACTCAGGAACAACCATCTGGCTCAGGCTCAAGTTGAAGATGTACTGGAAAATCCCACACAGCTGGAGAGGACGTCCCTTCAGCACTCTGGGGCTGAGGCCATCAGGACCCGCAGCCTTTCCTGGACACAGACGACTACATTCTCTTCTCACCTCCTCAGCAGTGATGGTGATGGGAGGCTTTGTGGAGGATGAAGGAGTAGTGGAGAGAGGGGAGTGGGGGCAGGTTGGTGGGAGGAGGGGGTGGTAATAATTGGGGTGTGCAGTGAGTGTAAAGGGGAGGGGGCACTGACAGAAACTGGGGGAAGGGTAGGAAGAGTCCATGTTGTCAAACCTGTTAAAGAACAGATTTATCTTGTTGGCTTTGTGAAGGTCTCCTTCCATCATCTGGTCTGCCTTCTTACCATGACCAGTGATGATCATCATCCCCTTCCACACCTACCTCATGTTGTTCTCCTGGAGGTTGTTCTCAAGCTTCCTCCTGTAACTGTCCTTCCCCTCTGCGATCTTCTCCCTCAGTTCTTGCTGCACCTTCTTCAGTTCATCTGTGTCTCCACTCCTGAAGGCAGCCTTCTTCCTGTTCAGTGTCGCCTTGATGCCCTTGGTCACCCACGATTTGTTGTTGAGGTAACAACGCACAGTCTTGGTTGGGATGATATTGTCTGTACAGAAGTTGATATAATCCTTTATGCAGCCCGTAATGCTTTCGATGTCCTCCCCCTGAGCATCACAGAGCACAGCCCAGGCAGTCACCTCAAAACATCCGTGAAGACTTTCCTCTGCCTCCTGTGACCACCTCCGAACCACTTTGGTGATCACAGGTTGCCGTCGAACTGCAGGAATGCAAACTGGCTTTAAATAAACCAGGTTATGGTTGGCTTTGCCGAGCGGGGTGGGTGGGGGTGTGCTGTGGCACAGTGTGCTTCCTTGACATCAGCATCCAGCAAGTCAATAGTCTTATTATCTCTTGTTTTACCATCAACAAACTGCTTGAAAGTGAGAAGGGATGTTGAAAGGGGAACACAGTTAAAATCCCCAGATGTGGTGATGAAAGTACTGGGATGCAGCCTCGCTGTCGTGGAGGTGATGATGTCACTGGCTCACGACACATCTGCCACTGCTTGGATGTAAACCATGATTACAATGGCGTGTGAAAACTCTGCAGATCATGACAGAGATTCACTGCCAGCAGCTCAGTGTTTGGATTACACACACGCTCCCTCACCGTGATGTGTCCTGGAATGTACCATTTGCTGTTCATGTAGAACGTGACACCCCCCCACACACACACACACACACACAGGAGGAGGTGATGGTCTAGTGGTTAAGGTGTTGGGCTGGAGACCAGAAGATCCTCGGTTCAAATCTCCACTGACTGGAACGTCACTAAGGGCCCTTGGGCAAGGTCCTTAATCCCCTATTGCTCCTGGTGTGTAGTGAGCACCTTGTATGGCAGCACCCTGACATCGGGGTGAATATGAGGCATAATTGTAAAGCGCTTTGAGCGTCTGATGCAGATGGAAAAGCTCTATATAAGTGCAGTCTATTTACCATTTACACACCTTTCTTTTTTGCACTGTCGGTGCAGCTCTGGTCACCTTGCACCAACTGAAAGCCGGGTAAACTCACAATAGAGTCTGGTATGTTGTTGTGGAGCCATGTCTCCGTGAAGCACAAGCCTGAGCCCTCATGGAACACACTGTCGCTCCTCACAAGTGATGTTACTTCATCCATACTTTCGCCAGCGATCTTACGTTCCCCATCACAATGGAAGGATGATTCAGATGATATCTCCTCTTCCTTTGTCTCTGTCTCCTCCCAGCTCTACAGCCCCAGTATTTCCTCTGCAGTTCTTTAGGGATATCATGTCTTTCCCCGTTTGGGCTTCCACCCCGGAGCTCCATCAGCTGGTCCCTCCTGTAAACAAAGGAGCATTCACGCAGCTCCGACATGATCGGGACCCTGCTCAGGAAAAACACTCCCAGAGTAAAGCAGTATGTATTCACTGTCCAACAAATTATTAACGTTATTCACTAAAAGAAAGCAGAGGAAGTAGAAATAAATAAATAGTAAACAATGACAATAATGAGGAGCAGTCTGGCACGCAGCCGTCCATAATAGTGCCATCTTAGAAATACCACTGGAAAACATTGTGATCAGTGGAGTGAGCCTGTTCTAACCATGTAGGTCACATGCACTCCCGCTTGGAAACTCTTTTCTGCAACATTGCGAAATATGATGTTGATGTAGAAACTGCAAATTGGTGTCAAAACATGCCCTGGTTTGCGATTCTCAGTAATTGGACGAGAAGCCTTAAAATTTGTTGCTCTGTTTACAGTTTTCGTGGCTTTAAGTTTGATCGTGTATGGTGCTCTTTACTTCATGATGCATTTTCTCATTAATGGGATCAATGAATGGCATGAAATCAGGTAGGTATGTACATGGCCTCTGTTAGAGGTGCAGTTCCAATTTCGATGGAACTGCACCACTAGATCGCACCGTAAAGCACATTTACTTTGATTTTTTCATTAGTTTTCATTAGTTACTTCATCCAAACCATCAACATGTTTATTAGACCCCATTCCTACCAGGCTGCTCAAGGAAGCCCTACCATTATTTAATGCTTCGATCTTAAATATGATCAATCTATCTTTGTTAGTTGGCTATGTACCACAGGCTTTTAAGGTGGCAGTAATTAAACCATTACTTAAAAAGCCATCACTTGACCCAGCTATCTTAGCTAATTATAGGCCAATCTCCAACCTTCCTTTTCTCTCAAAAATTCTTGAAAGGGTAGTTGTAAAACAGCTAACTGATCATTTGCAGAGGAATGGTCTATTTGAAGAGTTTCAGTCAGGGTTTAGAATTCATCATAGTACAGAAACAGCATTAGTGAAGGTTACAAATGATCTTATGGCCTCGGACAGTGGACTCATCTCTGTGCTTGTTCTGTTAGACCTCAGTGCTGCTTTTGATACTGTTGACCATAAAATTTTATTACAGAGATTAGAGCATGCCATAGGTATTAAAGGCACTGCGCTGCGGTGGTTTGAATCATATTTGTCTAATAGATTACAATTTGTTCATGTAAATGGGGAATCTTCTTCACAGACTAAAGTTAATTATGGAGTTCCACAAGGTTCTGTGCTAGGACCAATTTTATTCACTTTATACATGCTTCCCTTAGGCAGTATTATTAGACGGTATTGCTTAAATTTTCATTGTTACGCAGATGATACCCAGCTTTATCTATCCATGAAGCCAGAGGACACACACCAATTAGCTAAACTGCAGGATTGTCTTACAGACATAAAGACATGGATGACCTCTAATTTCCTGCTTTTAAACTCAGATAAAACTGAAGTTATTGTACTTGGCCCCACAAATCTTAGAAACATGGTGTCTAACCAGATCCTTACTCTGGATGGCATTACCCTGACCTCTAGTAATACTGTGAGAAATCTTGGAGTCATTTTCGATCAGGATATGTCATTCAAAGCGCATATTAAACAAATATGTAGGACTGCTTTTTTGCATTTACGCAATATCTCTAAAATCAGAAAGGTCTTGTCTCAGAGTGATGCTGAAAAACTAATTCATGCATTTATTTCCTCTAGGCTGGACTATTGTAATTCATTATTATCAGGTTGTCCTAAAAGTTCCCTAAAAAGCCTTCAGTTAATTCAAAATGCTGCAGCTAGAGTACTGATGGGGACTAGAAGGAGAGAGCATATCTCACCCATATTGGCCTCTCTTCATTGGCTTCCTGTTAATTCTAGAATAGAATTTTAAATTCTTCTTCTTACTTATAAGGTTTTGAATAATCAGGTCCCATCTTATCTTAGGGACCTCGTAGTACCATATCACCCCAATAGAGCGCTTCGCTCTCACACTGCAGGCTTACTTGTAGTTCCTAGGGTTTGTAAGAGTAGAATGGGAGGCAGAGCCTTCAGCTTTCAGGCTCCTCTCCTGTGGAACCAGCTCCCAATTCAGATCAGGGAGACAGACACCCTCTCTACTTTTAAGATTAGGCTTAAAACTTTCCTTTTTGCTAAAGCTTATAGTTAGGGCTGGATCAGGTGACCCTGAACCATCCCTTAGTTATGCTGCTATAGATGTAGACTGCTGGGGGGTTCCCATGATGCACTGTTTCTTTCTCTTTTTGCTCTGTATGCACCACTCTGCATTTAATCATTAGTGATCGATCTCTGCTCCCCTCCACAGCATGTCTTTTTCCTGGTTCTCTCCCTCAGCCCCAACCAGTCCTAGCAGAAGACTGCCCCTCCCTGAGCCTGGTTCTGCTGGAGGTTTCTTCCTGTTAAAAGGGAGTTTTTTCCTTCCCACTGTAGCCAAATGCTTGCTCACAGGGGGTCGTTTTGACCGTTGGGGTTTTACATAATTATTGTATGGCCTTGCCTTACAATATAAAGCGCCTTGGGGCAACTGTTTGTTGTGATTTGGCGCTATATAAAAAATTGATTGATTGATTGATTTTCAAAGGTACAAATTGCTCAAAATCTCATAGTTTTTCCCTGAGAGTCCTACAAGGTTCTGTTTTATTGTAAAATACAATGATAAATCACTTCTTATAAACATCATTTCAAACTTTTAATTTTCATACAGCCAAAACAACTCAAAATGTGTTCTCGTTAATGGATGGACCAAATGCTGCCAAATTTGGCACCTTCAACCAGAATACTGTTTATGGTGAGTAGAGCACAGTACCAACTGTCTGTATGAAAAAAACAACAAATGGCCAGTAAAAATACTAGGTGGCACTATAAATAATAAAACCGCCTTGAAAAAAACGACTGAATAAATTCTGATCTGTCAGCTGCACATCGCAAATTTTTGTACAGTTGCAATTGGGGGATTAAGCTCTTTCCAATGGTATAGGCCACACCTGTGTGAATAGGCAAAATATACAAAATAGTCCGCTGTGAACTTGTCTGTAGATTTTTGACATAAAAAGTCCAGATTGGTGTCAAAACATTCTCTGCAGTGTGACCAAAAAAAAAAAAAAAATGGACTGGAAACCTTAAACCTTTTTTAGTTTGTTTACAAGTTTCTTGACTTTCAATTTGATCATATGTGATGGATTTAATTAATTGATTGATTTTTCTCATTCATGAGATTACCAAATAGCATAAAATTTGCCAGGTGTATGGACGGCCTCGGTTAGATTCACACTGCTAAATTTGGTAGAACTGCACTACTAGATGGGGGTGCAATGCATATATTTCTGAATTTCAGAGATCTAACATGCTCCAAAGTTCATGTCGATCGTGCCTGAGAGTCTTACAGGGTGTCTCCATGGTCCCTGCTTGGCGCAGGCCTGGATCCATGGTAGCACCCGGGGTACTTGGACCCTTAATATTTTCTTGCAAATCTAGTTTGTTTGTTTTATTACTGTAAAGATTTTTCATCCAACTTGATTCACAAATGAATGAATGAATGAATTTGATGGATCACAGAAGCAAAAGCAGAATGAAATGTCTGTTTCCAGGGTGACTCTGGTGGCCCACTGATGCATCTCGACCATGGACTCTGGACTCTAGCAGGTTAGTGTCTCTGTATTTCTGGCTCTCTGTGTTTCTCTGTTTAGTTGACCATTGCGGGTGTTGTGATTGGTTGCAGGCGTGACGTCCTTTGGGATTGGCTGTGGCCGACCTGACAGACCTGGAGTTTATGCACGTGTCTCTTTTTTCACTTCTTGGATCACAGAAACCAGACGCTCGTTGTCACAGCTGCCTCTCTTTAAGTCATAAAAAGACTGATTACCAGATTTTTATTTTTAATCTTTATTTACAATCTTCAACAAAGTTAAACTTTTAATCATTTTAAAACCAGGAGTGGCTGAAATCTGAGTAGACATGGACATAAATCACTTTTTAATGAACAACACTTCATTACTGATTATTTATTGTATAAACACAATCATGTCAAATGTGCTTCTATCATTATAAAAGGCTTGTTTTCAACAAAAATTAACTCCTGAATGTTTGATTTTCATTGGTTCATATTTGTAATCTGTTCTTTGAAGTTGACATGTGACTGATCAAGCATCTGCACCGCTGGATGTGAGTGGTCAAAGAGCGTTCAGGCCGATCATTTCCCCCTTCATAGCTGTGTCACAGTCAGAGGCCTTCTTGGTCACTTCCTGTGGCGGATGGGCTGGTTGTAGATTGGACCTGCAGACAGCCAATCACATTGTTACCTCTGTTAATTAATTGCCTAATTATCTTAGCCAATGAGTGCTGGGGAAAAGGAAGCTTGGGGCCCAGATAAATGGTTGAAGGTGCGATGAGCTGCTGAACATGCAAATGAGCTCACCATTTCTCCTCCACCTCCTCAATGGTTTCAGGAAGTGGAACATTCATTGTTTCTGGCAGGAAACTTGCGAAGCAGGCAGCGAGCACGGCAGATCCCCCGTACACCACGCTGGGTAAGACGGGCAGGACCTGCAACACGTGTTCACATTACCGTTAGTGAAAGTTACAGGTACTTACAGGTCACACTTTGCAGTCAATTCCTGGTACCTCGTCCAGCATGAGGACAGCTGGTGCCGCCATGCTGCCAACCCGCGCCATGGTTGACACAAATCCCATTCCTGTCTGTCTGGATAAAGAAGAGCCGATAAGTCAACCGTTCAAGTGAAGAACAAACAGTTTAATGCAGGTTAGCTCTTCATCTGTTCCTCCACCTGATTATCACCACCCGAGTGCGCAGTGGGACATTTGCTCTTAATGATGTGTTATGCTTGATCAGAGACAAAAGACTAAGGATCAATATGAACATTCCGTCACAAGGTGTCTGTCTCCACAAAGGGGTTCCATCCTTCCAGAGGACAGGTGGGGAATCCAGTCCTGTTCTTGAGCAGGTTTTCCTGCAGGCCTGAATTCATCTCAAAGTCAGAACATTTTCAGTAGCAACTAAAAATAAATAATAGGTGAATTCAGGCAGGTCCTGGGGGACAATCTGGCCTTTAAGGCAGGACCAAAAATTCAGCTGCTTTGATGGGAAGGACAGAATGATCAGGAGGATTTAGAATGAAGGCTGAAGAAGAATTAAGTGATGGCAATATATGTCATCTTAAACTGCACCTTCATGTGTTTTGTGGTCTTGGAAAAGATGTATGACAAAGTCCCCAAGGTGTCCTGTGGAGTGGGGTGTCCTGTGGGGTGGGGTGTCCTGTGGGGTGTTGTGGGAGCGTACTGGGACCACTGCAATGCACAATCTGGTCTCTATACAATCAAAGTAAGAACTGTGTCCACTTTCTCAACATCACATTAGACAGCCTTCTTGGACTGTGATGTTGCAATTGGAGAGAACAGGCAGCTCCAGACAGGGGTTTACAGAAAACCCACTCACACTGACCAATATCTGCTGTTTGGCCCAAACCATCCCCTTGAACACAAGCTCAGGGTGATCAGGACTCTTCAACACAGAGCCCTACAGGTGCCCACAACTGCAGAGGGAAGGGCTAAAGAACAACAACTTGTACAGAACGCCCTCACAGTATGTGGGTACCCACGATGGTCCCTGGACAAAGTGCAGAAGTCCCAGAAAACAAAGAGACGAGATAGACAGGAGACAGAGACAAGAAGAAGAGGAGTGTCTCTCCCTAATTTAGCAGGAGTAGGGGAAAAATTACAGAGGATCTTCAGACAGCACAAAATCCCAGTTTACTTTAAACCGGTTAACACCTTGAGACAGAAATGAGTTCACCCTAAGGACAGGATCCCTAGTTACAAACAGAGCAATGTAGTGTATTATATCAGATGTCAGGAAAACTGTAATGAACACTACATAGGTGAGACTAAGCAACCTTTAAACAAGAGGCTATACCAGCACCGCAGAGAGGTCGCCAGTGGACCTCAGTCTGCAGTTCATCTCCACCTGAAAGACACCAACCACACGTTTGAGGACAAGGAAGTTAAAATCTTAGCCAGAGAGAAGAAATGGTTTGAGAGAGGGGTCAAGGAAGCATTCTTTGTAAAACAGTTGAAACCCAGCCTTAACCGGGAGGCGGGTCTCAGACACGCTTTGTGTTAAGGATTTTATATATATATTATCACTGTTAAACATTTGTAGCTTTGTCTTCTTTCTCATGAGAACGGTGTTGTGCTGTTTTGCACTTCACCCTGAAGAAACCCATTAAGAAACGTCTGTGTACCCAAACGTATGTTTTATCAAATAATTTAAGCCTAACCAAAACATAATATGTGGATGGTACTTATCTTCATCACATTGGACGGGGATGTAATTATACAGGCTCCTGTCCATGGGGAACGGATGAATCATGTGCTTATGTTAGTAAGTTTTGCTACCACCTGTAAATGGTACTCCGGTGTATGATGACATCTATTGGCTTTATGGTTCCAGACTGTACATGAGTCTCCCACCAAATTGGGGTGGTGTGTGTGCACCTACCCAGGTGACTGACCATACATATGTGGTAAGACCTCCACAGAGAAGAATGGCAGCACCAGACGGAGGAGATTGATATACCCAGATGTGTTACCACATAATCACATGTGGGGCTCGGATGTACTAAAGGACCAAAAAATTGTGGTCTGTAGGAGATAAAATAGCACATTCATTGTTCCCCTGGATAGGAGTGGGAAAAAATTCATTAATGATTGAAACTCTGAATTATTGATTGGGTCTGTTCATGAATGTAACAAAAAAAATAGTAGCAGCTCAAAACACTGAAATAGATGCTTTACGTACCATGGTGATGCAAAATCGCATGGTTTTAGACTTGCTTACTGGTTCACAGGGAGGAGTTTGTGTTCTGCTGAACACAACATGCTGTACTTTCATCCCAGACTCCATTCATTCAGTGGATATGCAGGACGCATTGGAGGAGCTGAATGAACTTCGTGATGCAATGCATAAAGACACCCTAGCCGTGAACCGGTGGAATCCCTGGTCCTGGTTGACTTCAGGACCATGTTGGCAGTTACTATTGAAAATGGTGTCAAATACATTTGTACAGCGTAATCTGGCCTTCCAACAAACTATGCCAAAATATCAAGCATTGAAACAGTCAGACCTTAGTGGAGAAAACTGTAATGACTGTACTGAGAATTATGATGATATTGAAAAGCTCACAACTCCAGTTCAAGCTTGAACTGTTGACGTGATGAGTTAACACACTCTTAGCCTATGAAGCTTTAGCTGAAAAAGTAATAAGACAAGTGGTGTAGTCGAATAATACAGAAAAACGGTTCATTTATACCAGTCGGTAGGAGTGATGTATGGTGGTGGTGTGGTGATAACAGAATCTTTGATAGACTGCCACGAAATGTGTCAGGTTATTGTGCATTAATATCATTATTGTTACCCATGACCCCTGAAGACGTTACGACATATGCAGCCTCTTATTCCTGAGGATTGGCAGAAAGGCATAGCCAGACATAGAGTAAAAAGAGATTGGAAAGGAGTAGGAAATCCAACATATATTGACGCAATAGGAGTCCCCAGAGGAGTGCCTGACGAGTATAAACTGGTTGATCAAATAGCAGCTGGATTCAAATCTTCCATCTGTTGGTGGTGTTCAATTAATAAAAACGTGGACAGAATAAACTAAGTTAATAAACTAACTAACTAAGCTGGGTGATGCCTGCTATACGTTTAACAGGTGATAAACAGGTGGGAAATGTTAAGGATTTTATATATATATTATCACTGTTAAACATTTGTAGCTTTGTCTTCTTTCTCATGAGAACGGTGTTGTGCTGTTTTGCACTTCACCCTGAGAACGTACGTGTTATTCAACCTTGTTTTAGCTTTGTCTTCTTTCTCATGAGAACGGAGATGTGCTGTTTTGCACCTGTCTTAATGCAATCCTGAGAATTCAATTTTGTTTTAGCACTCTGGGGTCAATCTGAACTGGGAATGAAGGACTGGATGTACTTATTGTTATAACATAACTTTGTTTTCGTAGCCGCTAACGACTGGGAGTAAAAGAACTGAAGGTTGAATTTTGACTGATTGTGATGCTTAGTGTTCCAGGCAGATGCAAAACAGCTGATAACTGCAACAGACGAACGAGATGTGCTGACCTGAAGTGTTCTTCCTTACAGCTGCACTTGACGTATGCGTTTATGTTATGGGAAGAAACTTGTCTTGCGTCATTACCCCCACCCTTAGGACAAGTTTCTTGTTTATGTGATGAGGGCGTCTCTTAATAAAAAGAGCGGAAAAGCAGGCCAGACTTTAGTGTAGCCTTGGTGTACAGCCTGGCCGCACTCCGCGCGTAATATTTGACTTTCTGTCTCACTGGTGTTTCTTGACTCTGTTTGTCTTGTTAAAGGTTTAAAAATGTTTGGAGGAGAAAATACCCAACACTTTGTCCCCTGTTTACAATGGGGTACTCTGGTCAAAGCAGTTTCAGTCTTTTGTTCATGGTAATGAGTCATTCACGTCATCAGGAGAGTCAACAAGGGAGCCATCAGGGGAGGCTTCCATCCCATCATTAGGAGAGTGCTAACTAGAGCACAATAGGTGCTAATTAGAGCTATTGTTTAGTCACTAGCCTATAGCAGTCGGCCTCTCAGTAGGAGGGTTGTGGTTAGGTTAAAAACTCCAGCTTTTGTTGGCTTCTGGTTTATTCTTCTCTACAAGAGTCAAGACAGAAGTCAGACTACCAGAGCAAGAATTTTAGCTGAGGAAGCTTATGTGATTTGAAGCGAAACGTCCTCACGTCAAGCAACCCAGTCCAGTCGAAGATTCAAGCTTCTCTACTATCACATTAGACTTGAAGATTTCAAGGTGCAGTCAGGGATGAGAGGGTCTCCATTTATCCACCTCAGAAGTCTGTCTGTGCTTTTTGCGGATGATGTGGAACTGTCATAGAGGTACATATAGAAAAGCTAGAGGGTGGAGTCACGCCTGGCTGTGTGCTGACAA
Source organism: Thalassophryne amazonica (assembly GCF_902500255.1). Taxonomy (NCBI): domain Eukaryota; kingdom Metazoa; phylum Chordata; class Actinopteri; order Batrachoidiformes; family Batrachoididae; genus Thalassophryne; species Thalassophryne amazonica. Next base: position 9,392,419 of record NC_047111.1, on the reverse strand, counting down.
GGAGCATGTGCTACCATTACCACCAGTGTTGTCAAAGTAACTTTGACAAGTTACTTTTTTAGTTGATTTATACAGTTACTTTATGCAGTTACTTCATTAGCAGCTTTAAGCAATTACTTTATTAGAATTTGCCAAAAACTTGCAACTAATAAGTAATGTAACTAATAAGGTAATTAGCAATCTATCTTGGTGACTCTTAAGATTGAGCAATCAGCAAAGTAATCAGCAAAGTAACTAATAGTTACTTTTCTGAGTAGTAAATCTTAAAAATAACCAAATTACATTATGAGTTACTTTATTAATTACATTCAGCAGCTGCTGTCAAGTTGTCCACAGCTGCCAATGACGTAACTGTATAAAGTAACTGTAAAATATAACTGTATAAAGTAACTAACAAAGTAACTCTTCAAAGTTACTTTGAAAACACTGATTGCCACAGAGAGCAAAAGCAATGTTTGAATTGACTGGTTACCACACAGTTCAATGCTACAACTGACACGTCTGATTGTGCTGATTTTATTTGGATTACTTTGATTTTACTGAAATGCATGTACCATGCATTAATGCATTCTCTTTAATTGGTGCTCACGTGAATGGGCTCACGGCTCTAGGATGTGGTGCAGATGAGCTGCCCATGCTTATCTGTCAATCAGGCTATCTCATGGATGGCCGGTAAGCTGATTTTATTTTTCAGCATGTCATGAGAGTCTGCTGATACATCGCAGGGGCTTGTTGAGAGGTGATGTTGTTCATGGCACGTTATGTGTTCTCAAGCTTTCAATTTCAATTTATTTATTTTCATTTATATAGCACCAAATCACAACAGAGTTGCCTCAAGGTGCTTCACACAAGTAAGGTCTAACCTTACTAACCCCCAGAGCAGCAGTGGTAAGAAAAAACTCCATCTGAGGAAGAAACCTCAAGCAGACCAGACTCAAAGGGGTGACCCTCTGCTTGGGCCATGATACACACACAAATTACAGAACAATTCATAAAACAAATATACAGGAAATGCTGTTGGTGCACAGGACAGGAGGGTCTCCAGCACAAATACTACACCCATCTCTGGATGGAGCTGCACCTTAAACAGAGAGAAAAAAACAGAATCAGGCATCAGACAGACAAGAAATACAGTATAATTTGTCAGCATTAAACAACAAGAAAAACAGAAGAAATACTAAGGTGATCGCCGGCCACTAGCCCTAAGCTTCACTGAAAGACACGCTGCGGCCCACTCCGTTTCCTAATAAAATGAATTAAAAGAGTAAAAACTGTAGAACTATACTATGCCAGTATGCTATCCATATGAAAGGGAAAATAAATGCGTCTTAAGTCTGGACTTGAAAATGTCCACAGAATCTGACTGTTTTATTGATGCAGGGAGATCATTCCACAGAACAGGGGCACGATAAGAGAAAGCTCTATGACTCGGAGACTTTTTATTCACCCTAGGGACACAAAGTAGTCCTGCACCATGAGAATGCAAAGCCCGGGCCGGTACGTAAGGTTTAATTAGGTCAGCTAGGTAGGGAGGTGCCAGTCCTAATTAAAGCAATTGTTTAGTCACTAGCCAATAGCAGTCTGCCTCTCGGTAGGAGACCCAGTCCAGTCGAAGATTCAAGCTTCTCTACTATGGAAACCACCTAGACAACTGAGAGCCTTCACAGAAACATTGCAGTAGTCCAATCTAGAAGAGATACACACATGGATCAGGGTCTCAGCATCAGCATAGACAGGATGGGACAAATCTTTGCTATATTTCGCAGGTGGAAGAAAGCAGTCCTAGTAAATCTGCAATGTGGAAGTCAAAGGACAATATAGGATCAAAAATTACCCCAAAGTTCCTCACTTTGTCAGTGTGATGTATGACACACGAGCCTAGGCTAAGTGTTAACTGGTCAAATTGATGCTGATGTCTCACTGGACCAAGAACCAAGTTATCCCAACTGGGATAAGTGTAATATGGGATAATGACAATGTGGGATTAGTGCAATACAAGTTATGTTTGTCCCCCCCCCCCCCCCCAATCTCCTGATGTTTTTTTCAATATTTATTGAAGTATGTGTATGGGTGAGTGTGGGTTTTTAGGGTGGTCATTGTTTTTGAGGATGCACAAGCAAATTTCGTTGTTGATCGCTGTGCAATGACAATAAAGGTGATTCTGATTCTGAACCATCATTTCAGTCTTATCACAGTTTAAAAGTAGGAAATTTCTAGACATCCAGCTTCTTACTGATGCAAGGCAATCTACTAAGGATTTTATGTGGATGAGATGATCAACAGGTATCGGCATGTATAACTGAGTATCATCAGCATAGCAGTGAAAGGTAATCCCAAAACACCGCAATATGTGCCCAAGGGGCGCTATATGAAGGGAGAAAAACAGGGTGCCTAGGATGGACCCCTGTCGAACCCCAAATTTCATGTCACTAAGGTTAGAGGTAGGGTTACTGTACAAAACACAGTGATAACGACTGGTCAGGTATGATGTCAACCATGCAAGGGAACTCCCAGTAATCCCAAAGTGATTTTCCAGCCTATCAAGTAGAATATGATGATCCACGGCATCAAATGCAGCAATGAGATCTAACAGCACCAGAACCGTAGTGGTGTCCGCATCCATTACAAGCAGAAGATCATTCACCACTTTAGTGAGAGCCGTCTCTGTGGAATATTTTCTAAAAGCAGACTGCAGTGGCTCAAAGAGATTATTCTCAGTAAGATAGTCCACGAGCTGCCGTGACACCACTTTTTTCCAGAATTTTAAAGAAAAATGATAGATTTGATATCGGCCGATAGTTTTTCAATACACTAGGGTCAAGATTAGGTTTCTTAAGTAATGGTTTAATCACTGCAGATTTGAAACATTTAGGAACAGATCCAGAAGTTATTGAGAGATAAATAATTTTCAACACAGTCGGCCCAAGAGTGGGCCACAGGTCCTTAAACAGTTTTGTTGGTATAGGACAGTGGTTTCCAAACTATTCCAGAAAGGGCAGAGAAGGTGCAGGTTTTCTTTGCAGCCAGTGACTTCAGCAGGTGATTTCACTGATTAACATCACTTAGAGCAGGTGGGATGAGTTCTTCAGTGAAACTCATCCCACTCAATCACAGAACACAGAAACAGAAAGTGACACTTTGTTCTGTGGGATGAACAAACAGGTGGGCGTGGCCGCAAACAGCAGCAGTTGTTGAGATCTCTGGACCCACGAGTCACAGCTGGAGAACATGTACTGTGTTTTGAAGGACATGACATTACAACTCTACACCGTGTGGCGCATGCGTGTGCTTGCTGTCCTCACGTGGAAATGCATAAAAACATATATCGCCTTTGCCACGGGCTGGAGCAATGCACACATCGGCAGGCTGCTCCATGTGAAAAGGACCGTCTGATCATGTTTATTGTTTATTTATTTGGATCCCAGTTAGCTACAACTGAGCTGCAGATATTCTTCCTGGGGTCCACACAAATCAACAAACACAATATACAGAAATCAAAAATGCATTCAAAAATATATAAAATGAGAAATAATAAAAAAGGGAAAAACATAAAACAAAAACAAGTTCCAATCAAATTAATCTTCACATCTTATCAATTCATATATACAAAAACTTAATGATCAAAAATGAAACCCAGATTGTTTATTATGTCCATAAATATGTCATGTGAACACTCAGGTGGCAATATGAATGTCACGTCAACTACATCAGCTATGGTCCACATGACGTGGTGTCTGTCCTTCGGCGTGCCGCTCGGTGGACGTGCGTGTGGGGGCCGGCTGGAAACACCGGGGCAGTAGATGTAGACCAAGAGCGACCTGCTTCATTCATGTAATTTCATGACTGTACGTCTATGACCATGGGTCTTCTACAGAGGAACAGAAGGTTCATACTTGTATTGTCCGCTCAATAAGAGAGATTAAATATTAGAAATTGCAGTGGTTTTTTTTATGGTGTGTGTGGTTTTTTTTTCTCCATGTTCCACATGTTTCATCTGCTCGCACTGTGTGCATGATACAGCAGTGACGGTTTCATGCATGAAATCGTCACTGCTGTATCGTGCAACCCTGTCCTACCGTGTGTCCCTCCCGACAGCGTGTGGAATGTTTTTGCGGTTCCCCATTTTGTTTTTTGTTTGTGGATTTTCTTCCAGTTTCTGCGTGAAGGGGCCCTTAAAGTTGTTCCAATTTCGGTAAGGATGTGGTGCAAATTATTGTTTGTGCTAATAGGATGAGTAAATGGAATAGTTTTGACTATGTTGAATGTTTGGTCTCCAAAGTAAAGGTCAAACAAGGTCAACGTCCATTGGATTCTGTGACATGTGACATATGTTACCCTGTAACATGATAACTAAGCATGAAACATGGTGCAAACTGTTCCTTTTAAAACTCTATTAACTCAACCAACTACTTTTTACCAAAACTGGAGCAATTAAAACTTTTGACCCCTGTACAAACTGAAATTGACCTTTGTCACCATTCTTGCTGTTTTTACCCCATAACTCCAGAACATTCAGTCACATATTGTCCAGATATACCTTTTTGGAATCTTTATGATCCAACAAATAATGTGGTGTAGTTTTCTATATGATTGGAGCATTTTTAAATTTTGACCCCTGTGCAATTCTTCAATTGACCCCTACCTGGCCGCCTATTGGAAATGTAGGTGGCTAACATGCTTTTACAAAAGAGTAATGTCTAAGGAGTATGTGTGGCAATTTTGGGGCTTGTATCCAGAAATGAACAATTGTGGCAGTTATCTGCTCCACTATTTGTGCTCTGGATCTCTTTCATTCAGTTCAATTTTATGTTTATATTTGCACTTGAAAGGCTGCACCTTACTTTTCGTTGTACCTGTTACAATGACAATAAAGAATCTGTATCTGTAATTCACTTTTCTCTTGAACACAGTTACAAGTGGACTTTGCTTGGTTGACATACAAGGTCTGGTAGAAAAGTATCCGACCTTTTTATTTTTTTCAAAAACCTGATGGATTTGAATCACGTGTGCTTGCATGAGCCAACCTTGAACCTTCATGCACATGCATGATTTTTTTCACGCCTGTCGGTTGCGTCATTTGCTTGTAAGCAGCCTTTGTGTGAGGATGGGTGGAGTCTCTCGTCTTTTTCTTTGCAAGGAAATGGCGGAACGACTGGAGCAGCGTGACTGCATCAAATTTTGCCACAAACTGGGCGACAGCCAGGTGAAAACCATTCGGATTATTCAGACGGCTTTCGGTGATGATCCTCTGGACATCACACAGATTAAGGAGCGGGACGGCCGCACAACGGTGGAGGGTGCGCCGCGCTCCGTTCGGCATCAACACACTGAAACGACCGGATCATTTCCAAAGTGAATGCTGTGGTGATGTGGGACCGTCGTGTGACTCTCCGAGAAATTGCCGAAGAGGTGGACATCAGCACTTTTTCGGCACATTCCACTGTGAAAGAAGATTTTGCCATGAAAAGGAGTGGCGGCGAAATTCATCGGCACGAAGCTGATGGCGCAGCAACAGTGCCTCCGTGATGAAGCCTCACAGGACATGTTGTGGCATGCTGACCTCGTCCACCATTCGGAAGTTTCAGACAGCTTTCGGTGGCTTTTCAGTCGTGTGACTATCCGAGAAATTGTGGAAGAGCTGGTCTCAAGCCCAACACTTAGACCATCACCTCCCCTAAAAAACTGGTCTGAAAACCTCTTCATCAAAATTATGCGACCAAGAGGCACAAACATTATTAATATCACACTGAAATGTATATGAACAGTATCTCCTGTTAGCACCAATTATAGAACGGGAGCCTTCCAAGGCTCAGATTGCTGATTGTACTTATATACAACATCATTATCACTATTACACATCTTATCAATAAATTTTATAGAACACTTTGCAAGATGAAGCTCAATACCCATACAATTTGGAAGATATAGCAAGATATTACACTGTGTGGTATATAGCACACATATGGTACACCAACATTATTTACAAAAATAACAGGATCCAGCCCCGGAACACTTGGAAATAATAAGCTTGCTCTTTTTGCCTTTCAACAAAATTTCAATTTTTTTTTAGCATACTCCTCACAAACTGTAGTCATACATTCTAATACACTAACACTAGGTCAGACCTGTACGCTTAGCTTTTTCACTAGGAGCACAGGTGCTCCAAAATGAAAAAATTTAGGAGCACAGATAAAAATTTAGGAGCACTGTGAAATTTCTTGATACAATTTTATTATTAATGCAAAGACACATACTGTACAGAGAGTACATTTTCCACACTCACATGCACATTTTATATGATTCTATTGTTGTATTTATTTCATTGTTTTTTACTTCCTTTTCTATCATTATTTACATCATTGCTTTTGTCCATTTCATTACTGTTTGCTGTGTATTTCTTGCATTATTTTTATATGCAAAACATCATGCTATCCTCATGCACTAGCCACGGAAAGATCTTAACCCAGTCTGATCTGAATTTATGAACTTTGCTCGTAGTTCTAGACCTACTGCCAGTTTCACTGCCTGTTGCCATCTCCTCCTGATCCTCCTCATCATTTTCCTCATCTCCCCAGGTTCCCTCCCCTGGTTCCTTGGGTTTCCTTTGAAAGTACGACAAAATCATTTTCTAGTCTCCTCACACACCTTTAGTTGTAAATGTAGCTGCTATGCTAGTGCTCGCTTATCTGACTGCACAAACTAGTCGCAAGCCAATATCAGAGCATAGCGAATCAGTGCAGCTTGTGCGTTGAGATGTCACCGCGTCATCACAAGAGGTCTACATTTCCCCGCTCGGTCACATTTTACAAGGGAAGGATAAAAAAGGAAATATTAAGTTGTAGAATCTTGTCGATTTGTACAGATGTGGGAATGGTTTTCTCTATGGGATATACAGTGGTCCCTCGTTTATCGCGAGAGTTACATTCTAAAAATAGCCCACAATAGGCGAAATCTGCGAAGTGGCCAGCATTATTTTTTACAATTATTATAGACATTTTAAGGCTGTAAAACCCCTCACTACACACTTTATACACTTTTCTCAATCAGACATGAACATTTCCTCACTTTTCTCTTGTGTGTAAACACTCTCAAAGTTCAAACCTGAGTAGAAAAATAAGACCAACCTGTTTTCAGGCCCAAACATTTGTTTGAGAAATAAAAATAGAACGTTTTCCTATAAATAATTATGATGGCTTTTAGAACTAACGAATTTAATTTTAACGATCAACCTACGAGGTTGGACACATAAGAAATTATTAATAGTGACTGACCAGTATTTCACAGTTCCTCTGATCGCGACTCTTCGTCCTGGCGCCGCTGCGCTGTCGCGCCTTTTTCCACTGACTCACACCTCGCTGCAGGTGTCTTTTTCCGAGTGAAGAACACAGTTATGGGTAGTTGCTGGCACTGTTTTTTCTTCTGGGCGAGAAGATTCTTATAAAGAGACACGCAGAACACAATGCACATGCTCTGCCTTCACGGTGTCGCGACCGGCTGCTTGATGAGGCTGCGGAATACAATGCACTGTAAAAAAAAGCATGCAAAATTGGACTAAAAAAAATCCGTGAAACAGCGAGGCCGCAAAAGGTGAACCGCTTTATAGCGAGGGACCACTGTATTTATTTTAGGAGCAAAATGCGAATGAAAGGGTTGAAATACATTCTCGCACACGTGCGCCCGTTTTATTTTTTTTCCTCGCACAATCAAATTTTAGGCGCAATATGCGAGCAAAAAACGCTCGCACTGTACAGCCCTGCAGGTGCCAGTAAGTTGATATTTTCTGCATAACTAAATGCACCAGCATAGACACCATGCATATGACAACCAACACCCAGACTTTGCAACTTGTTCATCAAACCATCAATATACACACAAAACAGTATAGGTGACATGACCCCACCTTGTTTAACACCATTAGAAATGGAAAAATAAGGGGAATATATATTCTCCCATCTAAACCTCAGCTTTTGACTGAGACACATATCTAAAAGAAACCTACAATACAAGGGACATGAACCTCTATCTATTAAAACTCTAAATACGTAAGCGACAGTAATTAACCCTGTCAAAGTAGTTTTATTTCTGTTCTTACTTGTTAAGTGTATTTTCAGACTACCGCTGACAACGTGACTGAGATGAGCGCCTTAAAGTGACGATTCATGATAATTTAACTAATCATCAGTGTTGCCACAGTTACTTTGAACAAGTAATCCAATTACTGATTACTGATTACTCCTTGAAAAAGTAACTTAGTTACTTTACTGATTACTCAATTGTAAAAGTAACTAAGTTAGATTACTAATTACTTTTTTAGTTACTTTCCCAGCTGCCGACAACAACCCTCTGCCACCTCAACATGACAATACCTGTTTTTTCCAAAACTTACTTTATAGTAAGTTATAGTACTTTACACAGAGACTGCTACCTGCTGCTTTGGACTTTGAACTAATAGTCTTTTTCAAGACTTTTTTACTTTTTTACCTTTTTATTTTTTTTTTTTTTTTTACTTTTTTACTTGACTCTACTGGTGGTCGGCTCTCACTGCGGTATTGTATCACTTCTTGTTCCGGAGCACAGCGGTGTTTTTCTGTATCTGTTAGCTGTTTGATCTGCGCAGTTAGATTGATCTAGTTATCTAGATTACGATTTGTTTCCCAGTGTAATCTTTACGTGCCTTAACTAAAGCACTCCTTCTGCTGAATCACCTCTAAATTATTTACACATTATTCGCTTTGCGTGTTTTTAGGAATCCGCTAGCTTAGCGTAGCTACTAGCTCTTAGCCGATTTAGCATGGCGGCTTCTCCTGTCTCTCCCGCACTTTTCTGCTCTGGGTGTGAAATGTTTAGTTATTCCTCGGCCTCCTTTAGCAGTAATGGTACTTGTAATAAGTGTAGCTTATTCGTAGCTTTGGAGGCCAGGCTGGGCGAATTGGAGACTCGGCTCCGCACCGTGGAAAATTCTACAGCTAGCAAGGCCCCTGTAGTCGGTGCGGACCAAGGTAGCTTAGCCGCCGTTAGTTCCCCCCTGGCAGATCCCGAGCAGCCGGGAAAGCAGGCCGACTGGGTGACTGTGAGGAGGAAGCGTAGCCCTAAACAGAAGCCCCGTGTACACCGCCAACCCGTTCACATCTTTAACCGTTTTTCCCCACTCGACGATACACCCGCCGAGGATCAAACTCTGGTTATTGGCGACTCTGTTTTGAGAAATGTGAAGTTAGCGACACCAGCAACCATAGTCAATTGTCTTCCGGGGGCCAGAGCAGGCGACATTGAAGGAAATTTGAAACTGCTGGCTAAGGCTAAGCGTAAATTTGGTAAGATTGTAATTCACGTCGGCAGTAATGACACCCGGTTACGCCAATCGGAGGTCACTAAAATTAACATTGAATCGGTGTGTAACTTTGCAAAAACAATGTCGGACTCTGTAGTTTTCTCTGGGCCCCTCCCCAATCAGACCGGGAGTGACATGTTTAGCCGCATGTTCTCCTTGAATTGCTGGCTGTCTGAGTGGTGTCCAAAAAATGAGGTGGGCTTCATAGATAATTGGCAAAGCTTCTGGGGAAAACCTGGTCTTGTTAGGAGAGACGGCAGCCATCCCACTTTGGATGGAGCAGCTCTCATTTCTAGAAATCTGGCCAATTTTCTTAAATCCTCCAAACCGTGACTATCCAGGGTTGGGACCAGGAAGCAGAGTTGTAGTCTTACACACCTCTCTGCAGCTTCTCTCCCCCTGCCATCCCCTCATTACCCCATCCCCGTAGAGACGGTGCCTGCTCCCAGACTACCAATAACCAGCAAAAATCTATTTAAGCATAAAAATTCAAAAAGAAAAAATAATATAGCACCTTCAACTGCACCACAGACTAAAACAGTTAAATGTGGTCTATTAAACATTAGGTCTCTCTCTTCTAAGTCCCTGTTGGTAAATGATATAATAATTGATCAACATATTGATTTATTCTGCCTAACAGAAACCTGGTTACAGCAGGATGAATATGTTAGTTTAAATGAGTCAACACCCCCGAGTCACACTAACTGTCAGAATGCTCGTAGCACGGGCCGGGGTGGAGGATTAGCAGCAATCTTCCATTCCAGCTTATTAATTAATCCAAAACCCAGACAGAGCTTTAATTCATTTGAAAGCTTGTCTCTTAGTCTTGTCCATCCAAATTGGAAGTCCCAAAAACCAGTTTTATTTGTTATTATCTATCGTCCACCTGGTCGTTACTGTGAGTTTCTCTGTGAATTTTCAGACCTTTTGTCTGACTTAGTGCTTAGCTCAGATAAGATAATTATAGTGGGCGATTTTAACATCCACACAGATGCTGAGAATGACAGCCTCAACACTGCATTTAATCTATTATTAGACTCTATTGGCTTTGCTCAAAAAGTAAATGAGTCCACCCACCACTTTAATCATATCTTAGATCTTGTTCTGACTTATGGTATGGAAATAGAAGACTTAACAGTATTCCCTGATAACTCCCTTCTGTCTGATCATTTCTTAATAACATTTACATTTACTCTGATGGACTACCCAGCAGTGGGGAATAAGTTTCATTACACTAGAAGTCTTTCAGAAAGCGCTGTAACTAGGTTTAAGGATATGATTCCTTCTTTATGTTCTCTAATGCCATATACCAACACAGTGCAGAGTAGCTACCTAAACTCTGTAAGGGAGATAGAGTATCTCGTCAATAGTTTTACATCCTCATTGAAGACAACTTTGGATGCTGTAGCTCCTCTGAAAAAGAGAGCTTTAAATCAGAAGTGTCTGACTCCGTGGTATAACTCACAAACTCGTAGCTTAAAGCAGATAACCCGTAAGTTGGAGAGGAAATGGCGTCTCACTAATTTAGAAGATCTTCACTTAGCCTGGAAAAAGAGTCTGTTGCTCTATAAAAAAGCCCTTCGTAAAGCTAGGACATCTTTCTACTCATCACTAATTGAAGAAAATAAGAACAACCCCAGGTTTCTTTTCAGCACTGTAGCCAGGCTGACAAAGAGTCAGAGCTCTATTGAGCTGAGTATTCCATTAACTTTAACTAGTAATGACTTCATGACTTTCTTTGCTAACAAAATTTTAACTATTAGAGAAAAAATTACTCATAACCATCCCAAAGACGTATCGTTATCTTTGGCTGCTTTCAGTGATGCCGGTATTTGGTTAGACTCTTTCTCTCCGATTGTTCTGTCTGAGTTATTCTCATTAGTTACTTCATCCAAACCATCAACATGTTTATTAGACCCCATTCCTACCAGGCTGCTCAAGGAAGCCCTACCATTATTTAATGCTTCGATCTTAAATATGATCAATCTATCTTTGTTAGTTGGCTATGTACCACAGGCTTTTAAGGTGGCAGTAATTAAACCATTACTTAAAAAGCCATCACTTGACCCAGCTATCTTAGCTAATTATAGGCCAATCTCCAACCTTCCTTTTCTCTCAAAAATTCTTGAAAGGGTAGTTGTAAAACAGCTAACTGATCATCTGCAGAGGAATGGTCTATTTGAAGAGTTTCAGTCAGGTTTTAGAATTCATCATAGTACAGAAACAGCATTAGTGAAGGTTACAAATGATCTTCTTATGGCCTCGGACAGTGGACTCATCTCTGTGCTTGTTCTGTTAGATCTCAGTGCTGCTTTTGATACTGTTGACCATAAAATTTTATTACAGAGATTAGAGCATGCCATAGGTATTAAAGGCACTGCGCTGCGGTGGTTTGAATCATATTTGTCTAATAGATTACAATTTGTTCATGTAAATGGGGAATCTTCTTCACAGACTAAAGTTAATTATGGAGTTCCACAAGGTTCTGTGCTAGGACCAATTTTATTCACTTTATACATGCTTCCCTTAGGCAGTATTATTAGACGGTATTGCTTAAATTTTCATTGTTACGCAGATGATACCCAGCTTTATCTATCCATGAAGCCAGAGGACACACACCAATTAGCTAAACTGCAGGATTGTCTTACAGACATAAAGACATGGATGACCTCTAATTTCCTGCTTTTAAACTCAGATAAAACTGAAGTTATTGTACTTGGCCCCACAAATCTTAGAAACATGGTGTCTAACCAGATCCTTACTCTGGATGGCATTACCCTGACCTCTAGTAATACTGTGAGAAATCTTGGAGTCATTTTTGATCAGGATATGTCATTCAAAGTGCATATTAAACAAATATGTAGGACTGCTTTTTTGCATTTACGCAATATCTCTAAAATCAGAAAGGTCTTGTCTCAGAGTGATGCTGAAAAACTAATTCATGCATTTATTTCCTCTAGGCTGGACTATTGTAATTCATTATTATCAGGTTGTCCTAAAAGTTCCCTAAAAAGCCTTCAGTTAATTCAAAATGCTGCAGCTAGAGTACTGACGGGGACTAGAAGGAGAGAGCATATCTCACCCATATTGGCCTCTCTTCATTGGCTTCCTGTTAATTCTAGAATAGAATTTAAAATTCTTCTTCTTACTTATAAGGTTTTGAATAATCAGGTCCCATCTTATCTTAGGGACCTCGTAGTACCATATTACCCCAATAGAGCGCTTCGCTCTCAGACTGCAGGCTTACTTGTAGTTCCTAGGGTTTGTAAGAGTAGAATGGGAGGCAGAGCCTTCAGCTTTCAGGCTCCTCTCCTGTGGAACCAGCTCCCAATTCAGATCAGGGAGACAGACACCCTCTCTACTTTTAAGATTAGGCTTAAAACTTTCCTTTTGCTAAAGCTTATAGTTAGGGCTGGATCAGGTGACCCTGAACCATCCCTTAGTTATGCTGCTATAGACGTAGACTGCTGGGGGGTTCCCATGATGCACTGTTTCTTTTTCTTTTTGCTCTGTATGCACCACTCTGCATTTAATCATTAGTGATCGATCTCTGCTCCCCTCCACAGCATGTCTTTTTCCTGGTTCTCTCCCTCAGCCCCAACCAGTCCCAGCAGAAGACTGCCCCTCCCTGAGCCTGGTTCTGCTGGAGGTTTCTTCCTGTTAAAAGGGAGTTTTTCCTTCCCACTGTAGCCAAGTGCTTGCTCACAGGGGGTCGTTTTGACCGTTGGGGTTTTACATAATTATTGTATGGCCTTGCCTTACAATATAAAGCGCCTTGGGGCAACTGTTTGTTGTGATTTGGCGCTATATAAAAAAAATTGATTGATTGATTGATTGATAGTCACCCTTTCTTGACTTTAATGAAAATAAATATTTGTTTTATAAAAAGTAAAATAAAGACCTCTTTCTTGACCTCATATTTAACTGTTGACAGCACTGTAACAGTAAAACTTGCAATTTCGAACCTACATTGTTTATAAATGTAACTATTAAATTCATTCTAGCATTTTTCTAACATTTAAATTCTCTTTAAATATTTTACTTGTCGAAATTATTATTATTTTAAGTAGTATTAGTAGTTGTAAAAAAAGGCTTCAAAACTGGACCTTTAATCTAGGGGTGTTGTGAGGGGGGCACATCCCTGCCCCACGCCCCCATTCCATCTGGATTCGCCCCTGCTTTGGTGTTTGAGCACAAAGAATGGATAACATTTATTTATGCAGAAAACATGACCAGATCTACAGGTAAGAAAGTTTTATTGTGTTTTCACATCATGCGGTCCTCAGAAAGAGAGTTTAGGTGCATTTGAGTGGAAAATAGTGTTAGTTGTTGACACGTCGCGGAGGATCAGCTGTTTTTAACGAGACGATACGGAGCGACTCAGCTCAGAATTCTAAATAAAGGAGGGAAAAAAGTATAAAAATGTCTTTGTAAAGCTCAGTGCAGGTGTGCTGTTGTCACCGCGCTTTAAGAGGTGAGGACGCGTCGAGCAGCTGCAAAAAACCGTGGATGAAAAGCTCACAGCTCGCTTAAAGTGGGCAGTTCAGTCGAACCCCGACCTCCTGCCCACAGACCAAGTTTAATGCTGCTATCGACCCACAATGAAAAATAATAGTAACGCACAGTGACATGGAGAAGTAACTTTAATCTGATTACTGATTTGGAAAGATTAACGCGTTAGATTACTCGTTACTAAAAAAGTGGTCAGATTAGAGTAACGCGTTACTGAAAGCACCAACTGTAATGAAGTCTTACAGCCTGCAAGATGTTAACAATCATGAACCCTTGGAGAAACATAACAGAAGGAATCAGCCCATGCTTGACAGCGGCACAAGAGCTAGTGGCAGAATAATGCCAGGTGGTAAGAAACATCAAATCGAATAAATTTTATTTATATAGCACCAAATCACAACAAACAGTTGCCCCAAGGTGCTTTATATTGTAAGGCAAAGCCATACAATAATTACGGAAAAACCCCAACGGCCAAAACGACTCCCTGTGAGCAAGCACTTGGCTACAGTGGGAAGGAAAAACTCCCTTTTAACAGGAAGAAACCTCCAGCAGAACCAGGCTCAGGGAGGGGCAGTCTTCTGCTGGGACTGGTTGGGGCTGAGGGAGAGAACCAGGAAAAAGACATGCTGTGGAGGGGAGCAGAGATCGATCACTAATGATTAAATGCAGAGTGGTGCATACAGAGCAAAAAGAGAAAGAAACACTCCCTGTCTGTCTCCCTGATCTGAATTGGGAGCTGGTTCCACAGGAGAGGAGCCTGAAAGCTGAAGGCTCTGCCTCCCATTCTACTTTTACAACCCTAGGAACTACAAGTAAGCCTGCAGTCTGAGAGCGAAGCGCTCTATTGGGGTGATATGGTACTATGAGGTCCCTAAGATAAGATGGGACCTGATTATTCAAAACCTTATAAGTAAGAAGAAGAATTTTAAATTCTATTCTGGAATTAACAGGGAGCCAATGAAGAGAGGCCAATATGGATGAAATATGCTCTCTCCTTCTAGTCCCTGTCAGTACTCTTGCTGCAGCATTTTGAATTAACTGAAGGCTTTTCAGGGAACTTTAAATATCCGTATAAGCAACACAAATTCTTGGTAGAACACAAATATTTGACAGGGGGACTCTGTGGATACCCATTTAATAAAGCCCATGTTAATATCTATATACATAATGGTCTCACTGCGTAGGGCGTCCGAAACCGATATCTGAGTCTTGACAACAATATCGTGTGGTTGTTCCTAAATCCTGGTGCATCTCTACCCAGTAAATGTGAACCAGTCCACAGTTACCTCAGAGGACACCCAGAGTCCATTGCAGAGTGTGTAGCCTGTCTCACCTGATTACGGTGGGGTACAGCTCTCCGGTGTATAGATAGACTGTAGTGAAGGATGCTGAGGTAAAACCTTTGCCAAGACACGCTAGAGTGGTTCTGACCATCTGCAAGTCTGAGGACATTTGAGAAAAACTGATTTGTTGAGGTTACACTAACTAGCAACCAGTAACTTAAATAACCATTTACACTGATGTTACCCACCAGCTGGGACAAAGATGTTGGCAAATATGACAAGGCCCGAGAGGAAAAGGCAGATAGTCTGGGACACCCGGCGGCCCAGGTAACTGAGTGTCCACAGAGCAAAGACTTTGGCAGGAATATCAACAGCTCCAAAGATCAGCTGCATCAGGTAGATGCTCACCTGAAACCAACAAGGAAGAGAAGACTGCAGTAAAAATCAATGTCTATGTCAAAGAACAAATCAAAACCACTGAAACTGTCTGACACCATCACATCCTGAGGGAACCAAATCAACTTGAGTTCAAAGCTGACAGGAACACCAAAGGAGCTAAAAGCACCAAACTGGACAACAAAGAACCATAAACTGGCCTCAAACTCAGTCTCTGGGGTCAGAGGCTTTAACCACAAAGCTAGAACCAAAGGTATCCGTGACCTTAAGGGACAGAATGTCTGTGTGACCCCAAAGTAATCATGGGGCCAGTTGCATTACACAACATAAAGCCACAAAAAGACATTCCAACAGGATTTCCATTAAACATGTCAAAGGTCCAAGTAAAAGAAAAAAAAAAAAGCTTTTATATAAAGTATTTAATGAAAACAAAGGGAGCAAAAAATATACAAAAACAGAAAAATAATTGACAGTTTTAGGCACTTCCTGCAGATACATGTCCAGTTGACATGGACATCAAAGCCATGAATGCAGATCATCAGGGACCAGTACAATTAAAAAATAAAATACATTAAATGACATCATTAACCCTCTGGATTCCAGGGTATAACTGGCCGTTTTTGACTACTTTTGGTTTGACCTTTATAATTTAACTTTAAAAAGTGTTTACCTGGCCTTGTTAGGTGCCATTTTTTCAGCACAACTTCACCTGTGTGACTTTGCAGTTTCTCATTTATTCTGACTGAATGTATTAACACAGTGAACCAGAAATCACACAAAAAACATAAAATCCAAATAGAAAAAAATTTTTTGGACTATGAAAACCACAAACTTGTTTAACAAACCATTTTCATAACTTCAAATGTAAATATAAATTGTACATTTCCAAAACTTGTACAAATGTAGCCAAAACAACAGTTAAATACAAATATTTACATAAATGCAGGAAACGCTTCAGACATTTTTTTTGTACAATTATTTACAAAACAGTCAGATTTCACAATAAGATTTAGAATTTCAAAAACATACAGTGCAGGAAATGCTAATGCTAAACTATTTAGAAAACAATCAGATGTCAAAATAAGATGCAACACAAACTATTTGTGCCACTCAAAAAAAAAAAATAAATAAATCGATTCCTGTCCCAACACAACACAGACGGGCACATCACAGGCCTGACACTTCCATGGTGAGTCACTCCTCTTGTTGTCCACCTGAAGGCACCGTTGGCACCTCAGTCTGCCTTCTGTGGCTTTTTGGCGAGGATCTGTGCCTGTCATAATTGGCACAGGAACATGGTTCTGGTTCCTGTGCTGTGGGACACCTGTCTTGTCTGTGCCACACAGTTGACACACCAGCTCCACCATAAAGTCCTTGTGTGTCATGGGCTGCACTTGCTTGAAACTGCTGATCTCACAATGCAAGATGAATGCATTTGTTGTTGCAATGTCAAGGAAGTGCGCAACACTGTCCTGTACCAGCGTGGAGTTTTCAGATGGGTGGAGTAGTACTGGATGAGCTGGTCAGATAGGTCGACTGCACCCATGTTTTTATTATAAGCCAACACTGGGGTAGAACAGGGAATGTCTCTCACTGTCCAGCGTCCATCCTTCACATCTTTCACCCTACTCCACACTGTCTCACCGGAAAATGCATGATGGATGGTGGAGCACACAGACACCTCCTGTGTGTCCATCCACTTTACAAACATCAGAGGCCCCTCTCTTATCCATCTTATAGATCCTCTGTCAGATTTTTTTGTGAGAGCATTTGCCCTCCCTCTGGGGCATCCTCGTCTGTTCTCCCTGTATGTGCCACATGCCCCAAACTTCATGTTAGCCAGGTCCATGAACAGTTTGGGACTCGTGTAAAAATTGTCCATGTAAATGTGGTACCCAGTACCAAGCGAGGATGGCTGGATCAGGTTCATGACCACATCGTAAGACAGCCCATGCTCACTTGTGGTCAGTCTTGCCAGTGTAAATAGTGAACTTGAGTGTGTAGCCATTTCTTGAAACAGCCAACAAAAAGTTTTATGCCCCATTTTGGCTTGACCTTCAAATATTGTGTCATTCCAGTTTTTGCCTTCGTTGCCACCATCCTTTCTTCCACTGCCAGCTCCCTCCTCGGGTGGTAATAAACCTGGCAGGCACTGAGGATGTCATCATAAAGAGGCCTGACGCGAAACAGTTTGTCATGACCTGCTGTTCCATTTTTCTGTCATTTTCTACATCCTCATCTGGATGACTTAGATGGATGTTCCAGAATATCAGTCTAAATCTGTCTCTGGACATTACTTTCACTGGAAAGGGCACAGACAAAATATGACTTTGTTTCCAGTAGTCCATGGAGACTTGGCAGTGACACCGGCAGCATGTATATCAGAAGTCCAAAAAATTTGTACAGATCTTTTCAATGTCTGTCCAGTTGTATTTTTGTCCCTAATGCCTTGTTTTTTGCAGCAATTTTATTGGTGTTGGTGCAAATTGTTCTAAAAGTTGCAAAAAAACAAACAAAAAAAACAAAACAAAAGAAAATGGTCTTTTGGACTTTGGGTGGAAAGTGTATCAACCTGGACTCCTGGTATTCTCTGAGGCTGAAATCTACTTACTGCTGGACCACTGTCTGCATCCTCCTCTGTGTTCCAGCAGTCAGTGCTGGGGCATCTCTGCTGCATGTCCGAGTGGAGATCTGGATCACGAAACAGAAGCGCAAGTTCCGACCCTCTCTTCAGATCTCCGTGCGCACGTTGGTGGATCCACCTGCTTTGGTTGCTCCTCCCAAACAGAAGAGGGATCATCTCTTTCATGACCAGAATCGTCACTGTCTGTTTCAGACTCTGATGATGCGCTGCGCGCTCCGTCTTCCTCTAGTTCAAAACATAACTGAAGCGCTTCCTCCACATTCATAAAATGCATAATTTTTTACAAAAAACCCCAAACAACAAAACACTAACCACACACGCTTTCCACCAGTAACAAAGAGAAAACACACACACACACAATCAGACCTACATTGGGGTGGGTGGGCTCTGATCAAACACACGTGGGGTTAGTGACTTCTGATTGGTGGAAAATTCATGAGCCAGCCAACCAATGAGGAAGAAGGAGTCATATTTCTTCCCACCACTGTTGCTGCTGCAGTACAGAAGGAAATTATCCTTTTGGTTGCGTGTGTGTACATAAAAACGCAGTGAAAAATGACAATAATATTCATGAAAATGCATGGAGTAAAAATACTCATAAGTCAAGTTATACTAGGCCTATTAACAAAATTTAAAAAGTGCTATAAAGGCATCTCCACATTCAACATGCATTTAAAGGGAGCCTCAAGAGTGCAGCATTGATTGTTATGTCCACTTAATTAGGCCATGTGACTTTTTACGCGAGGGCGCATAATTCAACTCCAGAGGGTTAAGAATGGCTTAGGAAAAGCAGGAATCCAGATCCCTTACTAACAAAAATAATGCCTCACAAATGACATGTATCCAGCCAAAGAAAATTTCCATGAGTTTTTTCTTTTTGGCCAGTGTTGGTCCTTAAATGGTTCAGGAGTGTTCATGGATGGTTCATGGATTGGGGATTTTATCATATGTTGTGGGTTATGGTTGTCCTTTACTTTACATTTTTGCTTTGGGTTTGTTTCATTGCTTTCTCTTGTCTGTCACATAGGTGTTTGGTGGTGGGCAGTTCCCTTTCTGTTTTCCATGCCCTGCTTTGGACCTTTCCTGTGCACCTGTTCATCATCACTCACTCACCACACTCCGTATTTCAGCCTCTCTTGACTCTGTCTTCCCATGTGTGTCTTCATCTCCAGCCCTTTCTCTGCAGTTTTGTGTTATGAATCCTGATAGAATGATCTGGCCTGTTATGGATGCAGTTGGCTCAGACCCTGGAGGTGATGGTCTAGTGGTTAAGGTGATGGGCCAGAGGATCCTTGGTTCAAATCCCAACATGACCAGAAAATCACTAAGGGCCCTTGGGCAAGGTCCTTAATCCTCTATTGCTATTGTAGTGAGCACCTTGTGTGGCAGCAGCCTGACACTGGGGTGAATGTGAGGCATTATGGTAAAGGGCCTTGAGCATCTGATACAGATGGAAAATAGCTAGATAAATGCAATCAATTTAACATTTTTCAATTGGCAGTGCGTGCTCACAGCCAATAGTTTGCGCAACAAGAAGACTGGTTAGCCACACTGTGCGCCAAGTTTAGCACGTTATCCAAAGGCCAAGATTTGAGGAAGAACCCTCAAGCAGACCAGACTCAAAGGGATGACCCACTGCTTGGGCCATGATACAGACACAAATTACAGAACAATTCACAAAATGAATATACAGGAAATGCTGTTGGTGCACAGGACAGGAGGGTCTCCAGTACAAATACAACTCCCATCTCTGGATGGAGTTGCACCTTAGAGAGAAAAACAGAATCAGGCATCAGAAAGACAAGAAATACAGTATAATTTATCAGCATTAAGCAACAAGAACAGAAGAAATACTAAGGTGATTGCCGGCCACTAGCCCTAAGCTTCACTAAAAGACCCAGAATATATGTAAAGTTGAGTCTGTGGTACACTCCGTTTACTAATAAAATATGGGGGTTTTATCTATTTTTATTTTGTCGTATTTTGTATATTGTGACCTGCTGTTTCTTGCTTCTGCCAGATGAAAATTAGCTTGTAGCTAAATCTGGTCTGTGGAACACATTTGTTGTACAATGTTCCTGTAAAATAAATAAATAAATAAAATTAATTTAAAAGGGTAAAAAGCATAGTAAGATACTATGCCGGTATGCTACCCATATGAAAGGGAAAATAGGCGTGCCTTAAATTTGGACTTGAAAGTCTCCGCAGAATCTGACTGTTTTATTGATGCAGGGAGATCATTCCACAGAACAGGGGCACGATAAGAGAAAGCTCTATGACCCATAGACTTTTTATTCACCCTAGGGACACAAAATAGTCCTGCACCCTGAGAATACAAAGCGCGGGCCGGTATGTCGGGTTTAATTAGATCAGCTAAGTAGGGAGGTGCCAGTCTGTGAACAATTTTATAGGCTAGTAGCAGAACCTTAAAATCTGATCTTACTGGGACAGGAAGCCAGTGAAGTGACACCAAAATGGGTGTAATGTGGTCAAACTTTCTGCTTCCTGTCAAAAGTCTGAGAGCAGCATTTTGAACCAATTGGAGAGCCCTAATGCTGGATTGAGGTAAACCAGAAAATAGAACATTGCAGTCATCCAATGTAGAAGAGACAAATGCATGAATCAGGGTCTCAGCATCAGCCATAGTCAGGATGGGACAAGTCTTCACTATATTTCACAGGTGGAAGAAAGCAGTCCTCGTAATATTTCTAATGCAGAGGTCAAAGGACAATGTAGGATCAAAAATTACACCAAGGTCCCTCACTTTGTCAGAGTGATGTATGACACACAAGCCCAGGCTGAGCGTTAACTGGTCAAATTGATGCCAATGTCTCATTGGACCAAGAACCATCAGTCTTATCAGAGTGTAAAAGTAGGAAGTTTCTAGACATCCAGCTTCTCACTGTTGCAAGACAATCTTCTAAGGACTTTATGTGGATGAGATTACCAGCAGTTATTGGCATGTATAACAGTATCATCAGCATAGCAATGGAAGGTAATCCCAAAACGCCGCAATATGTGCACAAGGGGTGATATATCAAGGGAGAAAAGCAGGGGGCCTAAGATGGACCCCTGTGGAATCCCAAATTTCATGTCACTATAGTTAGAGGTAGTGTTATTGTACAAAACACAGTGAGAATGACTGGTCAAGTATGACGTCAACCGTGCAAGGGCACTCCCAGTAATCACAAAATTATTCTCCAACCTATGAAGTAGAATATGATGATCCACAAATGCAGCACTGAGATCTAACAGCACCAGAACTGCCGTGGTCTGAATCCATTGTAAGCAGATCATTCACTACTTTAGTGAGAGCCGTCTCTGTGGAATGATATTTTCTAAAAGCAGACTGCAGTGGCTCAAAGAGATTATTCTCAGTAAGATAGTCCACGAGCTGCCGTGACACCACTTTTTCCAGAATTTTAGAGCAAAATGATAGATTTGATATCAGCCGATAGTTTTTCAATACACTAGGGTCAAGATTAGGTTTCTTAAGTAATGGTTTAATCACATGTCTAATGTCTTCTTATTTTCTTCTCATGTCATCAATGTTTCCGTCTGAAAGGACAAATGTTGCATTCATGATTTGTCGTATTACTGTGCAGACAGCTGTCTGGTCAACAGCTGAATGGAGCAGGCAGTCACAATCCTGTCGATCGCTGTTCTTTCACCACGGCTTTACAAGTGTTCCATCATACATCTCCAGAGTGAAAGACGACTTGAATTCTTATGAAGCTGAAGCAGGGCGCATGTAGGGTGTCTGATTACACCATAGACGTCTGGCCACTAAGAGTGAGTGGAATCTCGTGGCTTTAACAGTATTTCAAGGACTTGCTGATCACGTCTGGGATGTGATTAGTTGATCGCTGTAGAGCTCCCTGAGGACCTGGATACGCTCATCGTGCTGGCCATCAAGGCAGACAGGAGGATGTCAGACCGACCCCAGTAGGAGACCCGGACTCTCTGCAACAGTTCGACCACACTGCCTTTACATTCCACAGAACCAGTCCGCTCCAGCTCTAATCCGTCTCGTAGCAACACTGAGGAGCCAATACAGGTGGGACACACTCTCCTCTCCACAGAGGAGCATTGTTGATGTTGGGAGGAGGGACTGTTTCTGCTGTCGTCAGCAGGGTCACATGATCTCTGGTGGCCAGGTCAGGGCTGCATCCACTCAGTTTAAGCCAACCGTACAGATGAGTCAAAATTTGATCACTTCTGCTTCTGCTCAAAATATGATTGCAACAAAACTAACCTCATAACGTGATTGTTCCGGTGTCCATTGACTCAGGTTCAGACCCTAATCTTTTGCATTCTTCTCTCACTAGGACCCCACACCTAAAGTTGTATCACCTCTCACACCCTCTGGTGGTTAATGCTGTGGATGGCAGTGCTTTGGGACAGATTACCAACCGGTTCAAATCAGTTCAATTAATAGTGCCTGAAAATCATTCCGAAGCTATTAGTTTTCACGTTTTGATAGCTATTTTGGGGCAGCCCTATCTTAAACAACACGATCCTAACTTCAATTGGACTGATGGACAAATTAGCTCTTGGTATCCCATGTGTACTAACACCTGTCTTGTAGGACGTCTGGATTCCCAGCCTATGTTCAACTCCAATCTCGCCTGGGTCCTGGCGTGTTATGATCTCATTCAAGTGTTTCGCAAGAGCAAAGCCACATCCTTACCTCCACACCATGACTACGATTGTGCCATAGACATACAATTGCTACTAGTCTGTAAAATTGTTCACACACTGGCACCTCCCTATCTAGTTGATCTAATTAGGTGAGGTCTAATTAGCAGTGAGGTTCATTGTGACGTGTGAGGTGCGTGTGCTTGGGCCCGGGTTGTGGCGCATTCAAGGGGAATCAGCAATGTTGGGGTTTGTGATTTTTAAAGTTGGAAATCAGTTAGTGTGGGTTTTTTTTTTTATTGTTGTGAGTGTGCAGGCACTAGACTGGCCTGCCTGCAGTCCAGACCTGTTGCCCTCTGAAAATGGGTGGCGCATTATGAAGTGCAAAATACGACAACAGAGACCCTGAACTGTTGAACAACTGAAGTCATACATCAAGCAAGAATGGGAAAGAATTCCACCTACAAAGCTTCAACAATTAGTGTCCTCAGTTCCCAAACGCTTATTGAGTGTTGTTAGAAGGAAAGGTGATGTAACACAGTGGTAAACATACCACTGTCCCAGCTTTTTTGAAATGTGTTGCAGGCATCCATTTCAAAATGAGCAAATATTTGCAGAAAAACAATAAAGTTTATCAATAAGGATGAGCGAGTACACCACTATCTGTATCTGTTCAACCATCTAAATTATCTGTATCTGTACTTGGAGTGGCCGTGGCCTAAACTGGAAGTGGGTGTGGTTTAACCCAAAATGGCTGGGGCTTAAATTAGTGCATTATTTTAAGTCTGTAATTGATATGGATTGATCAGAAGTTGCTATATGTATTGTTTATTTGAAAACTATTTACATTACAGCCTCAAAATTGAGATTCAATGTTTTTGATCACAATAGCAAAGGAACTATTTTATAGAACAAGTTTTTTATAAACTCAGAACATGAACATGTTTTTGATCACAGTAGTAAAGGAACTATTTTAGAGAACAAGTTTTTTATAAACTCAGAACATGAACATGTTTTTGATCACAGTAGTAAAGGAACTATTTTATACAACAAGTTTTTTATAAACTCAGAATAAGAACATGTTTTTGATCACAATAGTAAAGGAACTATTTTATAGAACAAGTTTTTTATAAATCAGTACATGAACATGTTTTTGATCACAATAGTAAAGGAACTATTTTAGAGAACAAGTTTTTTATAAACTCAGAACATGAACATGTTTTTGATCACAGTAGTAAAGGAACTATTTTATACAACAAGTTTTTTATAAACTCAGAATAAGAACATGTTTTTGATCACAATAGTAAAGGAACTATTTTATACAACAAGTTTTTTATAAACTCAGAATAAGAACATGTTTTTGATCACAATAGTAAAGGAACTATTTTATACAACAAGTTTTTTATAAACTCAGAATAAGAACATGTTTTTGATCACAATAGTAAAGGAACTATTTTATACAACAAGTTTTTTATAAACTCAGAATAAGAACATGTTTTTGATCACAATAGTAAAGGAACTATTTTATACAACAAGTTTTTTATAAACTCAGAATAAGAACATGTTTTTGATCACAATAGTAAAGGAACTATTTTATACAACAAGTTTTTTATAAACTCAGAACATGAACATGTTTTTGATCACAATAGTAAAGGAACTATTTTTTAGAACAAGTTTTTTATAAACTCAGAACATGAACATGTAATTCATACTTTTGTCCACATTTATTTTATATGTATTTGTTAATACCATTACTGTAGGTTTAACTACACTATTATACTTTATACCCTAATTACCGTTTTTGTTTATCGTGTTAGCTTGCTGGGTACGGTTGGCTTATTAATGGCTAATTTAGCTCTTCTACTATAACTAGCTAATTTTTGTTTACAGTTTCATTTTACATCATGTAGATTTTTAATGATTCATCAGTTTATGTGTTCTTTTAAAGATATCAACATATAGTACCTAAGTTCTTAGGTTTCCATTTGATAGCATAATGATTATACTTTTTATTTTTCTATAGTATGCTAACAGAGTTACTTTAGATAGATACCAATACACTCACACACTTATAGCTTCTCTTTCTATAATAAAATACCAGATTTATAGCTTAGCCTACTAACTATATTTAATTGTACTACTAGTCAACATACTAAATTACCTATACTACAATCTTCTCCTGTGATGTCTTATCTGTCTTATGTCTTATTATTTATTATATTATACATACTTTTTTCTTGAGCCACTTGGGTGGATAGGGAGAGTTCCGATGGGATAAAAAAGCTTTTCAACCTACCATCCCTGGTTCTCAAGACCAGGCAGTGGGTCTACTCTACTCTTTTCTACTCTCCTATTTTACTCTTCCTTTTTAGATATACCTTTGTATACTGGCATAGTTCCACCTTAGAATTGGAATATAATATATAAAATATACCTTACTGAATTTTCATGTTTTTGATCACAATAGTAAAGGAACTATTTTAGAGAACAAGTTTTTTTTATAAACTCAGAACATGAACATGTTTTTGATCACAATAGTAAAGAAACTATTTTATAGAACAAGTTTTTTTATAAACTCAGAACATGAACATGGTTTTGATCACAATAATAAAGGAACTATTTTATAGAACAAGTTTTTTTTAATAAACTCAGAACATGAATATGTTTTTGATCACAATAATAAAGGAACTATTTTATAGAACATGTTTTTTATAAACTCAGTGAAAGGTCTGAAGGGCGGAATAGGCTGGACTCAAATGCAGGACTCTGACAACAAGCTCTGTAAAGCCTGGTTCACACGGCAGGATAATTAGGCCGGTATCGGACCCGATCTTCCCCTTCTGACAATCTTAAGGACGCCCCGACAATCGTGATAACGTCAAAGATAATCTTATCAGATATTCCTGCCGTGTGTGGTGTGTTCAGAGCACTCTGATCTGCTCGAAAGGGCATCAGGAGCGCTCCAATCGCAAATCGGGGATATTCAACATGTTGGATTTTTTTGGCCCGATATCGCAGCGTGTGTTGTGTCCTCTGACCACAAACGAGCACACAGCCTGCTGAATGTGACATGCAGCCAATCAGAAAGCGAGGTGACGGACGTACAGAGTGGAAAATAAAATCAAAACAGCTGTTCTGACTTACCAGAAAGTCCGGTGGTCGCGCTGTATCCACTCCTTTAAAGAACACCTTTTCTTTTTCTTTTTGTGTTTTCCCCTCTGTTTTAAATAGTCCACAAAGTACCTCCATTTGTTTACTCTGAAGTCACGTTTAATCTCAAGAGATTTTGCGAGATTTCCTGTCTGAACTCTAAATGTTCGTGTGTGAAATCTGTTCGTGTGTGGTGTTGTTGTTATTACCGTGTGGCTGAACACTAAACACTGTACGACCAAACCTGTTAGAGCTATGATTTTTTATCTTTACATGTGTGCTTTCTCAGGTTTTGGAAACCTAAAGATAATTTTAAAAACCTGTTGTGTAAACCAGGCTTAAGACACAGCAGTTTACTGAAACAGTAAACGAGGTTCGGTACACGGAAAGGCAGTCCAACAAGAGTAATACAAACACAAACATCAGGCAGTAGGCGCAGTCGAGGATACAGGCAGGTCGTCATAACACACGTGAAGCAGGCAGGACAAGAATACAATACAGAGCTGGAGAGTAGGCACAAGGCGCAACAATCTGGTGAAGAAATGAGGCAAACAAAGGAGCTTATGTACACCCAGGTGATGAGGTACAGATTGAGAGCAGGTGTGTGTGGAACACCCCAGAAAGAAGGAGTGGCCAGGGAGAAGGACACACCCACCACCAGAAAACACAGACAGACAACAGAGAAAGCGACAGACAGATCCAAACAGGAAAAAAAAAACCCCAGCAAAAGACAAAACAAAATAAGCAAACCAAAACTAGGAAAGCAGCAAACAGGACCCAAAGCCTGACACTCAGAACATGAACATGTTTTTGATCACAATAGTAAAGGAACTATTTATAGAACAAGTTTTTTTAATAAACTCAGAACATGAACATGTTTTTGATCACAATAATAAAGGAACTATTTATAGAACAAGTTTTTTTTAATAAACTCAGAACATGAACATGTTTTTGATCACAATAATAAAGGAACTATTTATAGAACAAGTTTTTTTTAATAAACTCAGAACATGAATATGTTTTTGATCACAATAATAAAGGAACTATTTATAGAACAAGTTTTTTTTTAATAAACTCAGAACATGAACATGTTTTTGATCACAATAATAAAGGAACTATTTATAGAACAAGTTTTTTTTAATAAACTCAGAACATGAATATGTTTTTGATCACAATAATAAAGGAACTATTTATAGAACAAGTTTTTTTAATAAACTCAGAACATGAATATGTTTTTGATCACAATAATAAAGGAACTATTTATAGAACAAGTTTTTTTTAATAAACTCATAACATGAATATGTTTTTGATCACAATAATAAAGGAACTATTTATAGAACAAGTTTTTTTTAATAAACTCAGAACATGAATATGTTTTTGATCACAATAATAAAGGAACTATTTATAGAACAAGTTTTTTTAATAAACTCAGAACATGAATATGTTTTTGATCACAATAATAAAGGAACTATTTATAGAACAAGTTTTTTTTTAATAAACTCAGAACATGAACATGTTTTTGATCACAATAATAAAGGAACTATTTTATAGAACAAGTTTTGTTTTTTTTTATAAACTCAGAACATGTATATGTTTTTGATCACAATAATAAAGGAACTATTTTACAGAACAAGGTTTTTTATAAACTCAGAACATGAATGTTAAGTGTATGAATGAATAACAGAACAGCCTCAGAACTGACATTCATTGTAGTAGGAAATTATGAACTGCTAAGTATACATGAACAAGAGTTGTCATACTCAATATAACTTCCTTTTTTATTTTACAATCAAACTGTGATTTTTTTCAATTGTTTGTTTTTACTACCTAACGTTCTTGGCATTTTTTTCCACAAAGTTAAACAATATTGATTAAGCTGTGTGTGTCTGTCTGTGTCTGTGTGTGCATGTGCGTCTGTGTGTGTGTGACTGAGTGACTGTGAGAGGGAGAGAGAGGTTGTTCTACTGACCAATTTACTTTTATGAACTGCAGTGAGAGAGTGTCAGACAAAAATATTAATATAGGCTACTTTGTGTGTTCAGCTACATGTGTAAATGGTCTGTAAGACTGTTTATTTTCTAATTATCTGTGTGAAATTGATGATTCATGCAAACATCCAGTGATGGCAAACAGGGAAATAATATGTCAGCCTTGTTCACTGTATTCTTTTCAAAAACACCGTGTTCAGTTAGAGCAAAGTTTTCCAACTGACTTCATATCATCAACAAAATGAAGAGCAAACGGTTTTAAAAAAAAAACGACCGGAGTGGAGGCAGTGACCGACATGACATGAGCCATTTTCAGCTCTGTCTTGTCAAAAGCACCGCGTACAATACAAAACAAGTTCACCAAGTAACTTTAAATATCATACAAACTGAAAAAGAGGTGAGCTGAAGAGAGAGCACAGAACGGAAGCCAAGCACAGAGAGAGATTCTGTGTGTGTGTGTGTGTGTGTGTGTGTGTGTGTGTGTGTGTGTGTGTGTGTGTGTGTGTGTGTGTGTGTGTGTGTGAGAGAGAGAGAAGCTGCAGACAGACTGTGTCTGTGTAGGGAGGGGCGGGTGCTGTGTGTGACTGGCCAGTCACAGAGCACGAAGACAGTCAGTTAGCCAATGAGAATTTTCCTTCAGCACGAGCACAGATATTGATGAGTTTTATTCGGATCATGCTCGTACTCGTCAAAAATGCTTCATCTGTACCGGATACTCGTCTGAAACAAATATCTGGCTCGACCCTATTTATCATTTTGAACATTAACAACAAAAAAAATGTTCAAAGGGAATGACATTTCAGGACTCTGAGGAAGATGTGACTCTCACATCAAAACGTCAGTCCCTTTGAACATTTTTTTTCAGCACCTTATTAAAGACTTTTTGCACTTATTTCTGTGCTGCACCAGTTATTTCTTCTTTTTTACAAATTGGTCCTGCCTGGTTGCACCAGATTTGTTTGTGCTGTGCAGAAGCGCGGTGAACTCTTTGTCTTTGTATTAAATATCTTGTCTTTGTGGTGTATTCAATTGAATATAGGTTGAAGAGGATTTGCAAATCATTGTATTCTGTTTTTATTTACATTTTACACAATGTCCCAACTTCATTGGAATTGGGGTTGTATTATAGAGACTTGGCAAGGTAAATTATCACTGAATTTAAGCAAAATGAAATATGGAATCTTTGGGAATTGCTCAAGTAATGGGGACAGTGTGCTGGTGGACAGGTGCCTCTGGGGGGAACCACCCCAGTGACTCTGGCCCTGGGACCTCGACCCCAAGGGTCATGTTGCAAATTCTTGCCCTGATGGGTGGTCCCAGGTTGGATATTGACCTGCTGCTTGAGGGGTTTTGGGTTTTATGTGTCACTGCTTCAGTCTTGTGTGAGGATTGGATTTCTGCAGTCTGTCAGTGGGTTGCTGATCTGTTGTCCTTGTGGTTGCTTTGTGCATTCTGATGGTGTGGGGTACCAGTTCTTTGGCTGCATGTGTCATTTCACACAGGAGCCAGGGTGCTGTATGCTCCGTGGTACTTAGTGTGTCTGTAGGATCCATATGGAGCCACATCTGCAGTTTGGGGATATGTGGCATTGTAGTTACTGCTGAGATAATCAAGTCTCTACAAGTTCTGCAATTTCACCTGTTGCTTGGTAGAAAATCAGGGTTATGAAGGATGGACATGTGTGCATATCTTTAAGTTTGATGTAAATCGTATGTTTACATTAATGTGAAGTTTGCACCGTGTTATTTGTGTTTCTGTTTTCAGTAATAATATCTGATTGAGATCAGGAAAGTCACTGTGAACTGAACTGTACATGTACCGGCTGGTGGGTTTTAATTGGCTGGTTTGAGGGCGTGTGCACAGAGTGATTGGTCAAGTGTGTGAGTGAGGCGGGGTTTCGGTGTTTCTGCGGACTAAAGTGGAGAGGACAGTTTTTTTTTGTTTTGTTTTGTTTTGTTTTTTAAGCCAATTTTATTGACAGTTCAAGAACAACAAAATAACAATGATAACACAATCCAAGCACAAAAGAGGGGAAAAAGAAAAGAAGAAGAAAAAAAAACACAAGAGGTAACATGCACTCTAGGGGTTTTCATTAAGTTTACAGTCTTTAACAAAATTATATATTTTGATACAATTTTTCTTCATAAATTTAAGTGACTGAAAGAACAGACAAAGCTCTCTGTGAAAAACATTGAAGTTTGGTTTGGTCTTCATATATTTGTTTTTGTGAATGAAAAATTTCCCCATCATTAATAAAACATTCAAAGCTCAATCTTGCAGTCTATCATCTACAGCTATACCAAATAAGACATTCTCTTTGCCCAAATGTGACGGAGATGCAAATTCTGATTAACACCAGAAACAGAAGTCCTCCCAGAAAGCATTCACAAATACACAATCAAAAAACAAGTGATCAACAGTCACAATTTCACACTCACAGAAGGTGCAAGAATTCTCTTCAAAACCAAATCGAATTCTCAGAAATTCTTTGGAATGAAATATGTGATTGATCATTTTGAAATGAACTTCCTTTATTTTTGGAGAGACAGGAAATTTTATGTATTTGCATCTTAATTTGTTCACTTCCTCTTTGGAAAAGTATTTAGAAATCAGATTTCTGTGAGATGATATAGGATACAATTTTCTGACAAATAAACAACGTATGAAGGTGTTGGGCAAATTTGGATTAGTGACAGATTGATGATTGAGGAATAAATTATATGACAATAGGATCAATGGCTGAGGAAGTGCTTTGATTACAGTGTTATATTGTTTTCTGTCATTTAACATGAATTTAGAAGAAATGTTTTCAAAAGGAAAAACATTTCCAGAATCTGCAGTCGAGCTAGCAGGCCGCACGCTACACCTGCAGGACAGAACCAGTGATTCGGGTAAGTGCAGAGGTGGAGGGCTCTGTGTTTATGTGAACCGTGAGTGGTGCTGCAGCAGTAGGGTCATTGACTCTCACTGTTCTCCTGATTTAGAGGTGCTGGCAGTCTCGTGAATACTTTTTTATCTCCCAAGGGAGTTCACAGTAGTTGTTGTGTTTGCCGTTTACATCCCACCTGATGCTAACGTTAGCACATCCCTTAGCATCTTGCTTGCCTGTGTAACTAAACAGCAGCTGGCCCACCCAGATGGCGTTTGTATTGTTGCTGGTGACTTCAACCAAGCGTGTTTGGACTTTGGACCATGTCTACACAACCATAAAACATGCATACAAAGTCACTCCCCTCCCCCATCTTGCTGGATCTGACCATCTCTGCCTGTCCCTCACCCCCACCTACACCCCCTGCTGAGGCGAACAAAGTCACAACAAAAGACTATCCAAACCTGGCCTGAGGGAGCGCTCTCCCAGCTACAGGACTGCTTCTCACGGACTGTATAGGATTTATTTTCCAGCCACAACCTGCAGGAGTACACTGACACCGTACTCTCTTACATTAAGAACTGTGTTGACACTGTCACCGTCAACAAAAGGGTCAGGGTTTTTCCAAACCAGAAGCCCTGGATGAACAGCGCAGTTCAGTCCCTATTAAAAAGCCACAACACTGCCTTTAAATCAGGAGACAGGGCCCTGTACAGCGCAGCCAGGTCCAATCTGAAAAGAGGCATCAGGGAGGCCAAGGCTGCCTACAAGAAAAAGATAGAGGACCACTTCGCTGTAAATGACCCCAGAAGGATGTGGCAGGGAATAAATCATATAACCAACTACAGAAGCAGCAACCCAGGAAATGCTAGGTCTGACGCCTCACTGGCAGAGGAGCTGAACCGCTTCTTTGCCCACTTCGAAGCAGACAGACCAGCAGCAACTCCACACCCACCACCCTCCAGCACTAGCACACTAACACTTCAGGAACATAAAGTCAGACGTGTGCTGAAGGCGGTGAACCCAAGGAAAGCGGCCGACCCTGATGGTGTACCTGGCAAGGTACTCAAAGCGTGCGCTGACCAACTGGCTGGAGTTTTCACTCTGCCTCAAATCTTCCACCATCATTCCAGTCCCAAAGAAGTCAGCAGTGGAGAGCATAAATGACTACAGGCCTGTTGCACTTGTGCCTGTGGTCATGAAGTGCTTTGAAAGACTGGTCTCTAAGCACATCAGGGCCTGCCTGCCTCCCACTGTGGACCCCCACAGGGCAAACCGCTCCACAGAGGACGTTATCACCACAGCTCCCCACACTGCGCTGAGCCACCTGGAGCACCAGGGGAGCTATGTGAGGATGCTCTTCCTGGACTTACTGACAATACTGTGAGAAATCTTGGAGTCATTTTTGATCAGGATATGTCATTCAAAGCGCATATTAAACAAATATGTAGGACTGCTTTTTTGCATTTATGCAATATCTCTAAAATCAGAAAGGTCTTGTCTCAGAGTGATGCTGAAAAACTAATTCATGCATTTATTTCCTCTAGGCTGGACTATTGTAATTCATTATTATCAGGTTGTCCTAAAAGTTCCCTAAAAAGCCTTCAGTTAATTCAAAATGCTGCAGCTAGAGTACTGACGGGGACTAGAAGGAGAGAGCATATCTCACCCATATTGGCCTCTCTTCATTGGCTTCCTGTTAATTCTAGAATAGAATTTAAAATTCTTCTTCTTACTTATAAGGTTTTGAATAATCAGGTCCCATCTTATCTTAGGGACCTCGTAGTACCATATCACCCCAATAGAACGCTTCGCTCTCAGACTGCAGGCTTACTTGTAGTTCCTAGGGTTTGTAAGAGTAGAATGGGAGGCAGAGCCTTCAGCTTTCAGGCTCCTCTCCTGTGGAACCAGCTCCCAATTCAGATCAGGGAGACAGACACCCTCTCTACTTTTAAGATTAGGCTTAAAACTTTCCTTTTTGCTAAAGCTTATAGTTAGGGCTGGATCGGGTGACCCTGAACCATCCCTTAGTTATGCTGCTATAGACGTAGACTGCTGGGGGGTTCCCATGATGCACTGTTTCTTTCTCTTTTTGCTCTGTATGCACCACTCTGCATTTAATCATTAGTGATCGATCTCTGCTCCCCTCCACAGCATGTCTTTTTCCTGGTTCTCTCCCTCAGCCCCAACCAGTCCCAGCAGAAGACTGCCCCTCCCTGAGCCTGGTTCTGCTGCAGGTTTCTTCCTGTTAAAAGGGAGTTTTTCCTTCCCACTGTAGCCAAGTGCTTGCTCACAGGGGGTCATTTTGACCGTTGGGGTTTTACATAATTATTGTATGGCCTTGCCTTACAATATAAAGCGCCTTGGGGGCAACTGTTTGTTGTGATTTGGCGCTATATAAAAAAATTGATTAGATTAGATTAGACTTCCGCTCAGCCTTCAACCACATCATCCTGGTCCAGAAAATGACACATCTGGGCATCTCCATCCCCATCTGTCAGTGGATCAAGGACTTCCCCACAAACCCTAACCCACCTTTCCTCCACCATCACACTCAGCACCGGTTCCCCTCAAGGCTGTGTACTGAGCCCCCTCCTGTTCAACCTTTACACGTACAACTGCTCTCCGACCCATCCCACAAACACCATCATAAAGTTTGCAGATGATACCACTGTGGTTGGGCTCATCTCAACGGGGATGAGTCTGATTACAGAGATGAGGTCAATCGACTGACAGCGTGGTGTTCAGCTGAACAACCTGCCGCTGAACAAGACAAAAACAAAAAAAAATAATCCTGGACTTCAGGAAGGGCAGGGCTGACCCAGCCCCACTCTACATCCAAGGGGACTGTGTGGAAAGGGTCAGCTCCATCAGGTTCCTGGGAGTGCAGCTCTCTCACAGCTTCTCCTGGACTGCCAACACCACACTGGTGGTGAAGAAAGCCCAGCAAATTACAATGACAATAAAGGCGATTCTGATTCTGATTATCCGCTAGCTGGGTGATGGCTAGCTGTTTGCCTAAAACACAAAGTTTCTCAAAATCTTTTTTTTTTTTTTTTAATCAGAGTTGCTAACATCTCTGCTGCAGCGATGAAAAGTAACGGAGAGATGGGGCAACCATGTTTAATGGCTTTGTTAATGGAAAATCTGGGAGAGACGCCATGTGGCAGTGAGATCACACTGTTTGTTTCTTTGTACAGTGTTCTGATTGAATTTATAAAGTTTGGTCCAAAACCAAATAATTCCAAAATGCGGAACATGAACTCGTGCTCAAGAAATTTAAATATAAAATAAAACCATCTTTAATTAAGTTATTGTAATCTACTCAGACTCAGACTCACTTTTATTGTCACTCGACCCTTACAGGCAGAATGAAATGCAGTTTCTCCAGGTCATGGTGTAGTTAACTGGGACTTTTTTTTTACCTAACATATAAACTTTTGCAATGTACAATATGCACACCCCTGTGGCCATAGAATATATATACAAGGCACAGGGTCAGCAGCAGCAGTTTTAGAGTATTAAGAAGGTGACAATGTGCATGTAGTGCAATGATACCATCTAGCAGGTCCAATAAAAGGTGTATACAGGGATGAGATTTTTCCATGGATTTCTGTGGATTTGACAGTCCTGGGGGTCGATTTTGTGAAATGTCCAAATCCGTTGAGAAAATTTTAGGGGTGGGGGGGTAAGAATGCAAAACAAAATTAATGCCAGGAGTACCTTTAAGGGCTTTCACAGTGGCGTATTTGTAGATCTGCTCATTGCAGTGTTGTGTTTCATTTAAATACGGCCGAAATACGCGCGTACTCAGTCTTTAACAGTGTTCTTTCATACTTGCAGCTGCGTGTGTTCGCGTTTTAATGTGCACACAGTCGCGTGTGCCATGCCGCACCAGTTTCAGTGCTGTTTTCTGCCTCTGTGGAAGTACGCTCTGTTCTCTACTGCATGGTGTGGTGCAGCTCAAAAACAGTCATTGACCATTATTATTATTATTATTTATTTATTTATTTGTTAGGCAGCGAGTGCGCGTTTATTTTAGAGTCACAGTTCTTTTCAGCTTTGATCAGACTGATCGATCAGGGTGTTTGATGAGCGCACCGACATGCAGCGAGTGCGCGTTTATTTTAAAGAGTCACAGCTCTGATTAGACACACAGAGAGAGAGAGAGAGAGAGAGAGAGTGGGTTTATTTTAAGGAGACTCAGACTCCTCAAATAATCTCTCTCTCTCTCTGACAGAGAGAGAGAGAGATTATGAAATGATGCGACACACTGAAACAGTCCTCATATATAATTAGTCCAGTATGATAAAGTGAAGCAATGATCTTGTGATACAGTGTTATAGGTGGAGATCACATCGACTAAATATAAACCTTATATGGTCTGACAGTTCAATGGACATAGAACATTGGATTATACATGTACATGTATGTTTGTTGACAAGTGTGCCATGCTGAAAGTGGAGAATGCTGAAAATCAAGTAAGTCTAGTTATGAAAAAATATTTTGGTCACAAAAAATACACATGTACAGTAGATGGTCTTAGTAAGGGTTTACAGTTTGAATTATAGATATGAACACCTGGCATTTATAGTAGTTTTTAATATCATTTTAGTGCAATTTACATGTTTTAAAACAGCAAAAATGCTTTGGCTCCGCCCTGGACCAGACGGGGCCTGCGGCCCCTGGACCCTGGCTTATTTTCCTCTGAAAATCGAATTTGCCAATCACATCCCTGTGTATATTGTTGTGAATTGATCATCCTTTCAGAAACCCTGATTGTGTGTCTGAAATAATCTGAGCCATCTCAGTTTTCAATCTGGAGGCAGGTTAAAATTTTATAGTCATTATTAAGCAGAGATATTGGTCTCAAATTATCAAATAACGTATAGTCTTTCCCCAGTTTAGGGATAAGGGTGATGATACCTTGTTTCATGGTAGTTGTAATAAGAAATCTATTTTAATACTGGGAAGAAAACATCTTTCAGGTGTCAATAAAAACTAATAGACCATCTGATCCAGGAGATTTATCTAAAGATAAGCATCTAATGGCTCCATAGTGAACTCTCTGAAGACATCATCCACTTTGGGAACCAGATCTTTAATGTGGTCAAAAAGGCATCAGCATCATGGGAGGAGCAAATAGAGGAGTAAAGCTCACTGTAGAACTGAAAGATTTCTTTTGTAATCTCTTTAGAATCTGTACATTCTTTGTCATTAAGTAGCAGTGTTTTACAGTATTTTGTTCTCGCCTTCTTTTTTCCAGTCTACAGAAGTAAGCTGAACCTCTCTCTCCCTCCACCACCCATCTTGCTCTAGATCTTTCAGACGCACCGTTGGCCTTGGTGATGTACTCCAAGGAGGATTGCAAAACGATGAGCTTTTATTTATCACCTTCATTTCGTGCAGGTTTGTGACAGATAGAGTTAATTTCCTCCACAATTTCCATCTCCTTTTGTTTACTTTCCCTGTTCAATCTTTTTCCATTAGTTATAGAAATCTGGTGTACCTTGAATTTTCAAAATTCCCATTTGTCTCTGTGGGTATTGAAATGCTGATCATTACTCATCTCATTGATTACAGTAGCGATTTCTTGACAGAACTGTTTATCCTTTAAGAGGTTAGAATTAAATTTCCATTAACCTTTATTCCTGGGACAAGCATTATTGAGTTGAATAGTGAGTGAAATCATACAATGATTTGTTAGTGGTGCAGCAGAAATGTTAGCTTTGGACAGTGGTGGGCACAGATAACCAAAAAATTAACCTTGATAACAGATAATCAGATAACTGAAAATTTATTTTTGATAAAGATAAACCGATGAACCACCTAAAAATGTATCAGAAGTTACAGATAACTGATAAATTCCAGTATTGTCTCTGGTACATTTGCAACTGCTAACAAGCTGAATTTGAGTTTTAACACCACAATCGCTTTTAGAAGCATAAAAAGCGATGGAAGACCCAAATAATGAGTAAGCACTTTTATGTTTGAACATGCTGCTCCCTTCTGGAAGCTACACAGCTGCTGCAGCACCCTGAGCTACCTACCAATCATGATGCTGCGGTCAGGCGGAGGTCTTGAAAAATAAAGGCTTAAAATATAACATATATCTTTTAATGTCGAATAATGCACTAATTCTGAGGTTTTGTAACAAAAACAGACAGAAGGAGTTATATGTTGGTCAGCTTTACAGAAGTCTTTTGGTCATCCTCCAGAAAGCATCCCCGTGGTACCTCATGCCGAACTGCACAGTCACCTGACGATGTTTGCCCTCCTCTTTTCTTCACAGTCGATGAACAGAGTCCACCACCATTTCCACGTGGTGCTAACTTGGACAGGATACTGGTGATGATTTCACGTCTTTTTCTTTCAAACTTTGAATTTTGAATTTTTAAGTTCTATCGCTGCTTATAACACTCCAGCTCTGCCACTTTTTCTCTTCCCTCTTTGTTTTCTACGGAGCCCTGGAAGTGTCATCATGTGGAGAGAAAGTGCGCACATTTTATTATATTGTGCGCTCATTTTATTATACTGTGCGCACGTTTTATTAATTTGAGAGCATGTTTTATTCATTTGTGGGCTCAATTCAAGGAAAACGTGTGCACTAATTATCATGGCCAGAAAAAAATATCACTTTAAGTCCGTATTTTCCTTGGTGATCTGTGGTATTTCTTTTTCCATGTCTTTAATCTTGACCTTGCATTCTTTTATCTCAGTTGCATTCATTTCCACCAGTCGAGAAACATTCACCACTATAACCACATTCTCTCTTAGTTGGTGTCCAAAGTCGTCAATTTTTCTATGGCAGCAACCAGCGGCAACTCTGGCACGGCTGAAGATTCCTTCACATTGTTCATTTTCACTGGTGGAGCTGAAGTCTTTGTGGGGGTAGCAAGAGAACGTTTTCTCTTCATGTTGGTATTGACGCCCATCGGGGAGTAATCGTGGTCACACCTGTTTGATACCGGCACTGTTGCAGCACTGTTGCTCACTTTTAAAGGAAGACTTTTCTGGTATCAGTCAGGGCAAATGTGTTAGAGCTTAGCAGAAGCCGTCCGCCGTCACAGTGGAAGTCCAGGACAGTACTACAAGGAAGCACTTCAACGGGAGCAGACACACTCCATTAAGGGAGAGCAGCTTTACTCTCTGACTGAGCTGACAGAGAGGAGTTTTTGACTCTGTACATCTACCCCAGACACGAACTCACCGCCACAGAGTGCAGAGAGAAACGCCAGACAGAAAGACGGGAGAGCCTGGAAACGGATGTATTCGGAGCAGCTAGTTGCAGGGGATGTGACGTGTTGAGGAGAGACACGGCTGATTCCAAGACGTCAGTCAGGTAGCCTATGTGTTACAATCTACACATTGTGTGTTTCTTTGCCGAGGTCTGCTGCAGCAGTGAGGTTCGTCGTGACATGGTCACATGTCGCACGGTGGCTGGAGGTGTTTCAGCACACTCAAAGCGGCAAATCCGTGGATTCTGGATAGCAGGCCTGGGACGTGATTACAAGACTAAACTTTGTGAATGTGTGTGTGTGTGTGTGGGCCCGGTTATGGTGAGTTCATGTGGAGTCGGAAAAACCTGTTTCTGAGATTTTAAGAGTTGGGAATCATTAAATGTTGGTTTGTTTTAATTGTAGGTTTGTTTTGTGTTTTGGCAGACGTCGGAATTATTTGTGGGGTTTTGAAAATGTGTCTTGCTGTGTTGAAAATTAAAGGAGTTATATGTTGGCAACAAACATTTCCCTCTGTGAATCACAATTCACTTACCAGCACCTACACCCAGTACAACACCCAGTCCAACACCCGGTCCTACACCCAATCCAACACCCAGTCCTACACCCGGTCCTACACCCTTTCCAACACCCAGTACAACACCCGGCCCTACACCCAATCAACACCTAGTACAACACCAAATCAACACCCAGTCAAACACCCAATTAACACCCAGTCCAATACCCAATACAACACCCAATTAACAGCCAGTCCAATATCCAATCAACACCTAGTACAACACCAAATCAACACCCAGTCCAACACTCAATTAACACCCAGTCCAATACCCAGTACAACACCCAATTAACACCCAGTCCAACACCCAGTCCAACACCCAATTAACACCCAGTCCAATACCCAGTACAACACCCAATTAACACCCAGTACAACACCCGGT
This sequence comes from Thalassophryne amazonica, assembly GCF_902500255.1. Taxonomy (NCBI): domain Eukaryota; kingdom Metazoa; phylum Chordata; class Actinopteri; order Batrachoidiformes; family Batrachoididae; genus Thalassophryne; species Thalassophryne amazonica. The sequence goes on along the minus strand of NC_047111.1, from coordinate 9,353,432 downwards.
GCTACACCCAATCAACACCTAGTACAGCACCAAATCAACACCCAGTCCAACATCCAATTAACACCCAGTCCAACACCCAGTCCTACACCCAATCAACACCTAGTACAACACCAAATCAACACCCAGTCCAACACCCAATTAACACCTAGTCCAATACCCAATCAACACCCAGTCCAACACCCAGTACAACATCCAGTTAACACCCAGTCAAACACCAAATCAACACACAGTAAAAAAGTCCCTTCGGCTGCTCCCTTGTTTGCACTCGGGGTCGCCACAGCAAATCCAAGGTGGATCTGCATGTTGAATTGGCACAGGTTTTACGCCGGATGCCCTTCCTGACGCAACTCCACATTACATGGAGAAATGTGGCAGGGGTGGGATTTGAACCTGGAACCTTCTGCACTGAAACCAAGCGCATTAACCACTTGGCCACCACCCCTGCTAAAATCAACACCCACTACAACACCCAATTAACACCCAGTCCAACACCCAATTAACACCCAGTACAACACCCAATTAACACCCAGTCAAACACCAAATCAACACCCAGTACAACACCCAATTAACATCCAGTCCAACACCCAATCCGACACCCAGTACAACACCCAATTAATACCCAGTCAAACACCAAATCAACACCCAGTCCAACACCCAATCCGACACCCATTACAACACCCAATTAACGCCCAGTCCAACACCCAATCCGACACCTATTACAACACCCAATTAACGCCCAGTCCAACACCAAATCAACACCCAGTCCAACACCCAATTAACGCCCAGTCCAACACCAAATCAACACCCAGTCCAAACACCCAGTACAACACCCAATTAACACCAGTCAAACACCAAATCAACACCCAGTACAACACCCAATTACACCCAGTCCAACCACTAAATCAACACCAGTCCAACACCCAATTAATACCCAGTCAAACACCATATCAACACCCAGTCCAACATCCAACACCCAATCCAACACCCAGTACAACACCCAATTAACACCCAGTCAAACACCAAATCAACACCCAGTCCAACACCCAATCTGACACCCAGTACAACACCCAATTAATGCCCAGTCAAACACCATATCAACACCCAGTCCAATACCCAATCTGACACCCAGTACAACACCCAATTAATGCCCAGTCAAACACCATATCAACACCCAGTCCAACACCCAATTAACACCTAGTCCAATACCCAATCAACACCCAGTCCATGTAATCATTGAACAGTGTAAGAGCCAGAGCACATCTCTGAGGAACACTATTATTCACTGAGAAGTAGTCTGGGATTCTTCCCCCTGTCCACACAACACTCACAGTGCCTGAGTATAGGCTGGCTACGATGTCCAGGAACTTGTTGGGAATCCAGTAGATGTGGAGGATGTCCCAGAGAGCAGCCCAATCAAATGAACCAAACAGTTTGTGAAACTCAGCAGAGTTTCACAATATTCAAGCTGGCTTTTTGCAGAACTCAGATGTAAGGACAAGTAGAACTCAGCGTTCATGCTAACACTAACAAGAAAAAGGTCATTGCTCACCCCAAACTTTTGCAGGTCCATAGCCAGTCCATAGTACGCAAAGCTGGTGGAGAACCTGCAGAAAAAGACAAAGTGATCACTGAAACAAACTTCCTAGAAACAAACACAGCAATTCACAGCCTCGCGGTCGGAACCCCTCCAGTAGGTCTCAAGTCTGAGAGTCAAGACATGATTGAATTCTTACGGCAAAAAAAATGTGATTTCACTCAGGAATTGTTAGCTATTGAGCAAAGATAATTCCAGTTGTGTTCTGTCTGTTCACAGTGACGTTCAGAAGAAGCCATGTAAATCACTTTCACTCCATCTGTTCATTGTGACTGTTAAGTGGACTCGGTATCTCATATTCTGTTGGGACTTTCTGCTGGTCAGTAATAAATGGACTGTATTTCTGTCAAACTTCATCAGCTGACATTTTCATACAAGGAAACAGATCAAATCTATCATGTCTCCCATGTGCCTTCTGGCAAACTGTGTCTGACATGTCATATCTTGGAGAAAATTCTTCACAGTAACAAGTGGTGCAACCAACAAAAGTTTCTCCAGTAAAATCCACAGTAGCCTGTAACTCCTTCAGAGGTGTCTGGGTGTCTTGGTGGCTTCTCTCCAGGGCTGGATCCAGAGTGAAAATCTGACAGATGTATTTTTGCCCAATGATAAAATAAAAATCGTACGCGTCTTGTTATTCAATAATCTTCATTCTTTTATTTGTGTGCAACATACACTGTCACACTTCTTTTAATATATATTTATTACACTTCATGGACCATAGTGAACACTTCTTATGTGTATAAATATGATGTCCTAAAAAACAACACTATAACAAAAACTGACTAAACAGGATCAATTGTTGCCAAAATCTTTCAATTATACTGAATCTATATATGATTTTTATTTCAATTGATACTGATATGATATGAGCATTTAAAAGTAAGGAGCGGCAAATCAGGAAGTTTCACAACCTTTTAGTGCAGAAAAGGTGTACTTCAGTGGGAGTATTTTTAAAGATACACCCAGACAAATTAGTGACAACAGGGAAAATTGGGTAAAGAATCTCTCCAACAGGGTTCTTACACAGACAGAAAAGGATGTGCTCGCGAAAGGACTAAATTTCTCAGTGACCCCTAAACATATTCCGACAGTAGATTACATCACTGCAGTAGAGTCAGCATTAAACATAACAGTTGTCAGAGTCAGAACTGGGGACCTCCGACTAAGAGTCACAGCAGTGCTTAACAGCGCTAAGCCTCGTCCGTCCAACATCACAGGAGAAAACGGAAAGCTTTGTCAGCACTGCAAAAGGACCAAAGCATCCTTATCCTGCCAGCGGATAAAGGCAGATGCACGGTGGCCCTGAACACATCGGACTACGAGGCCAAGATCAACAATTTGCTCAGTGACTCCAACACATACGAACGTCTGAAGAGAGACCCCACAAGCGGCTATAAGAAGAAAATCATTAGCTACCTCCAAAACCTGGAGAAAGAAGGACTCATCGACAGGCAGACATACTACAGACTGTACCCTGGGGACGCCCACTCGTGCATCTATGGACTGCCAAAAATCCACAAACAGGACGTGCCACTCAGGCCTATTGTATGTAGCACAGATTCCATCACGTACAATTTGGCCAAGTACCTCAAGTGGATTTTGGCTCCTCTAGTGGGTAACTCAGACCACCATGTGGAGAACACACAAGATTTTGTGAACAAGATCAAGAACCTACAGCTGGAGGCAGATGAAACTATGGTGTCATTTGATGTGACATCGTTGTTCACCTGCATCCCCACTGCTGAGGCCATCTCAGCTGTGAGGCAGAGACTGCTGGTGGATGTCTCTCTACTTGAAAGGACCAAACTTACACCAGACCACATCTGCCAACTCTTGGAGATCTGTCTCAACACCACGTATTTCCTGTTTAGGGGGAATTACTACAGACAGATTCATGGTTGTGCGATGGGGTCTCCGGTATCCGCCATTGTGGCCAATCTGTACATGGAGCGAGTGGAGAAGACAGCCTTGACGTCTTTCACGGGCATCTCTCCCAGTCACTGGTTCAGATATGTTGATGACACATGGGTTAAAATCAAGCAACAGCAAGTTGAGGACTTTACAGAACACATCAACTCGGTGGACGCCAATATCAAGTTCACACGTGAGGATGCCATAAACAACCATTTAGCCTTCTTGGACCGTGATGTTATGATTGGAGAGAACAGGCAGCTCCAGACAGGGGTTTACAGAAAACCAACTCACACTGACCAATATCTGCTCTTTGGCTCAAACCACCCCCTTGAACACAAGCTCGGGGTGATCAGGACGCTTCAACACAGAGCCCTACAGGTGCCCACAACTGCAGAGGGAAGGGCTAAAGAACAACAACGTGTCCGGAAAGCCCTCACAGTATGTGGGGACCCACGATGGTCCCTGGACAAAGTGCAGACGTCCCAGAGAACAAAGAGACCAGATAGACAGGAGACGGAGACAAGAAGAAGAGGAGTGTCTCTCCCTTATTTAGCAGTAGGGGAAAAACTACAGAGGATCTTCAGACAGCACAAATCCCAGTTTACTTTAAACCGGTTAACACCTTGAGACAGAAATTAGTTCACCCTAAGGACATGATCCCTAGTTACAAACAGAGCAATGTAGTGTATTCTATCAGATGTCAGGAAAACTGTAACGAACACTACATAGGTGAAACGAAGCAACCTTTACACAAAAGGCTATACCAGCACCGCAGAGAGGGCACCAGTGGAACTCAGTCTGCGGTTCATCTCCACCTTAAAGACACTAACCACACGTTTGAGGACAAGGAAGTTAAAATATTAGCCAGAGAGAAGAAATGGTTTGAGAGAGGGGTCAAGGAGGCATTCTTTGTGAAATGTTTTGAAACCCAGCCTTAACCGGGGAGGGGGTCTGAGACACGCTTTATCCCCTGTTTACAATGGGTACTCAGGTCAAAGGAGTTTCAGTCTTTTGTTCATGGTGAGTCATTCACGTCATCAGGAGAGTCAACAAGGGAGCCATCAGAAAGGCATCCATCCCATCATTAGAGGGACAGCTGTCCTGTCATTAGATGTGCTAACTAGAGTACAACAGTTGCTAATTCAAGCTATTGTTTAGTCACCAGCCTATAGCAGTCTGCCTCTCAGTAGGAGGGATCTGGTTAGGTTTAAAACTCCAGCTTTTGTTGGCTTCTGTTTTATTCTTCTCTACAAGAGTCAGACAGAAGTCAGACTTCCAGAGCAAGAATTTTAGCTGAGGAAGCTTCTGCGATTTGAAGCGAAATGTCCTCGCATCAAGCAACCCAGTCCAGTCGAAGATTCAAGCTTCTCTACTATCAATTGATAAAATCAATAAAAAGATGACTGCATATATTCTTAATAATAATATATTGAGATACAGACAGTTCACAGAAGACATTTTCCATTGATACCAATCAAAATTAGAAACAGTCCAGCAGGTAACAATATTCATCATGTCCATGACTAAATATACTAAAACAAATACATCACAATTGTACACATATCACAATTGTGATATGTGTACTATTGCAATATATTTGTTTTAATATATTTAGATTTTGTTGTGATTTGGCACTTTATAAGCCGATTAAATTGAAATTGAACGACATTTTATTGAGTCTTAAAGTAAATAAATATGAAATTGGTCACTGGATCCTTAAACTATGGACATAATAAACTACATGGTGGATCCTTGATCTCTGGACATAAATAGAAATAAACAAAATCTGTAGTTTTTGTCAAAAGCATTTCCTTTCAGACTTTATTGGCATAAATGTCTTTCCATATATCTGAGCTGAGCTCTTGCAGCTGTTGTGCTGCACATCTGGATGTAATTTGTAAAGAAATACGAGGTCTGTCAATAAAGTATCGTACCTTTTTATTTTTTTCAAAAACTATATGGATTTCATTCATATGTTTTTATGTCAGACGAGCTTGAACCCTTGTGCGCATGCGTGAGTTTTTCCACGCCTGTCGGTGACGTCATTTGCCTGTGAGCACGCCTTGGGAAGGAGTGGTCCCGATCACTCGTCGGATTTTCATTGTCTGGAAATGGCGGAATGAAAAGGACCTTTTTTCCATCAGAATTTTTTCAGAAGCTGTTAGAGACTGGCACCAGGAAACCATTCGAAAATTTATCTGGCTTTTGGTGAAAATTTTACGGGCTTCACAGAGAATAAGGACTTTTACTACAGCTTTCAGGACTGCTTTAAGGACGGTCGGTGCGCCGCGCTCAGAGCTGCGACGTTGCGGCACAAACCACTGGATCATTTCTAAGCTGATGGCTCTGTGGATACGAGACCGTCGTGTGCTCTTTCTCTGGTTATCACAAGAGCTGGACATCAACCATTTCCGGCCGATTTCACTTTTTACAAGAGATTTTGTCGTGGAAAGCTGCGTGGAGGCTTCGCGCGTCACAACCGATTCGCTGATGATAAGCGAGACAAAGGAACACCTCCGTTTGGAGGTTAGAGGACAAGTTGGGACATGTCTGTCTCGGCTTTCCAGTGCTTACCAGTCAAGTTTGAGTTGTAACAGAAATTGTAGAGAGCTGTGGAGTAAATAAAACAGAATACAATGATTTTCAAATCCTCTTCAACCTATATTCAATTGAATACACCACAAAGACAAGATATTTAATGTTCAAACTGATAAAATTTACTGTTTTTGTGCAAATATTTGCTCAATTTGAAATGGATGCCTGCAACACGTTTCAAAAAAGCTGGGACAGTGGTATTTTTACCAGTGTGTTACATCACCTTTTCTTCTAGCAACCCTCAGTTTTGGGATTTGCTTTCACTGCTATGCTGATGATACTCAGTTATATATGCTGATATCTGCTGGTAATCTCATCCACATAAAATCCTTAGAAGATTGCCTTGCATCAGTGAGAAATTGGATGTCTAGAAAATTCCTACTTTTAAACTCTGATAAGACTGAAATTATGGTTCTTGGTCCAGTGAGACATCAACATCAATTTGACCAGCTAACGCTTAGCCTAGGCTCGTGTGTCATACATCACACTGACAAAGTGAGGAACCTTGGGGTAATTTTTGATCCTTCGTTGTCCTTTGACCTCCACATTAGAAATATTACGAGGACTGCTTTCTTCCACCTGTGAAATATAGTGAAGATTCGTCCCATCCTGTCTATGGCTGATGCTGAGACCCTGATCCATGCATTTGTCTCTTCTATATTGGACTAGCAATGTTGTATTTTCTGGTTTACCACAGTCCAGCATTAGGGGTCTCCAATTGGTTCGAAATGCTGCTGCCAGACATTTGACATGAAGCAGAAAGTTTGACCACATTACACCCATTTTGGCGTCTCTTCACTGGCTTCCTGTCCCAGTGAGATCAGATTTTAAGGTTCTGCTACTAGTCTATAAAACTGTTCACGGACTGGCACCTCCCTACCTAGCTGACCTGGTTGAGCTACGTACTGGCACACTACCGCGTGCTGGGTAATCGTGAGAGTCGGGAATTTTCCCAGTGTGCTGGTCCAACCTGGGGCCGTTGTGAGAGGGTGTTAATATATGCATACATATATGACCACCACTAACTGTTACGCTACACAGCAAGAAACTTGGTTTAAGTGTTATAAATGTTTTACAATCACGAAAATTCACAAGAAAATAACTTAAGACTCCTTCTTTTGCAACGCTGTTATCTTTTCCAGGTAGGGACATACCATTACACGTTTAACACCCCTATGCATTCATTACAGTTAGTTCAGTCCAATCAAGCCCTGTGCGCCCAGATGGGACTTGTGCTACTAGCAAGTATAGGAGGAGTGGCCCATGAATGAAAAGATGGACAAAAAAAAAAGTCAGGTGGAGCTGAAAAAGCTAGATTAAGAAAAAGAAAAGCTTTGGAGGAAGATGCTGCCAAGTGTGCAAAGCTCACAGATATTTTTTCAAGAAGACAGAGCGAAGAGGGAAATGGTAAATAGGGCCGGGCATCAACAGGCCACATGCCTGTTGATGCCCGGATGTCAGCCGTATCAACATTTGTAGTACAGTACCACCTCTTCCAGCTACTTACAGACTTCACTGACTTAAACTGGGCATACACTGTATGATATTTTCATTGTTGTACTTGGCATCCAGCTCAAACTGTGCGACAAAACCGCAGGGTTTAAAAGTTCAGAGCGCACGATTCATGGTCTCACACTGTATGGCCCGGTGCTCTGATACGATCTGACTGTTCACATTGTACGTTCAAAAACCACACGTCAGGGTCGTGTTTCTTTTTTAAAAAAAATTTATTTCATACCTATCAGCGCGCACAGTGAGTGAAATCAGGTGGGGAGACTGAACGTATATGCGCACGCGCGCACACACAGCAGACAACAACATGATTCACGAGAGGATGGTAAAAAAGAAAACATAAACATTCATAACAGGTGTTGCTACTTACACTGTTGTATAAATAAACTATATTTCATACGGAGTCATACAGCTGTGCTCATCTGTCGTAAATCCTGTTGTTGTCTGCTGTGTGTGTGTGTGGTGTGTGTGGTGTGTGTGTGTGTGTGTGTGTGTGTGTGTGTGTGGTGTGTGTGTGTGTGTGTGTGTGTGTGTGTGCGCGCATGTACGTTCAGTCTCCCCCCACCTGATTCCACTCACTGTGCGCGCTGATAGACATGAACTTTAATATGATATTAGTTTATTGTGAGGGAACGCAATAAAAAAACACAAGACTTTACATGAGATCACTGCTCTCCTCCGGTGTTTGCACATGCACAGTGCGAGACGTAATCAGTGCATAGATGCTTGTAGCGCTGCTTCAACAGCGCAGAAACCCTCACGAGTCACAACAGCCGACCAAAATATCAAACAGGTTTGATTTTCATCCGACCATATGATTCCCCATTGGGAGGTGGTCGTGAGATGCAGGACGCACGAAGCTGAAACTCAGCGAGATCCAAAAAATTCTCACACGAGTGAAAAATCGGCTGAAAAAGGGCCAAAAATCGCACAGTGGTGCGCTGGTGAGTTAACAATACCGTTCTTGTTTTAACTAACTAACTTTTACTTTCTATTATAAGCCACCCAATTTTCACAGTCAGTCAGCACATAAATGCTACAGCAGAACTCTTTTTATCCCTGTGCGCTGGCGGTTTGTGGGCCAGTTGGATATGAAACTCCTGGGCCCCTGCTGGCACGGGCTTTGCATTCTCAGGGTGCAGGAGTGCTGTGTGTTCCTAGGGTGAATAAAAAGTCTGCAGGTTGCATAGCCTTTTCTTATGGTGCCCCTGCTCTGTGGAATGATCTCCCAGCGCAGATACGGCAGTCAGACTCTGTGGAGATTTTTAAGTCTAGATTGAAGACCCACCATTTTTCCCTCTTTTATCTTTAGTATTTTATGTTATTGTGTGTTTTTTTTATTTGTTTTACTTTTTGTTTTTATTGTGCTCTTTAATCTTTTAATTTATTTTGTTATGTTTTTCAAGTTGTGTTGTGTGAAGCACCTTGAGGTGACCCTGTTGTGAATTGGTGCAATAGAAATTAATAAATTTGAAATTTCCAAATTAATTCTCTACTTAAACTAATTCTGCTTTCAGCACAGAAGTAATCATACAGTGGATGGTGATGGTCTAGTGGTTAAGTGTTGGGCCTGAGACCAGAGGACCCTCTGTTCAAACCTCGCCTGACCGGAATATCACTAAGTGCCCTTGGGCAAGGTCCTTCCAGAGTTGCTCCTTGGGTGTTGTGAGTACCTTGCATGGCAGCAGCCTGACATCAGTGTGTTTGAGTAAATGTGAGGCATAATTGTAAAGCGCTGTATAAATGCAGTCCATTTACCATTTAGTCAAATTACAAAACTTATCCAAAGTTTTATCTTAATTAAAATTGTTGCTTTTCAGATACCACTAATTAAGGAAACATTTTTTTCCATTTCAGATTTTGGAAATTTCTTTTGCAGCAAATTTTAGAAATCTCTTGCAGTGAATCAGATTCCATGTGCACATCTGTCACAAAAACCTTTGTGAATAATTGTGTATTTTGTGTTAATTTTATTTCATCAGGGAAATAAAAAGGCCTCAGCCAACTGCGAAAAAGTTGCATTCACAAGTTGCTCTGAAATGTCCAGCCACACAGATTCAGATGATTCATTCGAGCAGGTATGACTCAATCTGACAGCAGAGTCCATACCTGGACATGCCGACGAATTCAGTGTGTTATACAGAAGACAGTAAGCACAGAAATGGCTGACGTCTTTAGTCCAACTGTGAAAACACCCCACAAGGAAAGAGCTTAACCGAAATGCTAGGAAAATGAACCGGAACCATAACCGTAAACCTAAAGCAGACAAACTACATTAGTAAATCTATAAACCTACAAAGCATAACAGACACTATCGATAAGTCACCTTAGTGGGGGAGAAGTGTCTAATTAAAATTTAAGTTCATTCTAATTTGACTTTTAACCAGGACAGTCCCACTGACATAAAACTCTTTTTTATGAGGCCTTGAAAGAGAGCAGAAATAACCTTACTTATACAAATAATAATAGAAATAAAATTCCTGATAACAAATTGATAAAATAAATGAAACAAGTTAAATGAATATATGTATATATCATATATTTAATGAATATATAATGAAAATATATGACACCAGGCCAAAGTTACGAACAAATTGTATGTTGATAAACCAAGAATAACAACGGGATTACAGATTGCAGGTAAAAAGAAAAATATATTATACAAGCGATTTTTAAAATTTATAATTAAGGATGCTGAACGAAAATAAAATTTACAAAAATAAAATAACCGGCATTATGAGATCTTGCAAGAAGCAGTGTTACAGTGGCTCATTCAAAAAATAAAACTAATATTAAATGCACCTGGAAGATTTTAAATTAATTCATCGCAAATGGAAGAAAGTGTTGTGTGGGCCGCTGAAGAGGAGGTACTGCTGGCCCACCACCAGAGGGCGCCCTGGTCCTACAGCGGTTGTTGGAGAACCGGCTGTTTGTGAAGGGCGAGAAGTGCGAGTTCCACCGCACTTCTTTGTCCTTCTTGGGGTTCATCATCTCCTCCAACTCCGTCACCCCTGATCCGGCCAAGGTTGCGGCGGTGAGAGACTGGCCCCAACCAACAAGCCGTAGGAAGCTGCAACAGTTCCTCGGCTTTGCAAATTTCTACAGGAGGTTCATTAAGGGTTACAGTCAGGTGGTCAGTCCCTTGACAGCCCTGACCTCCTCCAAAGTCCCCTTCACTTGTTCGGATCGGTGCAAAGCCGCGTTTAGCAAGTTGAAACGCCGGTTCTCTACTGCACCAGTTCTGGTGCAGCCCGATCCTAACCGCCAGTTTATAGTTGAAGTGGATGCCTCTGACTCAGGGATTGGAGCCGTGCTGTCCCAGAGCAGGGAGTCCGACAAGGTCCTCCACCCCTGTGCCTATTTTTCCCGCAGGTTGACCCCGGCTGAGCGAAACTATGACGTGGGCAATCGAGAACTCCTTGCGGTGAAAGAGGCTCTTGAGGAGTGGGAGACACCTGTTGGAGGGAGTTGCAGTTCCATTCACGGTTTTCACTGACCATCGGAACCTGGAGTACATCCGGACTGCCAAGCGTCTGAACCCCAGGCAAGCCCGCTGGTCATTGTTCTTCGGGCGTTTTGACTTCCAGATCACCTACCGCCCCGGGACCAAGAACCAAAGATCTGATGCCTTGTCCCGGGTTCACGAAGAGGAGGTCAAAACCGAGCTGTCAGATCCCACGGAAACCATCATCCCCGAGTTCACTGTCGTGGCCACCCTCACCTGGGATGTGGAGAAGACCGTCCGGGAGGCCCTGGCATGGAACCCGGACCCGGGAACTGGCCCAAAGAACAAGTTGTACATCCCACCAGAGGCCAGAGCTGCGGTCTTGGACTTCTGTCACGGTTCAAAGCTCTCCTGTCACCCAGGGGTGCGAAGAACTGTGGCAGTGGTCCGACAGCGCTTCTGGTGGGCATCTATGGAAGCCGACGTCCGGGAGGCTCTCCGCTGCATGACCTCCGCGCACCCGACGGCCTGGAGCAACCATCTGGCCTGGATCGAGTACGCTCACAATAGCCAAGTTTCATCTGCCACCGGCCTCTCCCCATTTGAGGTATGTTTGGGGTACCAGCCCCCATTGTTTCCGCTTGTGGAGGGAGAGGTGTCGGGGTGCCCTTGGTCCAGGCCCACCTCAGGAGGTGCCGTCGGGTGTGGCGTACTGCCCGCTCTGCCCTGCTGAAAGCCCGGACGAGGGCCAAGGCCCATGCAGACCGCCGGCGTTCCCCGGCCCCTGTATACCAGCCCGGGCAGGAGGTTTGGCTATCCTCCAAAGACATCCCACTAAAAGTGGAATCCCGCAAACTCCAGGACAGATTTATTGCACCGTTTCCCATCCTCAAAGTCCTCAGTCCGGCCGCAGTGAAGCTGAAGCTACCAGCTTCACTGCGGATCCATCCTGTCTTTCATGTGTCATGGATCAAGCCCTACCACACTTCACCACTCTGCACCCCCGGACCGGCGCCGCCTCCTGCCCGGATCATCGACGGAGAGCCGGCATGGACAGTACGCCGGCTCCTGGACGTCCGTCGGAAGGGCCGGGGGTTCCAGTACTTGGTGGACTGGGAGCGGTATGGACCTGAGGAACACTCCTGGGTGAAGAGGAGCTTCATCCTGGACCCGGCCCTCCTGGCCGACTTCTACACCCGACACCCTGACAAGCCTGGTCGGGCGCCAGGAGGCGCCCATTGAGGGGGGGGTCCTGTTGTGTGGGCCGCTGAAGAGGAGGTACTGCTGGCCCACCACCAGAGGGCGCCCTGCCTTAAGTGCGGGCTTCAGGCATGAGAGGGCGTCGGAGCAACCGGGAGTGACAGCTGTCACTCATCAACAGCACCAGCTGTCACTTATCATCACCAACCACATCACCATAAAAGCCGGGCAGCAACTCCACCTCGCTACCGAGATATGATCTACTAAACTAGGTAATATTCTCTGCTGTGTCTGAACGTTGACTTACGTGTGATCTGTTTGCAGCCGTTGTCCTGTGGTGTCCTGTCAGCTGGGTTGGCGGTCAGTGAGAGTGCCGACGTCTTCGCCTCTCACTCCAACCAGATAAGTGGTAACAGGAGCTGCTATCATGTTCCTATTTCGGAGGTGGAGGTGCTCCCTCCCGGAGGAACTGTTTTCTGTGTTTGAGGATTTACTGGGTGTGTATCCACACACCCACCATTAACTGTCTCTGCTTCCTGCCAGCAGTACCAGGTCTGACAGCTGGAGATGGTGGCCACCTGGGGATTCAGGACTTGTCGGCTCCGGTGTTCTTCAGACCCGTTGGCGGTGGAAGCCGTGTGGGACCCGGCTCTTCTCTGGACGGACGTCTTCTATCCTTGAGCCTGCCCACATGTCACTTTTCGTATAATTGATTATCGTTCTCAAACTGCATTTGTCTGTATTCCGTTGTGCACATTTCGCAACATTAAATTGTTATATTTTGGCTTATCCATTGTCCGTTCATTCACGCCCCCTGTTGTGGGTCCGTGTCACTACACTTTCCCAACAGAAAGTTACTGAAGACTGCCCCACTTAGATTTACACAATTACTGACACAATCTTTAAGGGAAAAAAACCTATAGCAGATACTTTCAGTGAGTACCTAGTTAAGGCCCCTTCACACATAGAGCAAATGTGTACAACTCAGGGCGACTCACCGTGGTAGAGCTCATATGAGCGCACCACAAAACATTGCGCAGACGGGCAGGCGTGCACCATCCCGGTGCCACGGTTTGTGCAGGTGACTGTGTCTTCTGAGCAGGAATACAGTGGTGTTCCATGGGATGAGGTGCACCACATCGCGCTGCTGATGTGGAGGAAAATAAAATAAAAACCAGCTGTATAATTAGTGAATATCACTGGGTTGATATAAATAATACATGAAAGGGGACGCAATACAGAACCCCATGGTTAAAGTGCGAATTCGGTTGAATTGCCCATGACGTGCGCATGAAGCAGGAATCGTATGTAAATCCTGTAAATTCATAGCTGCCTCCAATGCCTCATACACCTGTTGCTGCAACTATTTGTACACACCAGCAGCTGAAAGAGTGTGTGAGCTCATCGAACCCTCTTGCGGCAGGTGTCGGCCAAATTCCAGGTGACACACACGAACTTCTAACACTGCTCATTTGGCACTTTGAAAATGTTTGGCCATTCACACTCTTGGCACGACAACAGTCAGCAGACGATCACTGTCGAGTTGGATGCAAAATTTGCCTAAGTGGCCCATGACTGTGGAGTTGCAAAAAGCCACACATCTGCTGTGCCGGGGGGGCACACTTGCATAAAATGCTGATATGTAAGTACAGATCTGATCACATGGGGGCTGGGCAGCAAGGTCTGATTGCACAAAGCATGGTGAGGGGCCTGTCAGCTGATCACAGCACACTTACAAGTGGGTGGCAGCTCAGTGGATACATTACAAACACAGACACCACCGCCAGGACAGGTATTTAAATAATTATGACAATACCTGCATACGCAAGTACATACCAAATAACGATAAGAGTGTTATGTTGGTCTGGGTGCTGAACAGCTGGGGGGGTGTCTGCTCAAAGCCGTGGCTGTAAAGATCTCTGCTCCTGGACGTCCCAGCTGTTTGTTATTACAACATTCCTCTGTGAGGCGCGTGTCTCTGCCTGCTGTCCTCACGTGGAAATATATAAAACATCTTTTGCCTTTGGGCCGGGTTGCAGCGGCCGGACACAGTGCACCTCCTCCATGTCTTTGTTGATTTTAGGCATTTTTCCACTCTGATTACAGGCCAGCGATGGTAGCACAGTGGTAAAGTTTCTGTCTTGTAGTCAATGTTTACAGGTTCAAATCCTGTGAGTTACTTTTTTTTATTTAACCAGGGTTATTTAACTGTGGGGTTCTGTATTACGTCCCCCTTTTATGTATTGTTTATATGAACACAGTGATATTCACTAATTATACAGCTGTTTTTTTTTTATTTATTGCTCTCCAACATCAGCAGCGTGATGTGGTGCAGCTGCTCACACTGTTACTGATCGAAAGACACCATCATGTGCACGAACTGTCGCACCGCTACTGAGCACGCCTGTTTTCAGTGTTTTCGTGGTTTGCTCATACGAGCTGTTTTGCCGTGAGTCGCCCTGAGTTGTACTTATTTGTACTATGTGTGAACGGGCTCTAATGTAGATAAAAATTTATGCCTTATTTAGTTGCATCTCCTGAAACATTTTCCAGAAATAACAATACAGTCAATATAATTTTGGATTCAGTGGTTATTAAATAAACTGATGAAAAATAAATAATTTACATAGTTCATTAATTAAAAAGTACAAAATTAACTGACAGTTACAATTTTGATATGTTTCTGATAAATAGTGATAGCATCGTTAAACACTTACATTTATAGTCTGTCACTAATGGTTGAGAAATTTGCTTAAAAAATGAAAATAGCTACAAATTATACCACTGTTAAAATCTGGGGACAAACATGTCTTTCAAACTATAGGCCAATGTCACTGTTAACATTAAAAATAATAATAATCATAATAATAATATTTTTTTGTAAAAGGGATAAATGGTTTCATGGCTTTCAACACAAAATACCTGGTGAACAGTAACTGGGATTCAGGAAAATTCTAACCACCTTATTAGCTTTAATGGACTTGAACAAATTAGCAAATGTAATGGGGAAAAAGCAGTAGGGGTCATTTTTTTCATTTACAGAAAACATTCCATACCATGGGCTGCACTTTACTATTAAATAAATTGCAGAAGTGTGGGTGTCAGGGGTTTTGGCACAGGGCTGGATAGCTGCTACTAACATCACAGGTATCAGTGTGTTCATATTAATAAACTCAATTTTTAAAGATTAAATGTGGGGATCATTTTGGGACAGCTTTTGGATATGGTAGAGAAGAAACGACTGACATTTATACAATAGTTTGACCTAAACAAATTATCAATTCATTTTTGTAAAACAAACTGCAGTATATAAGGAAATAAGCCCAGGAATTCAAGCAGAAACCTACCAATACATGAAGCTGAAACTGAAATTGTAACTGAAACCAAATTTCTTGGAGTTACTAGTGATTAAAATTAAGCTGGAAACCAAATTTCTTGGAGTTACTATTGATTCAAATTAAGCTGGAAAACACACGAAAATTATGTTAACTCCAAAATGAATTGCAATGCAATGAATTGTCCATGATTTCCTCCCTTAATATTCATTAATCACTTTATATTATTCATAATAGCTCCATATATGACATATTGTATTGAGTTTTGGGGAATCACATGTAAAACACTAATTCAATACTGTTATTGCAAAAGAAAGCCATCAGTAATAAATCTTACCATGAGCCAACTAATCCCCTATTTATCTGCTGAAACATTCTGAAATTCATGGACTTAGTTGATTACATTATACAATACAAAGCAAGAAACAAACACCTATTCCAACATGTTCAACATCTGTTTAAAATGAAGGACTCCAGTTATAACTTGAAAGGAACATTATTATTATTTGGTAAAACGAAGACTGACTACTGTTAAAAAAAAAAAAAAAAAAAATCACTGTCTCTGCAAAAGAAGTAAACATTTGGAACAACTGCCCTGAACGTATTGAACTATGCTGGACTCTAGTCGACTTCAAAAGACTAAAACAAAATGTCTACAGTATGGAAAATTATGTTTATTGAACTTAGTATTATTACATCTGCCAAGGACGTAATAAAATCATCAGCCTTTATTTATTTGTCTGTCTTTCTGTCTGTCTGTTAGCAAGATTACGTCAAAACTACTGCACAGATTTTCACTAAAGTTTCACCACAGATACATATTAGTCCATGGAAGACTCTACTGGAGTTTGGAGGTGATCCGGATCTGGATTGGTGGACGTCAGAAATCTCTGATTGCTCTTTGTTATGTATCAGAAAATATTATAATACTTACAAAAAAAAGTCTGTCCCAATATTTGGAATGGAAATATGCTGCTGCTGTGGAACCAGATGAGCTCAGAGCTACTTCTCATCTGAGGGCAGATTTTAAAGCTCTGCTCCTGACCTAAGACAAAGTCTGTGGTCACACACAGTCTGGCACAGCTGAGCCATTTTGGCCGTCAGTGCCGGCGCGAACCCTGTGAACAATAGATGCCTCAAACAGACTCACTTACTCTGAGAGAAAACCTGAACAGGATCTCCTGACAAATCAGGTGGACAGAATCCAGTCTGAAGCAGGTCTGATTGCAGGAGTCACTTTTTCAACAGCTCTATCAAGCATCGGATCTGGGTTTAGTCAACAGAAAAACTTCACCAGTATCACCACGGGGTCACAGGAAGTCCACATGGCCTAATAATCTGACAGGTGCTAATACAGACAGGAACAAATTACAAGAATGGCCACTATAAGATGACAGCCACCAGTCTGTGATCCACATCCTTCTGTGTTTGTGGGATGGAACATCACAGCAAACGAGCAAACAACTCCAAACACGAGTCAGAGACACAAAAGAGAAAAACTTAACTACCCAGAGTTCTTGCTGTGATACGTGGAGTATGAAGATGCACAGAGGTTGGAACAAAAAGATCTGACAGATCCCATCACAGTGTGTGTACCCAGACCACGCAACAGACCATGGAACAGATCACGGCACAGACCATGACACAAAACCACGACACAAAACCATGGAACAGATCACGACACAGACCACAACACAGACCATGCAACAGACCACTGAACAGATCACGCAACAGACCACGACACGGACCACGGAACAGACCACGACACAGACCACAGCATAAACCATGGAACAAACCACGACACGAACCACAGAACAGACCACGACATGGATGACGACACAGTCCACACAACAGACCATGACACACACCACAACACAAACCATGGAACAGATCATGACACAGACCATGACACCAGCCACAGAACAGATCACGACACAGGCCATGACACCAGCCACGGAACAGATCACGACACAGACCATGACACCAGCCACGGAACAGATCATGACACAGACCATGACACAGACCACCCGACAGACCACGACACAGACCACGGAACAGATCACGGAACAGACCATGACACAGACCACGGGACAAACCATGACACAGACCACAGAACAGATCACGACACAGACCACAGAACAGACCATGACACAGACCACGTAACAGACTACGACACAGACCATGGGACAGACCATGACACAAACCATGAAAATTCACTAAGGTATATATGACACAGACCACGGAACAGATCACGGCACGGACACAGACCACGGAACAGATAATGACACAGACCACGGAACAGACCACGCAACAGACTCAGCCTCCGAGTTACCAGACCCACAACCATCACAAACATCCCGATCCTACAGTCCCGCCCTCTCAGTCAGGTCAGAGACTGTGCTCCTCATCCATGCAACATCAAGTCAGTCAACATTCTCATATGTCCCACACTGACGACTGCATGACAGACATTAAAATGTCAAATCAAATCAATTTTATTTAAATAGTGTCAAATCACAATAACATTTGCCCCAAGGTGCTTTATATTGCACGGCAAAAGCCATACAATAATTACAGAAAAACCCCAACGGTCAAAACGACACCCTATGAGCAAGCACTTGGCGACAGTGGGAAGGAAAAACTCCCTTTTAACAGAAAGAAACCTCCAGCAGAACCAGGCTCAGGGAGGGGCAGTCTTCTGCTGGGACTGGTTGGGGCTGAGGGAGAGAATCAGGAAAAAGACATGCTGTAGAGGGGAGCAGAGATCAATCACTAATAATTAAATGCAGAGTGGTGCATACAGAGCAAAAAGAGAAACAAAACACTCAGTGCATCATGGGAACCCCCCAGCAGTCTAAGTCTATAGCAGCATAAGTAAGGGATGGCTCAGGTGGCTCTCACTGCGGTATTGTATCACTTCCTGTTCCGGAGCACAGCGGTGTTTTTCCTGTATCTGTTAGCTGTTTAATCTGCGCAGTTAGATTGATCTAGTTAACTAGATAACGATTTGTTTCACAGTGTAATCTTCACGTGCCTTAACTAAAGCACTCCCTCTGCTGAATCACCTCTAAATTATTTACACATTATTCACTTTGTGTGTTTTTTAGGAATCCGCTAGCTTAGCGCAGCTACTAGCTCTTAGCCGGTTTAGCATGGGGGCTTCTCCTGTCTCTCCCGCACTTTTCTGCTCTGGGTGTGAAATGTTTAGTTATTCCTCGGCCTCCTTTAGCAGTAATGGTACTTGTAATAAGTGTAGCTTATTCGTAGCTTTGGAGGCGAGGCTGGGCAAATTGGAGACTCGGCTCCGCACCGTGGAAAATTCTACAGCTAGCCAGGCCCCTGTAGTTGGTGCGGACCAAGGTAGCTTAGCCGCCGTTAGTTTCCCTCTGGCAGATCCCGAGCAGCCGGGAAAGCAGGCCGACTGGGTGACTGTGAGGAGGAAGCGTAGTTCTAAACAGAAGCCCCGTGTACACCGCCAACCCGTTGACATTTCTAACCGTTTTTCCCCACTCGGCAACACACCCGCCGAGGATCAAACTCTGGTTATTGGCGACTCTGTTTTGAGAAATGTGAAGTTAGCGACACCAGCAACCATAGTCAATTGTCTTCCGGGGGCCAGAGGAGGCGACATTGAAGGAAATTTGAAACTGCTGGCTAAGGCTAAGCGTAAATTTGGTAAGACTGTAATTCACGTCGGCAGTAATGACACCCAGTTACGCCAATCGGAGGTCACTAAAATTAACATTGAACCGGTGTGTAACTTTGCAAAAACAATGTCGGACTCTGTAGTTTTCTCTGGGCCCCTCCCCAATCGGACTCCCAGACCACCAACTCCCAGACCACCAATAACCAGCAAAAATCTATTTAAGCATAAAAATTCAAAAAGAAAAAATAATATAGCACCTTCAACTGCACCACAGACTAAAACAGTTAAATGTGGTCTATTAAACATTAGGTCTCTCTCTTCTAAGTCCCTGTTAGTAAATTATATAATAATTGATCAACATATTGATTTATTCTGCCTTACAGAAACCTGGTTACAGCGTAGCACGGGCCGAGGCGGAGGATTAGCAGCAATCTTCCATTCCAGCTTATTAATTAATCAAAAACCCAGACAGAGCTTGAATTCATTTGAAAGCTTGACTCCTAGTCTTGTCCATCCAAATTGGAAGTCCCAAAAACCAGTTTTATTTGTTGTTATCTATCGTCCTGCTGGTCATTACTGAGTTTCTCTGTGAATTTTCAGAACTTTTGTCTGACTTAGTGCTTAGCTCAGATAAGATAATTATAGTGGGCGATTTTAACATCCACACAGATGCTGAGAATGACAGTCTCAACACTGCATTTAATCTATTATTAGACTCAATTGGCTTTGCTCAAAATGTAAATGAGTCCACCCACCACTTTAATGATATCCTAGATCTTGTTCTGACTTATGGTATGGAAATTGAAGACTTAACAGTATTCCCTGAAAACTCCCTTCTGTCTGATCATTTCTTAATAACATTTACATTTACTCTGATGGACTACCCAGCAGTGGGGAATAAGTTTCATTACACTAGAAGTCTTTCAGAAAGCGCTGTAACTAGGTTTAAGGATATGATTCCTTCTTTATGTTCTCTAATGCCATATACCAACACAGTGCAGAGTAGCTACCTAAACTCTGTAAGTGAGATAGAGTATCTCGTCAATAGTTTTACATCCTCATTGAAGACAACTTTGGATGCTGTAGCTCCTCTGAAAAAGAGAGCTTTAAATCAGAAGTGCCTGACTCCGTGGTATAACTCACAAACTCGCAGCTTAAAGCAGATAACCCGTAAGTTGGAGAGGAAATGGCGTCTCACTAATTTAGAAGATCTTCACTTAGCCTGGAAAAAGAGTCTGTTGCTCTATAAAAAAGCCGTCCGTAAAGCTAGGACATCTTACTACTCATCACTAATTGAAGAATATAAGAACAACCCCAGGTTTCTTTTCAGCACTGTAGCCAGGCTGACAAAGAGTCAGAGCTCTATTGAGCTGAGTATTCCTTTAACTTTAACTAGTAATGACTTCATGACTTTCTTTGCTAATAAAATTTTAACTATTAGAGAAAAAATTACTCATAACCATCCCAAAGACGTATCATTATCTTTGGCTGCTTTCAGTGATGCCGGTATTTGGTTAGACTCTTTCTCTCAGATTGTTCTGTCTGAGTTATTTTCATTAGTTACTTCATCCAAACCATCAACATGTCTATTAGACCCCATTCCTACCAGGCTGCTCAAGGAAGCCCTACCATTATTTAATGCTTCGATCTTAAATATGATCAATCTATCTTTATTAGTTGGCTATGTACCACAGGCTTTTAAGGTGGCAGTAATTAAACCATTACTTAAAAAGCCATCACTTGACCCAGCTATCTTAGCTAATTATAGGCCAATCTCCAACCTTCCTTTTCTCTCAGAAATTCTTGAAAGGGTAGTTGTAAAACAGCTAACTGATCATCTGCAGAGGAATGGTCTATTTGAAGAGTTTCAGTCAGGTTTTAGAATTCATCATAGTACAGAAACAGCATTAGTGAAGGTTACAAATGATCTTCTTATGGCCTCAGACAGTGGACTCATCTCTGTGCTTGTTCTGTTAGACCTCAGTGCTGCTTTTGATACTGTTGACCATAAAATTTTATTACAGAGATTAGAGCATGCCATAGGTATTAAAGGCACTGCGCTGCGGTGGTTTGAATCATATTTATCTAATAGATTACAATTTGTTCATGTAAATGGGGAATCTTCTTCACAGACTAAGGTTAATTATGGAGTTCCACAAGGTTCTGTGCTAGGACCAATTTTATTCACTTTATACATGCTTCCCTTAGGCAGTATTATTAGACGGCATTGCTTAAATTTTCATTTTTACGCAGATGATACCCAGCTTTATCTATCTATGAAGCCAGAGGACACACACCAATTAGCTAAACTGCAGGATTATCTTACAGACATAAGGACATGGATGACCTCTAATTTCCTGCTTTTAAACTCAGATAAAACTGAAGTTATTGTACTTGACCCCACAAATCTTAGAAACATGGTGTCTAACCAGATCCTTACTCTGGATGGCATTACCCTGACCTCTAGTAATACTGTGAGAAATCTTGGAGTCATTTTTGATCAGGATATGTCATTCAAAGTGCATATTAAACAAATATGTAGGACTGCTTTTTTGCATTTACGCAATATCTCTAAAATTAGAAAGGGCTTGTCTCAGAGTGATGCTGAAAAACTAATTCATGCATTTATTTCCTCTAGGCTGGACTATTGTAATTCATTATTATCAGGTTGTCCTAAAAGTTCCCTGAAAAGCCTTCAGTTAATTCAAAATGCTGCAGCTAGAGTACTGACAGGGACTAGAAGGAGAGAGCATATCTCACCCATATTGGCCTCTCTTCATTGGCTTCCTGTTAATTCTACAATAGAATTTAAAATTCTTCTTCTTACTTATAAGGTTTTGAATAATCAGGTCCCATCTTATCTTAGGGACCTCATAGTACCATATCACCCCAATAGAGCGCTTCGCTCTCAAACTGCAGGCTTACTTGTAGTTCCTAGGGTTTGTAAGAGTAGAATGGGAGGCAGAGCCTTCAGCTTTCAGGCTCCTCTCCTGTGGAACCAGCTCCCAATTCAGATCAGGGAGACAGACACCCTCTCTACCTTTAAGATTAGGCTTAAAACTTTCCTTTTTGCTAAAGCTTATAGTTAGGGCTGGATCAGGTGACCCTGAACCATCCCTTAGTTATGCTGCTATAGACTTAGACTGCTGGGGGGTTCCCATGATGCACTGTTTCTTTCTCTTTTTGCTCTGTATGCACCACTCTGCATTTAATCATTAGTGATTGATCTCTGCTCTCTTCCACAGCATGTCTTTTTCCTGATTCCCTCCCCTCAGCCCCAACCAGTCCCAGCAGAAGACTGCCCCTCCCTGAACCTGGTTCTGCTGGAGGTTTCTTCCTGTTAAAAGGAAGTTTTTCCTTCCCACTGTCGCCAAGTGCTTGCTCACAGGGGGTCGTTTTGACTGTTGGGGTTTTCCGTAATTATTGTATGGCCTTGCCTTACAATATAAAGCGCCTTGGGGCAACTGTTTGTTGTGATTTGGCGCCGTCTAATAATACTGCCTAAGGGAAGCACGTATAAAGTGAATAAAATTGGTCCTAGCACAGAACCTTGTGGAACTCCATAATTAACCTTAGTCTGTGAAGAAGATTCCCCATTACATGAACAAATTGTAATCTATTAGATAAATATGATTCAAACCACCACAGCGCAGTGCCTTTAATACCTATGGCATGCTCTAATCTCTGTAATAAAATTTTATGGTCAACAGTATCAAAAGCAGCACTGAGGTCTAACAGAACAAGCACAGAGATGAGTCCACTGTCTGAGGCCATAAGAAGATCATTTGTAACCTTCACTAATGCTGTTTCTGTACTATGATGAATTCTAAAACCTGATTGAAACTCTTCAAATAGACCATTCCTCTGCAGATGATCAGTTAGCTGTTTTACAACTACCCTTTCAAGAATCTTTGAGAGAAAAGGAAGGTTGGAGATTGGCCTATAATTAGCTAAGATAGCTGGGTCAAGTGATGGCTTTTTAAGTAATGGTTTAATTACTGCCACCTTAAAAGCCTGTGGTACATAGCCAACTAATAAAGATAGATTGATCATATTTAAGATCGAAGCATTAAATAATGGTAGGGCTTCCTTGAGCAGCCTGGTAGGAATGGGGTCTAATAGACATGTTGATGGTTTGGATGAAGTAACTAATGAAAATAACTCAGACAGAACAATCTGAGAGAAAGAGTCTAACCAAATACCAGCATCACTGAAAGCAGCCAAAGATAACGATACGTCTTTGGGATGGTTATGAGTAATTTTTTCTCTAATAGTTAAAATTTTATTAGCAAAGAAAGTCATGAAGTCATTACTAGTTAAAGTTAAAGGAATACTCGGCTCAATAGAGCTCTGACTCTTTGTCAGCCTGGCTACAGTGCTGAAAAGAAACCTGGGGATGTTCTTATTTTCTTCAATTAGTGATGAGTAGTAAGATGTCCTAGCTTTACGGAGTGCTTTTTTTATAGAGCAACAGACTCTTTTTCCAGGCTAAGTGAAGATCTTCTAAATTAGTGAGACGCCATTTCCTCTCCAACTTACGGGTTATCTGCTTTAAGCTGCGAGTTTGTGAGTTATACCACAGAGTCAGGCACTTCTGATTTAAAGCTCTCTTTTTCAGAGGAGCTACAGCATCCAAAGTTGTCTTCAATGAGGATGTAAAACTATTGACAAGATACTCTATCTCACTTCCAGAGTTTAGGTAGCTACTCTGCACTGTGTTGGTATATGGCATTAGAGAACATAAAGAAGGAATCATATCCTTAAACCTAGTTACAGCGCTTTCTGAAAGACTTCTAGTGTAATGAAACTTATTCCCCACTGCTGGGTAGTCCATCAGAGTAAATGTAAATGTTATTAAGAAATGATCAGACAGAAGGGAGTTTTCAGGGAATACTGTTAAATCTTCAATTTCCATACCATAAGTCAGAACAAGATCTAAGATATGATTAAAGTGGTGGGTGGACTCATTTACATTTTGAGCAAAGCCAATAGAGTCTAATAATAGATTAAATGCAGTGTTGAGGCTGTCATTCTCAGCATCTGTGTGGATGTTAAAATCGCCCACTATAATTATCTTATCTGAGCTAAGCACTAAGTCAGACAAAAGGTCTGAAAATTCACAGAGAAACTCACAGTAACGACCAGGAGGACGATAGATAACAACAAATAAAACTGGTTTTTGGGACTTCCAATTTGGATGGACAAGACTAAGAGTCAAGCTATCAAATGAATTAAAGCTCTGTCTGGGTTTTTGATTAATTAATAAGCTGGAATGGAAGATTGCTGCTAATCCTCCGCCTCGGCCCGTGCTACGAGCATTCTGGCAGTTAGTGTGACTCGGGGGTGTTGACTCATTTAAACTAACATATTCATCCTGCTGTAACCAGGTTTCTGTAAGGCAGAATAAATCAATATGTTGATCAATTATTATATCATTTACTAACAGGGACTTAGAAGAGAGAGTCCTAAGTCCATCCAAAGTGCGATGGATGCCGTCTCTCCTAACAAGACCAGGTTTTCCCCAGAAGCTTTACCAATTATCTATGAAGCCCACCTCATTTTTTGGACACCACTCAGACAGCCAGAAATTCAAGGAGAACATGCGGCTAAACATGTCACTCCCGGTCCGATTGGGGAGGGGCCCAGAGAAAACTACAGAGTCCGACATTGATTTTGCAAAGTTACACACCGATTCAATGTTAATTTTAGTGACGTCCGATTGGCGTAACCGGGTGTCATTACTGCCGACGTGAATTACAATCTTACCAAATTTACGCTTAGCCTTAGCCAGCAGTTTCAAATTTCCTTCAATGTCGCCTGCTCTGGCCCCGGAAGACAACTGACTATGGTTGCTGGTGTCGCTAACTTCACATTTCTCAAAACAGAGTCGCCAATAACCAGAGTTTGATCCTCGGCGGGTGTGTCGCCGAGTGGGGAAAAACGGTTAGAAATGTGAACGGGTTGGCGGTGTACATGGGGCTTCTGTTTAGAACTACGCTTCCTCCTCACAGTCACCCAGTCGGCCTGCTTTCCCGGCTGCTCGGGATCTGCCAGAGGGAAACTAACGGCGGCTAAGCTACCTTGGTCCGCACCGACTACAGGGGCCTGGCTAGCTGTAGAATTTTCCACGGTGCGGAGCCGAGTCTCCAATTCGCCCAGCCTGGCCTCCAAAGCTACGAATAAGCTACACTTATTACAAGTACCATTACTGCTAAAGGAGGCCGAGGAATAACTAAACATTTCACACCCAGAGTAGAAAAGTGCGGGAGAGACAGGAGAAGCCGCCATGCTAAATCGGCTAAGAGCTAGTAGCTGCGCTAAGCTAGCGGATTCCTAAAAACACACAAAGTGAATAATGTGTAAATAATTTAGAGGTGATTCAGCAGAGGGAGTGCTTTAGTTAAGGTACGTGAAGATTACACTGTGAAGCAAATCATTATCTAGTTAACTAGATCAATCTAACTGCGCAGATTAAACAGCTAACAGATACAGCAAAACACCACTGTGCTCCGGAACAGGAAGTGATACAATACCACAGTGAGAGCCAACCACCAGTAGAGGCAAAGTAACTAATAGTTACTTTTCTGAGTACTAAATCTTAAAAATAACCAAATTAGATTGAGTAACTTTATTAATTACATTCAGCAGCTGCCGACAAGGTGTCCGCAGCTGCTAATGAAGTAAATGTAAGAAGTAACTGTAAAATATAACTGTATAGATTAACTAATGAAGTAACTTTCCAAAGTTACTTTCCCCAACACTGGCCGTAACTATAAGCTTTAGCAAAAAGGAAAGTTTTAAGCCTAATCTTAAAAGTAGAGAGGGTGTTGGGAAAGTATAGTGACACGGACCCACAACAGGGGGCGCAAATGATCGGACAATGAAAGAGTCGAATATGAACACTTTACTGTTGTGAAAGAGCACAACAAAAACACAGAGGATTACAGAATTTGAGCAAACAGTCAATCCACAAAGGTGACGTGTGGGCAGGCTGGAGGATAGAAGACGTCCTTCCTGAGAAGAACCCGAACCACATGATTTCCTCCGCCACTGAACCTGGAGAATACTGGAGCCGCCAAGTTCCGAGTCCCCAGGTGGCCACCGTCTCTGAGTGTCGGATCTGGTACTGCTGGTGAGGAGCAAAAACAGTCATATGTGGGTGCGTGCACACCCAGTAACAACAATGGTGGGAATTCCACCTCCACCTCTAACACACACTCGTGCAGCTCCTGTCTAACCACTTATCTGGTTGGGGTGTGAAGCGAAGCCGTCGCTGATCACACCAAACGCCAATCTCTCAGATAGGGAACACCACAGGAAAGTGGCTGCAAGACACAGTTAAGGCTGAGAATATTACCTTCACAGGTAGATGATATCTCGGCAACGAGGTGGAGATGACGTCCGGTTTTTATGGAGTGGAATGATGAAGTGTAGATGGATGACAGCTGTCATGAGATAATGAGTGACAGCTGTCACCCCCGGCTGTGTCCGTGGCGGCAGCGCCCTCTCGTGCCTGAAGCCCGCACTTCAGGCAGGGCACCCTCTGGTGGTGGGCCAGCAGTACCTCTTCTTCTGGCGGCCCACACAACAGAGGGTGTCTGTCTCCCTGATCCGAATTGGGAGCTGGTTCCACAGGAGAGGAGCCTGAAAGCTGAAGGCTCTGCCTCCCATTCTACTCTTAAAAACCCTAGGAACTACAAGTAAACCTGCAGTCTGAGAGCGAAGCGCTCTATTGGGGTGATATGGTACTAAGACGTCCCTAAGATAAGATAAATGTCCAGATTATCCTGAATCAAAAAGCCAGTCAGAGCTCTTTGGACATCCATTTTCCTGAAGGCCTTATTGCGGGCTGACAAAATCTGCACCCGTCTACCTAAACTGTGTGCTCGCAGTGGAGGAATTAACTGAATGGCTTCAACACCTCAGTAAAAAGTTACATTCTAATGGCTCAGCCTTCATTTTGGGGGAGGGGTTCCCACCGCATGTTGACTGCTGGGTGTGAATGGTGAGAAAGTTGTTGACCAGACGGCCATGAGGCAGATGGAGATGCGCCGCATCCCTCTTGTTCTCAGCAGGTCAAAGGCGGTGGAAGACAAGCGGGTTGACTCCATCTCCTTCCTCATTTGGGAATACAAAACCTGAAATATAGTTCACGTTTAAAATCGGCTGCAACATTCCATCAGGAATCTTTGGAACATGTCATTCTGTTTATTTCTGTTCAAATAAAAACAAAAACAGAGAGATTTACCTCCAGTGTTAATTTTTCAGTCACCTCTGGTTTTCCATTAATTCGAGCAACTCGGTGAAGATTCTTTAACGCATCATTGTACCTTCGCTTAAGAACCAACCAACGAGCTGACTCTGCATACCACCTGACCAATCAGAGCAGACGAGTGATCAAAGGGCAGGCAGCTCAAAACAAACAGCGTCCTGACCAATAAGATATTTACTCACCAGCTATAGGCGAAGAACAGGAAGTGGGGCACACAGGTGAGCACCTGCAGTTTCCTCCAGTCTCTCAGCCAATAGGCTATTCCTGCCAGGATCATCTGACCAAAGGTGAAAAAGAAGGATGTGAGTGTGCCCACAACAGTCCTGGATTTTGTGGGGATCCACTCGACCTCTGCAAACATAACAGACTGCTTCACTGTCCAACCAAAAATCCACAACTATGACTTCTACAAAGTTTAAATTTGCAGATGATACACTAAAATATTATATCTCAAAGCAGAGAGTGTGATGGAAGGGACACAGCAAGGCAGGGCAAAAGACAGGTGTATGGGTCAGAGGACATGCAGGTAGACAGGCAGTTGTATGGGTCAGAGGACACACAGGTAAGCAGACAGGTGTATGGGTCAGAGGACACGCAGGTAGACAGACAGGTGTGCGGGTCAGAGGACACGTAGGTAGATAGACAGGTGTATGGGTCAGAGGACACGCAGGTAGACAGGTGTACAGATCAGAGGACACGTAGGTAGACAGACAGGTGTACGGGTCAGAGGACACGTAGACAGACAGACAGGTGTATGGGTCAGAGGACATGCAGGTAGACAGACAGGTGTACGGGTCAGAGGACATGCAGGTAGACAGACAGGTGTATGGATCAGAGGACACTCAGGTGGAACAGGCTACGGGACAAGAAATAAGTACTCAGTGAAACGCCATTGAGGATGATTCCAGAAACTGCCATCCCACTCAAGAACCTGAACACACAGTAGCCGGTGTAATTTGGTGAGAGAGCGGAGCTACAGCCAAGGACGGCCAACAGCAGGTATGACCATATAAGGACAGTTCGACGCCCAAACCTGAGGCAGGAAGACACAGTGGCTAAAATGTTTTGTGGATTTTTTTTGTTTCAAGATAAAATGGCATCAAGAAGTGCAAATCTCACCTGTCTGACAACCATCCAAAGATGATGGCGCCGGCTAAAACGCCACCCATATAAATGGTCTGAATCATCTGCTTCAAAGGACGGAGTGAGCACACCAGGTCCCACTGAAAGATGAGATGGACACAAAAATGTATCCATCTGAATCACAAGAAAAATTCAGAGGCATCATTCCGGAAGGTTCCACCCTAAATGGGACAGTGATGTGTTTGGAAAACCAAACCTCACCTCACCTCTCTAATACTACACCCTGTTTAGGAGATAATCCCTGTGAACATCCTTCTTTTTACCTCGGAGACGGTGGTACTGTGGAACTCGGAGCGGTCGTAAGTCCAGCCGTCCATACATTCTTGGGTCGGCAGCAGACTGACATTGGTTGAGGTGTTAGCAGCTAACAGCTGCCACTGAGGTTGAGTGTACCTAAAAACCAGCACACAGGTGACAACCAATCAATCACTGATCCAGGAGTTAGTGTGAAGATGAACTGTGTTTCCATAGTAATAAACATCTGACTTGGTGAGATGAGTCCAGAACGGAACACATTTCCCCAAAAACTGAGGCAGATCTGCATGTTGAGGAGTGAGGCTAGAGTAGAACATTTTCTTATTTTATACAGAAAGCGAGTTCTTACACATATTCAGAGCATAAATACCACTTCTTATTTTCTTGTGACTTTTGAGTTGTTCATCAATGTTTCTGTGAAGGCTCTCAGTTGTCCAGGTGGTTTCCATAGTAGAGAAGCTTGAATCTTCAACTGGACTGGGTTGCTTGACATGAGGACATTTTGCTTCTAATCCCAGAAGCTTCCTCAGCTAAAATTCTTGCTCTGGTAGTCTGACTTCTGTCTTGACTCTTGTAGAGAAGAATAACAGAAGCCAGCAAAAGCTGGAGTTTTAAACCAAACCAGACCCTCCTACCGAGATGCAGACTGCTATTGGCTAGTGACTAACATTTTGTCAAATTAGCACCTAGTTAGTACCCTCCTAATGACTGGGCAGCTGTCCCTCCTAATGATGGGACTGATGCCTCTCCTGACGACTCACCAACGATGTGAATGACTCATTACCATGAACAAAAGACTGAAACTGCTTTGACCTGACTACCACATTGTAAACAGGACAAAGCGTGTCTCAGACCCCCTCCACGATTAAGGCTGGGTTTGAACTGTTTCACATACAATGCCTCCTTCACCCCACCCCTCCCTCAAACCATGTCTTTTCTCTGTGTTGGGAAAGTGTAGTGACACGGACCCACAACAGGGGGCGTAAATGAACGGACAATGAAAGAGTCAAATATGAACGCTTTACTGTTGTGAATGAGCACAAACAAAATACAGAGGAATACAGAATTTTGCAAACGGTCAATCCACAAAGGTGACGTGTGGGCAGGCTCGAGGATAGAAGACGTCTGTCCTGAGAAGAACCGGAACCACACGATTTCCTCCGCCACCGAACCCGGAGAATACTGGAGCCGCCAAGTCCCGAGTCCCCAGGTGGCCACCGTCTCCGAATGTGGGATCTGGTACTGCTGGCGAGGAGCAGAAACAATAAGATGTGGGTGTGTGCACACCCAGTAAACAGTCAGAAACGGGTGGGAAACACCTCCACCTCAAACACAGTACAATAACGTGCAGCGCCTGCTAACCTATCCCAATTTGGCTTGAGGAGCGAAGTCAGTCGTCTACCTCACAATCCCCAAATCCCAGCCTCCAGCTGCAGAGATTAATCAGGAACGCCTGCAAAGAATCTAGACAATTGTGCGTTTGGCACCAGAAAACGGCTGAGAGTTTACCTTCACAGGTCGACGATATCTCGGCAACGAGGTGGAGATGACGTCCAGGTTTTATGGAGTAGTATGATGAAGTGTAGATGGGTGATAGCTGTCATGAGATAATGAGTGACAGCTGTCACCCCCGGCTGTGTCCGTGGCGGCAGCGCCCTCTCGTGCCTGAAGCCCGCACTTCAGGCAGGGCGCCCTCTGGTGGTAGGCCAGCAGTACCTCCTCTTCTGGCGGCCCACACAACAGGACCCCTCCCTCAACGGGCGCCTCCTGGCGCCCGACCAGGTTTATCCGGTTGTCGGCGGTAGAAATCGGCCAGGAGGGCCGGGTCCAGGATGAACTCCTCTTCACCCAGGAGCGTTCTTCGGGTCCATACCCCTCCCAGTCCACCAAATAATGGAACCCCCGGCCCATTCGACGGACGTCCAGGAGACGGCGCACTGTCCAAGCCGGCTCCCCGTCAATGATCCGGGCAGGAGGCGGCGCCGGACCGGGAGCACAGAGGGGTGAGGTGTGGTGTGGTTTCAGTCTGGACACATGGAAAACCGGATGGATCCGCAGTGAAGCTCCAACTCCTGGCTTCACTTCAGGGCTGAGGATCTTCAGGATTTTAAATGGTCCAATGTACCTGTCTTTCAACTTAGGAGAGTCCACTTGGAGGGGGATGTCCTTAGTTGATAACCACACCTCCTGCCCGGGCTGGTATGCAGGGGCCGGGGACCGCCGGCAGTCTGCATGGGCCTTAGCCCTCGTCCGGGCCTTTAAAAAGGCAGAACGGGCGGTGCGCCACACCCGACGGCACCTCCGCAGGTGGGCCTGGACCGAGGGCACACCGACCTCTCCCTCCACCACGGGAAACAATGGGGGCTGGTACCCCAGACACACCTCAAATGGGGAGAGGCCGGTGGCAGAAGACACCTGGCTGTTATGTGCATACTCGATCCAGGCCAGATGGTTACTCCAGGCCGTCGGGTGCGCGGATGTCACACAGCGGAGGGTCTGTTCCAACTCTTGGTTGGCCCGTTCTGCCTGTCCGTTCGTCTGTGGGTGGTACCCAGACGAGAGGCTCACGGTGGCCCCCAGTTCTCTGCAGAAACTCCTCCAGACTTGAGAGGAAAACTGGGGACCACGATCCGAGAGTACGTCAGTTGGTATCCCATGCAGATGGATGACGTGGTGGACCAGGAGGTCTGCTGTCTCCTGGGCCATTGGGAGCTTCAGGAGGGCCACGAAGTGGGCCGCCTTGGAGAATCGGTCCACTATCGTGAGGATGGTGGTGTTGCCCTGGGACGGCAGGAGGCCCGTGACGAAATCCAGGCCAATATGGGACCAGGGGTGATGAGGCACAGGAAGTGGCTGGAGAAGTCCTTGGGACCTTTTGTGGTCTGCCTTGCCCCTGGCACAGGTGGTGCAGGCCTGGATACACTCCCGGACGTCGGCCTCCATAGACGCCCACCAGAAGCGCTGCCGGACAACTGCCACGGTCCTTCGCACCCCTGGATGATAGGAGAGCTTGGAACCGTGACAGAAGTCCAATACTGCAGCTCTGGCCTCTGGTGGGATGTACAGTCAGTTCTTCGGCCCAGTTCCGGGATCCGTGCTCCGTGCCAGGGCCTCCCGGACGGTCTTCTCCACGTCCCAGGTGAGGGTGGCCACAATAGTGGACTCCGGAATGATGGGCTCCGGTGGATCCGACAGCTCAGTTTTGACTTCGTCTTCGTGTACCCGGGACAAGGCATCCGATCTCTGGTTCTTGGTCCCGGGGCGATAGGTGATCCGGAAGTCAAAACGTCCGAAGAACAGTGACCAACGGGCTTGCCTGGGGTTCAGCCGCTTGGCGGTCCTGATATACTCCAGGTTCCGATGGTCAGTGAAAACCGTGAACGGCACAGACGCTCCCTCCAACAGGTGTCTCCACTCCTCAAGAGCCTCTTTCACCGCAAGGAGTTCTCGGTTGCCGACGTCATAGTTCCGTTCAGCCGGGGTCAACCTGCGAGAAAAGTAGGCACACGGGTGAAGAACCTTATCGGTCTCTCCGCTCTGGGGTAGCACGGCTCCTATCCCTGAGTCAGAGGTGTCCACTTCAACCACAAACTGGCGGCTAGGGTCGGGCTGCACCAGAACTGGTGCAGTCGAGAACCGTCGTTTCAACTCCTTGAACGCGGCTTTGCACTGATCCGACCAGGTGAAGGGGACTTTTGGAGAGGTCAGGGCTGTCAGGGGGCTAACTACCTGACTGTAGCCCTTAATGAACCTCCTGTAGAAATTTGCGAAGCTGAGGAACTGTTGCAGCTTCCTACAGCTTGTTGGTTGGGGCCAATCTCTCACTGCCGCAACCTTGGCCGGATCAGGGGTGACAGAGTTGGAGGAGATGATAAACCCCAGGAAGGACAAAGAAGTGCGGTGGAACTCGCACTTCTCGTCCTTCATAAACAGCTGACGTACATGCTGGACATGAGTCTCAGGGTCCGGAGAAAAGATGAGTATATCGTCCAGATATACGAACACGAATTGGTGCAGGAAGTCCCGCAAGACGTCATTAACCAAAGCTTGGAACGTAGCGGGGGCGTTAGTGAGGCCAAACGGCATGACCAGGTACTCAAAATGACCCAATGGGGTGTTAAATGCCGTCTTCCACTCGTCTCCCTTCCGGACCTGAACCAGGTGATACGCATTCCTAAGATCCAACTTTGTAAAGATTTGGCTCCATGCAGGGGGGTGAACACAGAATCTAACAAGGGCAACGGGTATCGATTGCGAACCGTGATTTCATTCAGCCCCCTGTAATCAATGCATGGACGGAATCCGCCATCTTTCTTGCCCACAAAAAAGAAACCTGCACCCATCGGGGAGGTGGAATTCCGGATCAGCCCAGCAGCTAAGGAGTCCCGGATGTAGGTCTCCATTGATTCGCGCTCAGGTCGTGAGAGGTTGTACAGCCTGCTGGACGGGAACTCCACGCCTGGAATCAAATCAGTGGCACAATCGTACGGATGGTGCGGGGGAAGGGTGAGTGCCAGATCCTTGCTGAAGACGTCAGCAAGATCGTGGTACTCAACCGGCACCGCCGTCAGATTGGGAGGGACTTTGACCTCCTCTTTAGCCTGTAAACCGGGAGGAACCGAGGAACCTAAACACTTCTGATGACAGGTTTCGCTCCACTGAACCACCACCCCAGACGGCCAATCAATCCGGGGATTGTGTTTCAACATCCATGGGAAGCCCAAAATCACTCGGGAGGTAGAAGGAGTCACAAAAAACTCGATCTCCTCCCGGTGATTTCCAGACACCACCAGTTACAGGTTGTGTCTTGTGCGTGATTAAAGGGAGAAGGGTGCCATCTAGTGCCCACACCTGCAATGGCGAAGGGAGCGCCACCAGAGGGAGCCCTACCTTGGCACTGCGTAAAAATCTGAGCAGAGCGGAGAATCAGATGCTCAAATGAGTTATATTTGTGACCTCTAACAGCTAATAAGATAAACCTAGATTTATAAATAAGAGCAACACCCCCGCCTTGCTTCGCATCACAATGGACGTGACTAAATGTATATGCTGGTGGGCAGGCCTCATTTAAGGGGAGGACAGCTGTAGGTTTGAGCCAGGTTTCACATAACCCAATCATATCTAAGTGATGATCCATAATTAGATCATTATTCAACAATGATTTAGAGGATCTCCCCCTCGAACTGCCACCTTATCGTGGTGGGGGTGTTTGCGTACCCAGATGATCCAAGGAGCTATGTTGTCGGGGCCTTTGTGCCCCTGGTAGGGTCTCCAAAGGCAAACAGGTCCTAGGTGACGGGTTAGACTAAGGGCAGTTCAGAAGCTCCCATGACCAGTACAAAATCAAGGACAGAGACATCGCCCGGTATGGCGGAGCCGGGGCCCCACCCTGGAGCCAGGCCTCGTGTTGGTGCTCATGCGCAACTGCCTGGCGGTTGGGCCTTAGCCCTCGTGGCCCGGCCCAGGCTCAGCCCGAAAGAGCGACGTGGGCCCGCCCTCCTGTGAGTTCACCACCTGCAGAGGGGGCCATGGGGGTCGGGTGCAGAGACGATTGGGTGGCAGTTGAGGGCGGGTGGCCCGGCGGCCTGGTCCGCGCTCACAGCCCCTGGTTGTTGGGACGTGGAAAGTCACCTCCCTGGGGGGATGGAGACTGAGCTTGTGCAGGAGGTTGAGATATACTGACTAGAGATAGTCGGGCTCACCTCCACGCACAGCTTGAGCTCTGCCACCTCCTGGAGAGGGGCTGGATGCTCCACTTTTCTGCCGTTGCCCATGGGGAGAGGCGGACAGCTGGGGTAGCATTGCTTATTGCTCCCCAGCTCAGTCGCCATGTGTTGGAGTTCACCCCGGTGAACAAGGGGGTCGTGTCCCTATGCCTTCGGGTCGGGGACAGGTTTCTCACGGTTGTCTCAGCCTATGGGCCGAGCGGCAGAGTGCAGAATACCTGAACTTCTTGGAGTCCCTGAGAGTGGTACTAGATAGTGCTCCGACTGGGGACTCCATTGTTTTCCTGGGGGATTTCAATGCCCACGTGGGCAGCAACAGTGAGACCTGGAAGGGGGTGATCGGGAAGCACGGCCTCCCCGATCTGAACCCGAGTGATGTTCAGTTGTTGGACTTCTGTGCTAGTCACATTTTGTCCATCACAAACACCATGTTCGAGCAAAAGCATGTCCATAAGTGCACGTGGCACCAGGACACCCTGAGCTGGACATCCATGATCAACTTTGTAGTTGTATCATCTGACCTTCGGCCATATGTCTCGGACGCTCGGTTGAAGAGAGGGGCTGAGCTGTCAACTGATCACAACCCGGTGGTGAGTTGGATCCGCTGGGAGGTGAGGAAGCCGGTCAAACCTGGCAGGCCCAAGCATATTGTGAGGGTCTGCTGGGAATGACTGGCAGAACCCTGTGTCAGCGAGGTCTTCAACTCCCACCTCCGGGAGAACTTCTCCCAGATCCCGGGGGAGGTTGGAGACATGGAGTCCGAGTGGACCATGTTCTCCACCTCCACTGTTGATGCGGCCGCTCGTAGATGTGGTTGCAGCAGCAATCCCCGAACCCGGTGATGGACACCGGAAGTAAGGGATGCCGTCAAGTTGAAGGAGTGCTACTTGTCATTGTTGGTAAGTGGGACCCCGGAGGCAGCTGACAGGTACTGACAGGCCAAGCATGCTGCAGCCCGTGCGGTCGCAGAGGCAAAAACTCAGGTCTGGGAGGAGTTCGGGGAGGCCATGGAAGAGGACTGTTGGTCAGCCTCAAAGAAATTCTGGCAAACCGGCTGACGCCTCAGGAGGCAGAAGCAGCTCTCCACCGGCACTGTCTATGGTGCGGGTGGGCAGCTGTTGACCCTGACTGGGGATGTTGTTGGGTGGTGGAAGGAATACTTCGAGGATCTCCTCAATCCCATCGTCACGTCTTCCGAAGAGGAAGCAGAGACTGGGGACTCAGAGGTGGACTTGTCCATCACCCAGGCTGAAGTCACCGAGGTGGTTAGAAAGCTCATTGGTGGCAAGGCTCCTGGGGTGGATGAAATCCGACCTGAGTACCTTAAGTCTCTGGATGTTGTGGGACTGTCTTGGTTGACACGCCTCTGCAACATTGCATAGTGGTCGGGGACAGTGCCTCTGGAATGGCAGACCGGGGTGGTGGTCCCTCTGTTTAAGAAGGGGGACCGGAGGCTGTGTTCCAACTATAGGGGGATCACACTCCTCAGCCTCCCCGGTAAGGTCTATTCCAGAGTACTGGAGAGGAGAATTCAACCGATAGTCAAACCTCGGATTCAGGAGGAGCAGTGTGGTTTTCATCCTGCCATCGGGTGCTCAAGGGTTCATGGGAGTTCGCACAACCAGTCCACATGTGCTTTGTGGATCTGGAGAAGGCATTCGACTGTGTCCCTTGGGGCACCCTGTGGCAGGTGTTCCGAGAGTATGGGGTCTGGGGTCCTTTGCCAAGAATTTCTTGGTGCAGCCAGGGTGTAGAGGGGTAGTAAGTCAAACCTGTTTCCAGTGCATGTTGGCCTCCGCCAGGGCTGCCCTTTGTCACCGGTTCTGTTCATTACCTTTATGGACAGAATTTCTAGGCGCAGCCAGGATGTAGAGGGGGTGCGGTTTGGGAACCACATAATCTCATCTCTGCTGTTTGCGCACAATGGGGTTCTGTTGGCGTCTTCAAATCAGGACTTTCAGCATGCACTGGGGCGGTTTGCAGACGAGTGTGAAGCGTCCGGGATGAAAATCAGCACTTCCAAATCCGAGGCCATGGTTCTCAATCGGAAAAAGGTGCCTTGCCCTCTTCAAGTCGGTGGAGTGTCCTTGCCTCAAGTGGAGAAGTTTAAGTATCTCGGGGTCTTGTTCACGAGCGAGAGACAGATGGAGCGTGAGATCGACAGACGGATCGGTGCAGCATCTGCAGTGATGCAGTCGCTGTATTGGACCGTCGTGGTGAAGAGAGAGCTGATTAGGGGGGCAAAGCTCTCGATTTACTGATCAATTTATGTTCCGCCCCTCACCTATGGTCATGAAATTTGGCTCATGACCGAAAGAACGAGATCGTGAGTACAAGTGTCTGAGATGAGTTTCCTCCACAGGGTGTCTGGGCGCTTCCTTAAGCCGCGTTCACACCGGGCGCGATCAGATGCTACAAATTCGTGTGGGTCGCCAGGCGACGGACGCGCCTCCTTCGCCCGGTGTGTCGCTCTGCTTGGGTGGACTTTCGCTGTGAAAATTCACCCCGGTGTGTCATCAAATAGGAGGAGCTTCCATTCCGCTCACCGGCTCCGGTTGTCAGTCAAGCTAACATGACGGACCTTGATCACACGGAGCGAGTTGCCGTGGAAAGCTCCCAATACAGAGAGTATCATTATTTGCTGCAGGAGCTGTGTCTGGGTGATGGCCGCTTTCAGCGGTCCTTCCACCTCTGCGGGACCCAGTTTGAGGATCAACTGTCCCGTTCGCACGCGCACATGTAAATAATATAAAAAAAAGAAAAAAAAGAAAAAGAAACTCCACTGCTTGCTGCAGCTGGCTCTTCCCCCAAAAAACTCTGTCATAATTGTGTTTAGAAACCAGTCACCATTTGTTTTATTATACATCTGTGTAGTTAATTAATAAAATATTCTCTACAGACGATTCGCTCGCGCGTGCACATAAAAAAAAAAGAAAAGAAAAAAGCTCCGCTCCCGCTGCTGCAAGTACGGCTGCTAATCGCTCCAAAAACTCTGTCATAATTGTGTTTAGAAACCAGTCACCATTTGCTTTATTATACAGCTGTGTAGTTAATAAGTAAAATAATCTCCAGGACGATTCGCGCGCGCACATAAAATAAAAAGAAAAAGAAACTCCGCTCCCCGCTGCTGTGGTGCTGCTGTTCGCTCCAAAAACTCTGTCATGATTGTGAAATAAAGGACAAAAGAGACATAAGTCCTGCTCACAGACTGCTACCAGATACAGGACATGTTCACATCTTCAGTCAAACTCCAGACATCTCCACGTCACTACATATTCAGTCCCTGATTGGTCATCACGCGACGTGACGCGATGCAATATCGTGCCACAAACGCGCAAAACGGTCAAAATCACTTCACTCGCATCGCTTCACTCGCGTCCATCATGTCGCACTGCGCGGTTTGGCCCCAAAACGCGTCCTTACATAGGGATTACATGGCAACCTGTGGTTGCAGTCACTCGCGTCGCGCCCGGTGTGAACGCGGCATTAGAGATAGGGTGAGGAGCTCGGTCACTCGGGAGGAGCTTAGAGTCGAGCCACTGCTCCTCCATGTCGAAAGGAGCCAGCTAAGGTGGCTCAGGCATCTTATCCAGATGCCTCCTGGACACCTCGCTGGAGAGGTGTTCCAGGCATTGGGAGGAGACCCCGGGGGAAGATCCAGGACACGCTGGAGGGACTACATCTCTCAGCTGGCTCGGGAACGCCTCAGGCTTCCCCCGGAGGGGTTGGGGGAGGTGTGTGTGGATCAGGAGGTCTGGGCATCTTTGCTTGAGCTGCTGCCCCCGCGACCCGACTCCGGATAAAGCAGAAGAAAACGGAATGGAGAGGACAGTGATCTTATTTTAATGAGACCCAGACTAAGGACATCAGTGGGGTTGACGTTGGACTGTTTGGGTTTTGGGGTGGTTCCAGAGTAGCATATATAAGATGCCTAGAAGTAGGTTTAGGTTTGAGACATTCCATGCGAGTTGTAGGTAGCAGACACAAAATCTTTGATATTGCTGGAACAGCCAACAGGCCATCCTCCATTTCAACATCATCCAATGTAGTAATGGGTATTAAGTTTGCAAAGCATATCTCTCCATGACTTTTATGGACATGTCAACGGAAACAGGCCACAGTGTCAACTTGATGAATTTCCCTCCCTGGCAGATAAACTGCACGATCACCATAGTGGATTTTCTGCACTAATTTCCCCGCTAAACTAAGGGATTCCACACCCACATTTGTCATAAACCTTGCAGGGTCTCTAATCACCTGCTCCGTGGCCTGAGTGTAGTTTTGAGCACTGAGTTGAAACTGTCCACAAGACTGTTTACTGAATAGTCATTTTCCAAACGTGATGGTAAAAGATCAGGTTCAGTCATAATTGAAGATCTGATGTGTCGACGTGTTGCCGCAATGATAAATTAGGTTGTTGTTCCAGTAAACACAGCAACAAAACTGTAAATGAGTGATCGGAGACCACTGACACAAGAGACGTGATGTTAATATTTGTGACAGCGATGCCGTGAATAAGGACCAAATCCAGGGCATTTCCACTAATGTGTGTCGAACCCTGAATGCATTGCTGGAATCCTAATACATCCATAATGTCCATAAATGATCTGAAGAGGGGATCAGAAGGTTATTTATATGAATGTTGAAGTCACCAACCATCAGAATGTTATCTGAACAGTTTGCTATATTAAAGATAAACTCACCAAATTTATCTAAGAATTCAGAGTATGGGCCAGGGGGCCTATATACAGTGACAAAATAGCATGGTTGATTTTTATTCTTCTGACCTTGGCTACATGTACTGTCCTGGACAGAGTGTCAGATCTTCAAACGAGTTATATCTGTGACCTCCAACAGCTAATAAACTAAACACAGATTTAT
The DNA here is from genome assembly GCF_902500255.1 of Thalassophryne amazonica. Classification (NCBI taxonomy): domain Eukaryota; kingdom Metazoa; phylum Chordata; class Actinopteri; order Batrachoidiformes; family Batrachoididae; genus Thalassophryne; species Thalassophryne amazonica. Next base: position 9,313,911 of record NC_047111.1, on the reverse strand, counting down.
AAATTAGAGCAACACCTCTGCCTTGCTTCGTATCATGAGGGATGTGATTAAATGTGTATGTCTGTGGGCAGGCCTCATTTAAGGGGAGGACAGCTGTAGGTTTAAGCCAGGTTTCACATAACCCAATCATATCTAAGTGATGATCCACAATAGGCTTATTTATCAACAGTGATTTTGAGGACAGTGATCTTATGTTAATGAGACCCAAACTAAGGACCTCAGTGGCGTTGACACTTGGACTGCTGGGATTTGGGGGTGGTTCCAGAGTCACATATATAAGATGCCTAAAATTAGGTTTTGATTTAAAAAGTTCCACATGGGTTATTGGTAGCAGACACAAAATATTTGGTGTTGCAGGAACAGCCAGTGGGGCATCCTCACTTATAGCTGTAAGTGGAAGAAGTTCAGACCAACCAGGACTCTTCCTAGAGCTGGCCCCTCATCTAAACTGAGCGATCAGGGAAGAAGGACCTTAGTCAGGGAGATGACCAAGAGCGATGGTCACTTTGTCAGAACTCCAGCATTCAATTTCAATTTATTTTCATTTATATATCGCCAAACCACAATGAGCACAGTGGCCTCCATCATCCATAATTCAATATATTTTTTTCAATTTATTTTCATTTGTACAGCACCAAATCACAACAAAGTTGCCTCAAGATGCTTCACACAAGTAAGATCCAACCTTACCAACCCCCAGAGCAAGAACACAGGCGACAGTGGTAAGACAAAACTCCCTCTGAGAATTTGAGGAAGAAGCCTCAATAGCACAATAGCACGCAACAACAACGCGGAACACTATTCTTGACCGTGCATAATGGTTCCTGATAATTCTCCAGCAACACGTGCCATTAATCGTAACGTGTGGTAAAAGGTTGCAGCAGTTCCTGAGAACACCTGACACCTGAGAATTCTGTTGTTGCGTGCTATTGTGCGTAACAGCGCATCGTTAAGTTCTGTCACGTTGTGAACGAGGTGAATTGTCTCCACACACACACCCATATTCATCCAACCGAATTCAGATCGCTCCAGTTTTTCAGAACTTTGTGACTGCATGTGTAGTTGGGCTCTGTGCCATGGAGTGGTGCAGAGAGGAGGAGGAGGACAGAGCCAGATGTGTGGCTTCATGCAGCTCTCGTCTCGCCCATTTTCCCAAACATCAGGCACATGCAGCAGTTGGAACACCTGCAGGAGCGCGCTGAAGAGCACTGAAATTAGACTTTTAGCCGACTTGGTGTCAGCAATCAAACTGAATGCGATGCAGCAGAGTTTAATTCTGCACACGCTTCTTCCTCCGCCGGACTGGAGGAGGTGCAGAGATGTCTGGCTGCACGTGAGTCTCCTCTCGCTCCTCTGGCTCAGATCGTTCTCCCGCTCATCGGTTACAACAGCAGGTGGAACACCTGCAGGGGCATCCTGAGGAGCTTCAGCAGGAACTGTGGAATGACATTTGGAGCTGAGTTTAATTGTGCGCACGTGACAGAAAACCATTTGTCGTGGCGCGCAGTGAAATGTGACAAGTCGTGTCAAAACTTGACAGTTTCCGTGTCACTTCCCCAAGTGAGTCGTGCTGCATGATCTCATCTGCCTTTTGCTTGGTGGACTTGACGAATCCCAGGAACTCCAGCTCTGACACTGCTTGATTAAATCGAGCATGCTTTAATTCGTCCACCTTGCCATAATCGCTGGACTCAGGATCCTTGCCCTCTGCCGCACTGACAAGTGCAACCCTCAACCTATCAAATCGCTTGAACACAGACACACGCCATATCCGTTTGTTTTAAAATTAATTACTTTAGTTAATTAATTTGGTTTATTTGTTAAATATGTGATATTATTGAATAACTAATATTTTGCTATATTTCCAGTATTTCTTTTTCTTTCTTTTTTATTTTTATTTTTTGATAACTCTCACATCCGAGGGGGTGGGGTTGATGACGTGAGGGGGCGTCGCCCCCAAACGCCCCTTCGTGGCGCCGGGTCTGCTGTGCACCGATGCTCCACATCCAACCTGATGGAGCTTGAGAGGTGCTGCAAAGAGGAATGGACCAAACTGTCCAAAGATAGGTGGACCAAGCTTGTGGCATCATATTCAAGAAGACTTGAGGCTGGAATTGCTGCCAAAGGAGCATCAACAAAGTACTGAGCAAAGGCTGTGAATACTTACGGACACGTGATTCTTAATTTTTAATTTTTAATAAAACTAGCACAGTGTCCATAGGAAGTTTGTATTCATATAGAAAATTGGGAGCTTAGGTAGATTTTTCATGACTGGTCATATGAGGCTGTGTTTGAAGGTGGGATGTGCAGAGAGGTGTACTTACTCTGACATAACTTTAACAAAGTGTATGTTTGTTAAGACTAGGCTGACACTGGGAGACAAAGAGACACACAAATGCAGTTATTTTAAGATAAAGATTGACATTTATCCAACATGGTCAGAAATTTATACACACATGGAGATACTGGAAGGAAGAAGCACAGTTAGCATTCATGAAGCAAAAACATATTGATGTGAATACAGAAGTTATTGATAATGTGAGTCAGGGACATTTAGGTTTGTTGTGAAATGTGTGGATTGATTGATAACTATTGTGTTTTTCATTTATTTTGGCTTTAAGCAAGGACGCTGTAGGTAGTTGAACCCCATTCCACTAACGTGAAAGTACTTTTGCCTTTTGTTTCTTTGGCCATTGGGAAAAGCAAAACAGTCATGCAACAGCAGAATTTTTAAAAGTGTTTTGAAGGCTCAATCTGGTTCAATTTGTTTTTTGAGGTAAAGGGTATGTATGGTGGAATATGTCCACAGCCAGAGACAGTACAGCATGTCCTCATGTATTGTAATAAATATTCCAGAGAAAGGCAAGACCTTCTCTAGTGTAAGATCATATGTATATTTATTTATTCATTCATTTATTTGTTTGTAAAAGCAAAAACTCACTTGATTTTGAAAGAACATATCAGGAGCTTTTTTTTAAAAAAAAAAAAAAAAGCATTTGTTATTCCAGGTTATGTGTGCCTCCGTAAGGACAGACCTGATAAGATTGGTGGTGGATGTGCCACATTTATTAGAACAGGTATCCAGTACAAATGCTGTGAGTGGGAGGGGTCGTTTGAGTGTCAGATAATTGAAAGTTGGTCTAATGGAGGTTGATTGTCTTTGGTTAATTGTTACAATCCATGTAAACCTTTGATTTTAGCAGAGCTTGAGGATATTTTTAGCAGAGCTGGTTCATCTGTGGTTTGAGTGGGGGATTTTAATGCCCACAACCCATTATTGGGAAGTCAGGAAAAGGATTCAAACAGGGCTGTAATTGAAGATTTTCTTGAGGTTGCAAACTTTGGAATTATGAACACGAGTGCACCAACTCGATTAGACATTCATTCAAGAAAAGGATCATGTATGGATCTTGCGTTTACCTCCCCAAGGATGGCATGGGTAGGGAGTTGGAAAATGTTGGAGAACTCACTGGGAAGTGACCACTTTCCTGTCCTCAGCTGCTTCACTAGGTCAGTGCCAGTGGATCTTGGGGAAAGAATTGCCAAGCTTAATTTTTCTCTGGCTAACTGGGCTAGATTCAGTGAGGGTACAGCGGCGGGTATAGAAGGCATTGATAGTGATGGTTCAGGGGATGAGTTGTGTGATTCCTTAACAACGATTATGAAGGTGGCATCAGAAACAATTCCCTGTAGGAAACATTTTGGAAATCGTGCTGGTGGAATAAGGAGTGTGACAGGGCAGTGAGAAGAAGAAAACAGACTTTTGCCATTGTGCGGAAATACCGCACACTGGAAAATGTTGAATTTAAGCGGTGTAGAGCAATGGCAAAACAAAACAAAACAATGAAAGCAGAAAAGAAAAAATGCTGGAGACAGTTTTGTAGCACCCTTGGTCCAGATGCCCTGTTCAACAGTTGTGGAGCAGGATCCACCGGATGTCTGTAAAGTATGTGAGCTCAGCCATGACAGTTCTTAGTGACGGGCATAAGGAAGCACTTAATTGTACAGAAAAGGCAGACATGTGTGTTAAGACCTGTCAGGATGTCCATAACTCAAGGTATGTAGGAGAAGACATGCTTAGGCTGAGGGAGATGTTGTTGGTGGAGAACAGGTTTAAATTAGCAGGAGTACCTGAGAGGGATAGCCCATATATTTACATTTTTCTTATAGAGAGTTGGAAGATGCTATTCAAGCTGGTGCTAACACCACTCCAGGGCAGGATGAGATCAGCTATAAACTGTTGCAGCAACTGGATGAAGGGACGATGCATGACATTTTAGCACTGTTTAATTATATCTGGGAGGAAGGAATTTTGCCAAAGGCTTGGAAGCGTGCTATTGTGGTCCCTATTCTGAAACCAGGAAAGGATCTGTCCTCTCCCTTGTCTTACAGGCCAATAGCATTGACATCTGTGTTGTGTAAAGTGATGGAGAGGATGGTAACCAATAGACTTGTGTATTTTCTTGAAACTAGCGTTTTGTTTTGTTTTTTGTTAATTACCAGAATGAGTTTAGAGGAGGGAGGAGCACTATCGATTCGGTGGCTGTATTAGAAAGAGATATTAGGAGAGCTATTATAAATAAGGAGGCTGTACTTGCTGTTTTCTTAGATATAGAAAAAGCTTATGATAGTATGTGGAGGGAAGGATTATGGGCCTTTCACACTGAATACGTCAGATGTGTCAAATGCATCAAAAATCGGTCTAAAAAGTATTATTTTCAATGAGACACATTGCTTTTTAGATGCGTCAGAAGCGTCGCGTCAAAAGTCAAGCTTAACCGACACTTCTGACGGGAGCGTGCATTGCCACCTGTCAGCAGGCTGACGCAGTCAAAGTTCACTCCAATCCAACTTTCAACACTCTGAGCTGTGACGTACCTTTGCGTTGTCCAACAGGAATGACGCGTCAGGCCAAAACACGGAAGACTAGTGGCAGAAACCACTGATCTCTACAAAACGCATTGGTGCAGAAACCACTGATCTCTACAAAACGGATCGGAGCAGAAACCACTGACCTGTGCAAAACAAACGTGTCACAGGACTGCTCATATATGGAGCAGTTTTCTGAAGAAAAGTCCTTCGAAATGTTTTTTGTTGTTGTTTGTTACCTCAAAATGTCTGATTACTGTTAAAACAAAAAGTTTAGGACACTTGTAATTAAAATAGCTAAATAAATCAATAAATGGTTCTTTAGAAACCTTTCATCTGTAAATTAAAACCACCTGTTATTTCAGATTAGATAATTTCTTTTTTAACATAAGGAACCTCTGACATTTATTTTTAGACAAAATAACATGGAAATTTGTAAATGGAAATTTGTCTGGTAGATTATTTATATCTCATTTCAACCAGAAAAACACTGTAAATAAATACAAATGTTTATTATAAATGCAACAGGAAATAATTTAACAATGACTGCAATGTGATTGTAAAGTAGGATTTCTGTGACATAAACCTTATGATGAATTTTTTATATAGTCATTTCAACTTGTAATTTTGCCAAAATATGTAATTGCCTTTAATGTTGTTATCAGAACAGTCATTTCTAAAATATGAATTTGAGCACAATAAGTGGAGAGCTTCTACCTGTGCAAATGTCTTTGGAGTTTGATTTGTGAACATTTTTAATGATCCATTCATTTGTTGTTAAAATATAAAATGAAACAGCTTTTTTAAAAATAATAAAATAGTTGCTGTTGAAAGAGCCTTTTATTTAGAAGCAGGTGATGTTCTGCTGGATTCTCGGGACCAGATGAAGGTCTCTTCTGCAGCTTTTAACTCTGGTGGTGTTGCTGAAGACACTTTGTTTAAATATAAAACACACTAAACAGTTTATATATAAAAAAGGAAAAAAAAAAAAACAGGAAAAAAAAACTATGTAAAAAAACGCCTGAAAAAATAAGTTATTTAAAGTTGAGCTCTTGTGGTGTCTGAAAAAAGCTGTAGCTTTATTTGGTAAAAATAAAAAAGACTGAACCATTTACAAAGTGTTCACTCAGATCAACTGTGCTAAAAGGCTAAGCTAATGTTAGCCGATCATTAAACCTTCACAGCAGTTCAGTAAACGTCACGTTTTATTTTTACATTATTCTCACCTCGATAAAGCTGCAGAACTAAACTCCGTTGGGCAAACTGGGACTTCGCATATATCCAAAAAGTGGGAGATTTCGGACAAAGTGGGTTTGCTCCATCACCCTGGCTGCCTGTCTCGGTCTGCCCAGTGATGATGCCTGAAGGCCGGCTTCTCCGTGCGGGTCGGCCCACTGTCGTGGTTCGATCGATATCCCACCAAGTCGTCAGTTCTCCCTCAGTTGGCGTCACTCCGAAAAGTAGCTGGAAAAAAGCTTCTCCCAGCAGGATGATGGGAGAATCGTTCTACTGCTGTTTTTTAAAACGTTTTTGTGGTTCAGGCGACGCAAATTCAAGATTGTGATCAGTGAACTTTTTCAGGTTGTGGAAACAGCCAGTGTGACGTGGCAATCTCCGCCCCCCTTGCCATTTCCGAAGCGACGCGTCTGACGTCATGCGTTTTAACGAATCCGACAGATTCGTTAAAACGCATCATAGTACAGAAACAGCATTAGTGAAGGTTACAAATGATCTTCTTATGGCCTCGGACAGTGGACTCATCTCTGTGCTTGTTCTGTTAGACCTCAGTGCTGCTTTTGATACTGTTGACCATAAAATTTTATTACAGAGATTAGAGCATGCCATAGGTATTAAAGGCACTGCGCTGCGGTGGTTTGAATCATATTTGTCTAATAGATTACAATTTGTTCATGTAAATGGGGAATCTTCTTCACAGACTAAAGTTAATTATGGAGTTCCACAAGGTTCTGTGCTAGGACCAATTTTATTCACTTTATACATGCTTCCCTTAGGTAGTATTATTAGATGGTATTGCTTAGATTTTCATTGTTACGCAGATGATACCCAGCTTTATCTATCCATGAAGCCAGAGGACACACACCAATTAGCTAAACTGCAGGATTGTCTTACAGACATAAAGACATGGATGACCTCTAATTTCCTGCTTTTAAACTCAGATAAAACTGAAGTTATTGTACTTGGCCCCACAAATCTTAGAAACATGGTGTCTAACCAGATCCTTACTCTGGATGGCATTACCCTGACCTCTAGTAATACTGTGAGAAATCTTGGAGTCATTTTTGATCAGGATATGTCATTCAAAGCGCATATTAAACAAATATGTAGGACTGCTTTTTTGCATTTACGCAATATCTCTAAAATCAGAAAGGTCTTGTCTCAGAGTGATGCTGAAAAACTAATTCATGCATTTATTTCCTCTAGGCTGGACTATTGTAATTCATTATTATCAGGTTGTCCTAAAAGTTCCCTAAAGGAGAGAGCGTATCTCACCCATATTGGCCTCTCTTCATTGGCTTCCTGTTAATTCTAGAATAGAATTTAAAATTCTTCTTCTTACTTATAAGGTTTTGAATAATCAGGTCCCATCTTATCTTAGGGACCTCATAGTACCATATTACCCCAATAAAGCGCTTCTCTCTCAGACTGCAGGCTTACTTGTAGTTCCTAGGGTTTGTAAGAGTAGAATGGGAGGCAGAGCCTTCAGCTTTCAGGCTCCTCTCCTGTGGAACCAGCTCCCAATTCAGATCAGGGAGACAGACACCCTCTCTACTTTTAAGATTAGGCTTAAAACTTTCCTTTTTGCTAAAGCTTATAGTTAGGGCTGGATCAGGTGACCCTGAACCATCCCTTAGTTATGCTGCTATAGACGTAGACTGCTGGGGGGTTCCCATGATGCACTGTTTCTTTCTCTTTTTGCTCTGTATGCACCACTCTGCATTTAATCATTAGTGATTGATCTCTGCTCCCCTCCACAGCATGTCTTTTTCCTGGTTCTCTCCCTCAGCCCCAACCAGTCCCAGCAGAAGACTGCCCCTCCCTGAGCCTGGTTCTGCTGGAGGTTTCTTCCTGTTAAAAGGGAGTTTTTCCTTCCCACTGTAGCCAAGTGCTTGCTCACAGGGGGTCGTTTTGACCGTTGGGGTTTTACATAATTATTGTATGGCCTTGCCTTACAATATAAAGCGCCTTGGGGCAACTGTTTGTTGTGATTTGGCGCTATATAAAAAAATTGATTGATTGATTGATCTGTTATATACAAGTGCACGTTCATCATATACACAAGGTACAAAGTCATTAAACCACACGATGGCGCCGTCTTCACCCATTATTCAACTCCACAGCAGTCCATGCTCAATGCTGATGACACGTCTTCCATCACACTTTAATATCTTCTTTACTTTGACATATTAATTTCTCTATCTCTTACAGTGTCAACCTTCCCTTCCTTCCACATTTTGCTCTCCAGGGTATCAGCCCACTCTGTCTCGTTGTAGCAGCTCGCTCTGCGTTGTGTTTTGACTCCTCCCACTCGCATCCCTCAGGACGTGAAGTCACAATTTCTGGCATGGGAGGTGGACTGTCTAACCAGAATGATAAAAGCCGGGGCTCTGGCCTCGTTTACTGACTGCTATTGCACAGCGCCTCCTGCTGGCCGCCGTCACACTTTCACCACTCAAACTGCCAACATTCAGAGTCCAACTCTCGCTCCCACCCTGACAACTTTCTTCTGGACACGTATCACCTGTTCTTCTCCATCTCCAAGCAGCACTGCTGGTGGTCCTTGTTAATCCGTCCTTTGGCTGATCCGGTTTGGAAATTCAGTTTGGGATCTTGATGTGCGGTTTGGCAAATTCCGCCTGACGAAACCGGACTCATTGATTCGGGCATGGCACTTTGACTGCACCGGCTGAGTTATTCATCATGTTCATCATGCACACACAATCAGTGCCACATTCAGTTTACCTCCTGCAGTGGTCCAGTTTACTTCCCGAATGATGCAGAGGGATGAAAACTTTCAGAAGCTGCTTCTCATCCACCTGAAACAAAAAAATGTTTCTTTCTTATGCTGGTTTTTCAACTCGTGTTATACAAAGAAGATAAGTTTCTAATATGAGGCAACGACGGGCAGCTTGTAACTGGGTTTCCAGCAGGTGAAGGATGGTGATGACGTCAGCAGCAACCCGCCGCCAGCCACGACCCGCCGCCAGCCTGTGCTGTACTTCAAACTGCAGGAAAAATATCAGCATTTGGTCTATTGTACATTACAACTGGCCAAATATTCTCTGAGCCATTTTCAAAGCGGCACAAAACAGAGTTTATGATGCTTTTGAGCATTTCCGTGATTTTGTGCTTTATTATAATCACCTGCAGGGGGCGATGTGACTGTCCACATGTACAGCTTTCAGGTCTCTTTGTTTTTGTGTTCAGCCCAAATTCTGAACTGTGGCTTTGCTTTTGAAACATTTTTAAAATTGCTTTATTCATTCTGCTTCATAGTGTAGAATCATTTGTAATTTTGTGTTGTTTTTTGTAAAAGCAAAAACTCACTTGATTCTGAAAGAAAATATAAGCTTTAAAAATATTTGGGTGCCATTTTTTCTTCACATTCTAAGGGTCCGAAATCCAAGATGGCGTCCATCCAATATTTTTGCGAATACACAAGATATAATTACAAAGTATCTAAATATAGGTTTTCTGACACAAGGAAACCAATGGAACCATCAAATGATCTAAATTACATTTCATAATTAACAGGAAATAAAAGGGCTGAGTTCTTCTAAAAACTGTTGAGCTCTAAGGTTCTAAAACACTCTGGACTCACACACCATTCAAACTCATTACTTAATTTATTACCACCCTGTCAGCAACCTATTTTATAAACACTGCCCAATCAAAGAGCCCATGGATCCCCACGGACAACACACTAGTAGTTTGTATAATCTGTTTGCTGCTCAGCTGTAAAATACAAGTAAAGCAAAGTCTGAAATCCACAGATTTTGACTTCTTGTTAGATGAAGATTTACCACCTACATAGAATGTTGAGGACTGTAATTTTTATCATAGGTACACTTCAACTGTGAGAGACAGAATCTAAAAAAAAAAAAAAAAAAAAATCCAGAAATCACATTGTATGATTTTTAAATAAGTAATTTGCATGTTATTGAAAAAAAAAATACAGGTTGCTCTAAGGTTAGACCTTACTTGTGTGAAGCACCTTGAGGCAGCTTTGTTGTGATTTGGTGCTATATAAATGAAGTGAATTGAACATGAATTAAATTGAATTTTCTCTATTTTTTAAATCATATTCTAACCGAATCAGGTGAGTTTTTGCTTTTACCAACAACAACAACAAAAAAAAAACTAGACAAATTTATTTTTCATAACAAATGAGCCTACACTATCACATTTCCTCAAACTGCATTGCTAGGCTCAGTCATCTTGTTAGTAGGCTCAGTCACACTGTTGCTAGGGTCAGTCACATTGTTACTAGGCTCAGTCACATTATTGCTCTGCTCAGTCAGTGTTTCTAGGCTCATTCACATTGTTGCTAGGCTCAGTCACATTGTTGCTCTGCTCAGTCACAGTGTTTCTAGGCTCAGTCACATTGTTACTAGGCTCAGTCACATTATTGCTCTGCTCAGTCACAGTGTTTCTAGGCTCATTCACATTGTTGCTAGGCTCAGTCACATTGTTGCTCTGCTCAGTCACATTGTTGCTAGGCTCAGTCACATTGTTGCTCTGCTCAGTCACATTTGTGCTCTGCTCAGTCACACTGTTGTTAGGCTCAGTCACATTGTTGCTCTGCTTAGTCACATTGTTGCTAGGATCAGTCACATTGTTGCTCTGCTCAGTCACATTGTTGCTAGGATCAGTGACATTGTTGCTAGGCTCAGTCACATTGTTGCTAGGATCAGTCACACTGTTGCTCTGCTCAGTCACATTGTTGCTAGGTTCAGTCACATTGTTGCTCTGCTCAGTCACATTGTTGCTATGATCAGTCACATTGTTGCTCTGCTCAGTCACATTGTTTCTAGGCTCAGTCATGTTGGTCTGCTCAGTCACAGTGTTTCTAGGATCAGTCACATTGTTGCTAGGCTCAGTCACATCGTTGCTCTGCTCAGTCACATTGTTGCTAGGATAGGTGACATTGTTGCTAGGCTCAGTCACATTGTTGCTCTGCTCAGTCACATTGTTGCTAGGATCAGTCACATTGTTATTCTGCTCAGTCACAGTGCTTCTAGGCTCATTCACCTTGTTGCTAGGCTCAGTCACATTGTTGTGCTACTCAGTCACATTGTTGCTTGGATCAGTCACATTGTTTCTCGCGTCAGTCACAGTGTTTCTAGGCTCAGTCACATTGTTTCTAGGCTCAGTCACATTGTTGCTCTGCTCAGTCACAGTGTTTCTAGGCTCAGTCACATTGTTGCTCTGCTCAGTCACAGTGTTTCTAGACTCAGTCACATTATTGCTAGGGTCAATCACATTGTTGCTAGGCTGCATCATCTTGTTGCTGGACTCAGTGTTGCTGGACTCAGTGTTGCTCTGCTCAGTCACATTGTTGCTAGGCTGCTCAGTCACAGTGTTTCTAGGCTCAGTCACATTGTTGCTAGGCTCAGTCACATTGTTGCTAGGATGAATGAATGAAAATGAATGAATGAATGAATGAAAACTGTTTATTTCGAACATTTGATACAACAACAATTACAAGATAGATCAGTAAAGACAACAACAAAAAAGTTCCTACTGTGTACCCAACATGTCCGAAAAGGGGTAGGGTGAAGCATCAGCTTATTTATCCCTACCCCTTCTTCCCCACAACCAGTAATACCCTTTGCCACATATACACATAGATTCCTACACACCTAAACCGATATCAATATATATATATATATATATATATATATATATATATATATATATATATATATATATATATATATATATATATATATATATATATATATATATATATATCAACATACATACACACATATACACACATATATACATATATATATATATATATACACATATACATATACACATATATATACACATATACATATACACATATATATACACATATATACATATATATATATATATATACACATATACATATACACATATATATACACATATATACACATATATATACACAAACATAAATATACACCTACACATACCTACTTACATACAAAATACTATATATTTACAAGCCGAAGCAAAAAACAAAAACACCCTAACCCTCATTACCCTTCCTCCTCCCTATACCTAGAAAAAAACATATTTTTGTACCGCTGTTTGAACTGGTTCATGCTTGGACATTGCTTGAGCCCCACTCCCAATCTGTTCCACATCCTCACCCCACAGACAGAAATACAGAAACCTTTTAATGTTGTTCGTGCCCACTGATGCTTTAAATTAAATTTCCCCCTCAGACTGTAATCCCCTGATCTGTTAAAAAACATATTTTTAATATTTGCTGGAAGTAAATTGTTTATTGCTTTATACACGATTTGTACTGTTTGAAAATGAACCAAGTCTGTGAATTTTAAGAATTTGGATTGTAAAAATAGTGGATTTGTATGATCTCTATAGCCAGTATTATGAATAATTCTTATAGCTCTTTTCTGCATTACTGATAGTGATTGTGTTGTACCTTTATAAGTATTACCCCATACCTCTGCACAGTACTGTAAATATGGTAAAACCAGTGAGCAGTAAAGAATGCGGAGTGAGTTGTGGTCCAGAATATGTTTCACTTTGTTTAGAACTGAAATGCTTCTTGACAGTTTACTTTGTATATGTTTTATATGAGTCTTCCAGTTTATCTTATCATCTATTATCACCCCCAGAAACTTATTTTCATGTACCCTTTCAATATCTACCCCCTCGACTTGTAACTGAACATGTATGTCTATATTACAATAGCCAAATAACATGTATTTTGTTTTACTTAAGTTTAATGATAATTTGTTTCTGTCAAACCATATTTTCAATTTTCCCCTTTCTATACTGATCCTCAGTAACTCCTGCAAATCCCCCCCTGAACAAAAAATGCTTGTGTCATCTGCAAATAATACTAATTTTAATATTTTGGAAACATTGACAATATCATTTATATAAATTAGAAACAGTTTTGGACCCAATACTGACCCCTGTGGGACGCCACAAACATTGTCCAAGCATGATGATTTGTATTCCCCCAACTTCACAAACTGTTTTATGTTACTTAAGTAGCTTCTCACCCAGTGCAACACCAACCCCCTAATCCCATACTGTTCAAGTTTACTGATTAATATGTCATGATTGATTGTATCAAAAGCCTTTTTAAGGTCTATAAATATTCCAACTGAATGTAATTTGTGGTCTATGGCGTTTGTAATCTCCTCAACTGATTCTATTAATGCAAGTGATCAGTCACATTGTTGCTCTGCTCAGTCACATTGTTGCTAGGATCAGTGACATTGTTGCTAGGCTCAGTCACATTGTTGCTAGGATCAGTCACATTGTTGCTCTGCTCAGTCACATTGTTGCTAGGATCAGTCACATTGTTGCTCTGCTCAGTCACATTTGTGCTCTGCTCAGTCACATTTGTGCTCTGCTCAGTCACATTGTTGTTAGGCTCAGTCACATTGTTGCTCTGCTTAGTTACATTGTTGCTAGGATCAGTCACATTGTTGCTCTGCTCAGTCACATTGTTGCTAGGATCAATGACATTGTTGCTAGGCTCAGTCACATTGTTGCTAGGATCAGTCACACTGTTGCTCTGCTCAGTCACATTGTTGCTAGGTTCAGTCACATTGTTGCTCTGCTCAGTCACATTGTTGCTATGATCAGTCACATTGTTGCTCTGCTCAGTCACATTGTTGCTAGGATCAGTCAAATTATTGCTCTGCTCAGTCACAGTGTTTCTAGGCTCAGTCATGTTGGTCTGCTCAGTCACAGTGTTTCTAGGATCAGTCACATTGTTGCTAGGCTCAGTCACATTGTTGCTCTGCTCAGTCACATTGTTGCTAGGATCGGTGACATTGTTGCTAGGCTCAGTCACATTGTTGCTCTGCTCAGTCACATTGTTGCTAGGATCAGTCACATTGTTGCTGTGCTCAGTCACAGTGTTTCTAGGCTCAGTCACATTGTTTCTAGGCTCAGGCACATTGTTGTTCTGCTCAGTCACAGTGTTTCTAGGCTCATTCACCTTGTTGCTAGGCTCAGTCACATTGTTGTGCTGCTCAGTCACATTGTTGCTTGGATCAGTCACATTGTTGCTCGCGTCAGTCACAGTGTTTCTAGGCTCAGTCACATTGTTTCTAGGCTCAGTCACATTGTTGCTCTGCTCAGTCACAGTGTTTCTAGACTCAGTCACATTATTGCTAGGGTCAATCACATTGTTGCTAGGCTGCATCATCTTGTTGCTCGACTCAGTGTTGCTGGACTCAGTGTTGCTCTGCTCAGTCACATTGTTGCTAGGCTGCTCAGTCACAGTGTTTCTAGGCTCAGTCACATTGTTGCTCTGCTCAGTCACAGTGTTTCCAGGCTCAGTCACATTGTTTCCAGGCTCAGTCACATTGTTTCTAGGCTCAGTCACATTGGTGCTCTGCTCAGTCACATTGTTTTGTAGGCTCATTCACATTGTTGCTAGGCTCAGTCACATTGTTGCTAGGCTCAGTCACATTGTTGCTCTGCTCAATCACTTTGTTGCTCGGATCAGTCACATTGTTTCTAGGCTCAGTCACATTGTTGCTCTGCTCAATCACTTTGTTGCTCAGATCAGTCACATTGTTTCTAGGCTCAGTCACATTGTTGCTCTGCTCAGTGACAGTGTTTCTTGACTCAGTCACATTGTTGCTAGGCTGCATCATCTTGTTGCCCGGCTCATTGTTGCTCGACTCAGTGTTGCTCTGCTCAGTCACATTGTTGCTAGGCTGCTCAGTCACAGTGTTTCTGGGCTCAGTCACATTGTTGCTAGGCTGCATCATCTTGTTGGTTGACTCAGTGTTGCTCAGCTCAGTCTCGTAAGTATGATGTGGATATTGTTAGACTGGTACAGTCGCCTACATCACGTCCTCCACCCTGGAGATATATTATACAAATATTGAATGTTTAGGAGCTCAATGCCTCGCTGAATGGTTTGTTCCAGCTTTCACCAAATTAAATATTTGTACCATTAAAAGAATGTAAAAACATTATTTGTTTTATATAGCACCTAAAATAGATCCTTATCGTGTGACATTTTATTCATTTATGAACAGAAAAGTGACTTACATTTTGGTGTTCATCACTGGTGCTTAACAGTCCAACACAAATTGTTCTCAGTCAACTTGGAAAAACAGTTAAATAGTTAAAAAAATTCTGATGATGTAGTTTGTGATGCTGTGCACTGACTTTTTGTACTTAAAAAAAAGATTTTGTGTACTTCCTCAGTCCAGCAAAAAAGTCGCATCAGAAATTTGTCCAGCTTTTCATTCTAACTTCATCTTAACAGCTGTACATGCATCCGCACTGCGTCCTGGATTTGTTTGTATTTTTTGTCTCAGAAGAATTAGCAGCATCAGTTAGCTCCTTCAAATCGTCATCCGTCAGCAAAACAAACTCTGCCATTTTTAGCTAAACATCCCCCACTACTGTGCATGTGGGCAGGGTTTGCAGGGTGCAATGGAACAAAATGTGTGGAACCAAATTTGCGCTTGAAATGCAGCGCAACACAAATAGGATGAATAATCCATGTCACATGACATACAAAGCAACAATTTTCATATCATTTTTCATTTATTTCATTCATTTAAAAGAAAATAAAAAACAGAAAAGCAGAATCAACAAAACACCACAAACCACTGAATGAAAAGGAGCAGTTTAGAAGAACAAGTTTTATATACTCTGCCCCCTTTTTTACAATACAATCTCACAAAGCATCATCAATCGACACACGAATAATTACGTTTCTATGATTTTGTCACATGCCACCGACTTATTTCCTAATTTTAACCATTATTTATAAGATTACACCCCTAACAGATTACATTTTAAACTTCAAACATTCTAAACATTATTAACAGCTTACATTTTAGCTTTGTCACAGTCCACTGACCTATTTCATAGTTTCATACTTTTGAAAAACATCAAGTTTAATACGTTTTTTAAATAATTTAAGCAACCTTGATTCTTTGATTTCTTTGCTGAGGTTGTTCCATAATTTTACACCATTGACTGCAATACTCCGTTCCATTATCTTGGTTCTAAATCTTGGTTTCTTAAAGACTTCTATGCCCTTCAAATTATAACTACTTACTCTTTTTTCAAACATATTTTGAATGTTTATTGGTAAGGTATTGTTATTCGCTTTGTACATTGTATGTAATAATTTCAAATCAACTAAATCATGAAATTTAATCAATTCAATCAATCAATTTTTTTTTTATATAGCGCCAAATCACAACAAACAGTTGCCCCAAGGCGCTTTATATTGTAAGGCAAGGCCATACAATAATGATGTAAAACCCCAACGGTCAAAACGACCCCCTGTGAGCAAGCACTTGGCTACAGTGGGAAGGAAAAACTCCCTTTTAACAGGAAGAAACCTCCAGCAGAACCAGGCTCAGGGAGGGGCAGTCTTCTGCTGGGACTGGTTGGGGCTGAGGGAGAGAACCAGGAAAAAGACATGCTGTGGAGGGGAGCAGAGATCGATCACTAATGATTAAATGCAGAGTGGTGCATACAGAGCAAAAAGAGAAAGAAACAGTGCATCATGGGAACCCCCCAGCAGTCTACGTCTATAGCAGCATAACTAAGGGATGGTTCAGGGTCACCTGATCCAGCCCTAACTATAAGCTTTAGCAAAAAGGAAAGTTTTAAGCCTAATCTTAAAAGTAGAGAGGGTGTCTGTCTCCCTGATCTGAATTGGGAGCTGGTTCCACAGGAGAGGAGCCTGAAAGCTGAAGGCTCTGCCTCCCATTCTACTCTTACAAACCCTAGGAACTACAAGTAAGCCTGCAGTCTGAGAGCGAAGCGCTCTATTGGGGTGATATGGTACTACGAGGTCCCTAAGATAAGATGGGACCTGATTATTCAAAACCTTATAAGTAAGAAGAAGAATTTTAAATTCTATTCTAGAATTAACAGGAAGCCAATGAAGAGAGGCCAATATGGGTGAGATATGCTCTCTCCTTCTAGTCCCCGTCAGCACTCTAGCTGCAGCATTTTGAATTAACTGAAGGCTTTTTAGGGAACTTTTAGGACAACCTGATAATAATGAATTACAATAGTCCAGCCTAGAGGAAATAAATGCATGAATTAGTTTTTCAGCATCACTCTGAGACAAGACCTTTCTGATTTTAGAGATATTGCGTAAATGCAAAAAAGCAGTCCTACATATTTGTTTAATATGCGCTTTGAATGACATATCCTGATCAAAAATGACTCCAAGATTTCTCACAGTATTACTAGAGGTCAGGGTAATGCCATCCAGAGTAAGGATCTGGTTAGACACCATGTTTCTAAGATTTGTGGGGCCAAGTACAATAACTTCAGTTTTATCTGAGTTTAAAAGCAGGAAATTAGAGGTCATCCATGTCTTTATGTCTGTAAGACAATCCTGCAGTTTAGCTAATTGGTGTGTGTCGTCTGGCTTCATGGATAGATAAAGCTGGGTATCATCTGCGTAACAATGAAAATTTAAGCAATACCGTCTAATAATACTGCCTAAGGGAAGCATATATAAAGTGAATAAAATTGGTCCTAGCACAGAACCTTGTGGAACTCCATAATTAACTTTAGTCTGTGAAGAAGATTCCCCATTTACATGAACAAATTGTAATCTATTAGACAAATATGATTCAAACCACCGCAGCGCAGTGCCTTTAATACCTATGGCATGCTCTAATCTCTGTAATAATATTTTATGGTCAACAGTATCAAAAGCAGCACTGAGGTCTAACAGAACAAGCACAGAGATGAGTCCACTGTCCGAGGCCATGAGAAGATCATTTGTAACCTTCACTAATGCTGTTTCTGTACTATGATGAATTCTAAAACCTGACTGAAACTCTTCAAATAGACCATTCCTCTGCAGATGATCAGTTAGCTGTTTTACAACTACCCTTTCAAGAATTTTTGAGAGAAAAGGAAGGTTGGAGATTGGCCTATAATTAGCTAAGATAGCTGGGTCAAGTGATGGCTTTTTAAGTAATGGTTTAATTACTGCCACCTTAAAAGCCTGTGGTACATAGCCAACTAACAAAGATAGATTGATCATATTTAAGATCGAAGCATTAAATAATGGTAGGGCTTCCTTGAGCAGCCTGGTAGGAATGGGGTCTAATAAACATGTTGATGGTTTGGATGAAGTAACTAATGAAAATAACTCATAGGTGAGTCTAACCAAATACCGGCATCACTGAAAGCAGCCAAAGATAACGATACGTCTTTGGGATGGTTATGAGTAATTTTTTCTCTAATAGTTAAAATTTTGTTAGCAAAGAAAGTCATGAAGTCATTACTAGTTAAAGTTAATGGAATACTCAGCTCAATAGAGCTCTGACTCTTTGTCAGCCTGGCTACAGTGCTGAAAAGAAACCTGGGGTTGTTCTTATTTTCTTCAATTAGTGATGAGTAGAAAGATGTCCTAGCTTTACGGAGGGCTTTTTTATAGAGCAACAGACTCTTTTTCCAGGCTAAGTGAAGATCTTCTAAATTAGTGAGACGCCATTTCCTCTCCAACTTACGGGTTATCTGCTTTAAGCTACGAGTTTGAGAGTTATACCATGGAGTCAGACACTTCTGATTTAAAGCTCTCTTTTTCAGAGGAGCTACAGCATCCAAAGCTGTCTTCAATGAGGATGTAAAACTATTGACGAGATACTCTATCTCCCTTACAGAGTTTAGGTAGCTACTCTGCACTGTGTTGTTATATGGCATTAGAGAACATAAAGAAGGAATCATATCCTTAAACCTAGTTACAGCGCTTTCTGAAAGACTTCTAGTGTAATGAAACTTATTCCCTACTGCTGGGTAGTCCATCAGAGTAAATGTAAATGTTATTAAAAAATGATCAGACAGAAGGGAGTTTTCAGGGAATACTGTTAAGTCTTCTATTTCCATACCATAAGTCAGAACAAGATCTAAGATATGATTAAAGTGGTGGGTGGACTCATTTACTTTTGAGCAAAGCCAATAGAGTCTAATAATAGATTAAATGCAGTGTTGAGGCTGTCATTCTCAGCATCTGTGTGGATGTTAAAATCGCCCACTATAATTATCTTATCTGAGCTAAGCACTAAGTCAGACAAAAGGTCTGAAAATTCACAGAGAAACTCACAGTAACGACCAGGTGGACGATAGATAATAACAAATAAAACTGGTTTTTGGGACTTCCAATTTGGATGGACAAGACTAAGAGACAAGCTTTCAAATTAATTAAAGCTCTGTCTGGGTTTTGGATTACTTAATAAGCTGGAATGGAAGATTGCTGCTAATCCTCCACCCCGGCCCGTGCTACGAGCATTCTGACAGTTAGTGTGACTCGGGGGTGTTGACTCATTTAAACTAACATATTCATCCTGCTGTAACCAGGTTTCTGTTAGGCAGAATAAATCAATATGTTGATCAATTATTATATCATTTACCAACAGGGACTTAGAAGAGAGAGACCTAATGTTTAATAGACCACATTTAACTGTTTTAGTCTGTGGTGCAGTTGAAGGTGCTATATTATTTTTTCTTTTTGAATTTTTATGCTTAAATAGATTTTTGCTGGTTATTGGTAGTCTGGGAGCAGGCACCGTCTCTACGGGGATGGGGTAATGAGGGGATGGCAGGGGGAGAGAAGCTGCAGAGAGGTGTGTAAGACTACAACTCTGCTTCCTGGTCCCAACCCTGGATAGTCACGGTTTGGAGGATTTAAGAAAATTAGCCAGATTTCTAGAAATGAGAGCTGCTCCATCCAAAGTGGGATGGATGCCGTCTCTCCTAACAAGACCAGGTTTTCCCCAGAAGCTTTGCCAATTATCTATGAAGCCCACCTCATTTTTTGGACACCACTCAGACAGCCAGCAATTCAAGGAGAACATGCGGCTAAACATGTCACTCCCGGTCTGATTGGGGAGGGGCCCAGAGAAAACTACAGAGTCCGACATTGTTTTTGCAAAGTTACACACCGATTTAATTTTAATTTTAGTGACCTCCGATTGGCGTAACCGGGTGTCATTACTGCCGACGTGAATTACAATCTTACCAAATTTACGCTTAGCCTTAACCAGCAGTTTCAAATTTCCTTCAATGTCGCCTGCTCTGGCCCCCGGAAGACAATTGACTATGGTTGCTGGTGTCGTTAACTTCACATTTCTCAAAACAGAGTCGCCAATAACCAGAGTTTGATCCTCGGCGGGTGTGTCGTCGAGTGGGGAAAAACGGTTAGAAATGTGAACGGGTTGGCGGTGTACACGGGGCTTCTGTTTAGGGCTACGCTTCCTCCTCACAGTCACCCAGTCAGCCTGCTTTCCCGGCTGCTCGGGATCTGCCAGGGGGGAACTAACGGCGGCTAAGCTACCTTGGTCCGCACCGACTACAGGGGCCTGGCTAGCTGTAGAATTTTCCACGGTGCGGAGCCGAGTCTCCAATTCGCCCAGCCTGGCCTCCAAAGCTACGAATAAGCTACACTTATTACAAGTACCATTACTGCTAAAGGAGGCCGAGGAATAACTAAACATTTCACACCCAGAGCAGAAAAGTGCGGGAGAGACAGGAGAAGCCGCCATGCTAAATCGGCTAAGAGCTAGTAGCTACGCTAAGCTAGCGGATTCCTAAAAACACGCAAAGTGAATAATGTGTAAATAATTTAGAGGTGATTCAGCAGAAGGAGTGCTTTAGTTAAGGCACGTAAAGATTACACTGGGAAACAAATCGTAATCTAGATAACTAGATCAATCTAACTGCGCAGATTAAACAGCTAACAGATACAGAAAAACACCGCTGTGCTCCGGAACAGGAAGTGATACAATACCGCAGTGAGAGCCAACCACCAAATTTAAGTACCCTATACTTAACGAACAATGGATTAGATGGATCTCTAAATCGACTGTTGCTAATCACTTTTAAAGCTCTTTTCTGCAAAATAAATAAAGGTTGTGTATAAGTTATACATGTTGATCCCCAGATTTCTACACAATAAGTCAAATATGGAACAATCAATGAATTGTACAATGTTAATAATCCATAATTATTTAATGAATATTTAACTTTATGCAAAACAGCAATGGCTTTCGCTATCTTTCCTTTTATGTAGTTTATATGTGACTTCCATGCAAAATCCTCATCAATCATAACTCCTAGAAATTTTGTTTCTTTTACCCTTTGAATGTCCATTCCATCTATTTTTATTGACACCTCATTTTTTTTAACTCTGTCATTAAACAATATTAAGTTTGTTTTATTACGATTAAGTGACAATCTGTTTGTATCAAACCAATATTTAACTTTTTCCAACTCTGTATTTATCACCTGTACTACTTCCTGTATATCTGATCCAGAGTAAAATAATGTTGTATCGTCAGCAAATAAAATGCTACCAAGTACCTTTGACACATTCACAAAATCAATAATATACAAAATGAACAGTTTAGGTCCAAGTACCGATCCTTGTGGTACTCCACACATAATATTACACAATTCTGATTTAGTATCATTTATCTGAACAAACTGTTTTCTATTTTCTAAGTAGCTTTTTACCCATTGGTGTGCAATCCCTCTTATTCCATATTGTTGTAATTTATGAAGCAATCTTGAATGATCGATAACATCAAAAGCTTTTTTCAAATCAATAAAAACACTTACAAAATAATCCTTATTATCTATTGCTGTTGATATTTTCTCTGTTAATTCCATAACTGCCATAGCTGTCGAATGTTTTGTTCTAAATCCATACTGAGCATTCTTTAAAATATGATGTTTCTCAATGAATTTATCCAACCTTGTCACAAAAACCTTTTCCATAATTTTATAAAACTGTGGAAGCAATGACACTGGCCTGTAATTTGAAACTTTATGTTTGTCTCCATTTTTATATAATGGGACTACCTTGGCAATTTTCATTTCTTCTGGAAAAATTCCTGTTGACAGAGACAGATTATAAATGTAAGTGAATGGTTCAATAGCAGTTTCTATTATACTTTTTACAGTCATCATGTCTAAATCTTCATAGTCAGTTGATCTTTTGGTTACACAGTTTTTTACAATATTCCTTATTTCATCTTTTTCCACATTGTCAAGGAAAATACTATTGACCGTATTTACAATAGTATTTAATTTATCTTCTACTATTAGTTTATTTCCCACCAGATTTGATCCCACCTTCGAAAAATAATTATTAAACTCATTTACAACTTATTTTATGTCATATATCTCTTTATTTTCCTTGACAAGGTAGTTTAGAAAAGTTGATTTCACTCCATCACTTTCCATCACCCTTTTTATAATTCCCCATGTTGCCCTCATATTATCTTTACTCTTATTCAATTGTTCACTATAATAATCATTTTTTTGTTTCCTAATTATTTTTTGTATCTGTATTCTGTTTCCTTTGTTTGCATTTTTAAAAATCACCTGTATAAATAGTTTTTCTTTACACAAGAGTTTGTTATTCCCTTGGTCAGCCATGGTTTATCTACTCTTTTCTTACTAGTTTTTATTAATTTACAATTTTTATTATATGATTTCATCAATATTTTCATAAATGAACTATATGCTACATTAACATCACCGACATGAACTTCTTCCCAATTTTGATTATTAAGGTCATAATTTAATGCCTCTAAGGCTTTTAATGACTTATCTCTTTTAAAGTTTATATCAGTTTTTTATGCCTATTTTTATATTTAAATATTGAAAAAACTGGTAAATGATCACTGAGATCTGTCATCAATATCCCATTCTTAATAATTTCATCTGTTCTATTTGTGAATATATTATCAATTACAGTTGCACTTTGTGATGTAATTCTGGTTGGTTTTGTTATCAAAGGGAATAAGCCCAAGCTATTCATTGAATTCACAAAATCACTTACTCTTTGGCAAGTGGAACTTTCCACATTAACATTAAAGTCTCCACACATAAAGAGTGTTTTATTTTCGATTTGATGGAATAATTCTATTATTTTATCTGTAAATTTCACAACACAAGAATCTGGTGCTCTGTATACACAACTGATTAGAATATTTTTAGATGTTTCCTGTACAATTTCCACTGTTAAAATTTCTATAACATCATCTATAATTGTCATTTCTTCTACAATTTTGCATGTCAGATCTGTTTTTATGTACAAAAGCAATGCCTCCGCCTTTTTTTCTCTTCTATTTACAAAATTTGAACATCAGCCATAAGGTCATTTTTAAGCCAAGATTCTGTGATTGCAACAATGCTAAATCTATTTTTAAACTGGTTTAAATAATCTTTTATTTTTGACATTTTACAGTACAAGCTTTGGATGTTTATATGTATAAGTGACAGAGTATCTACAGTGATTTTTTCACTATTTAACTGTTTTTCCATATAATACTCACAACCAATTGTAGTCAACTCAAATATGCTTTCATCAATATTAGTATCTGTCATATATTTTATCATCTGTTTCCATGTTTGATCTGATTTTTGTTGGTCATACTACCAACTACCAAAAGATCTTCATCTTCAATATTTCTAAGTGGTAAAGTATAATCCATATCCATACATGTCATTGGTCGTTTTCATTGTCTGTTAAAGCCATAAGGCCAAACATTTGTCCACAATTGTTTATCCATAATCTCCAGTCTTCGCACATTTCCACCAAAAAATGTAAACTCGTGATGTAAACAGCTGTGATCATTTCAGTTTTATTTATATTGTTCTAAGTCTTTGAGTTCGCTTATCATCACAACTTTTGCTTCTTCAGGTGTACCATTCAAACGGATCATTACTTTGCAATTTCTCGTCCACGTTGCTTGTATCTTGTTTTGTTTTCTCATAATGCGTGCATGCCTGGCAATTTCAGCATTCTTTCTTGTCAAGTGCTCATTTAAATACACACCTATCAAAGGTGTCCTCAGGAACTGCTGCAACCTTTTTACCACACGTTATGATTAATGGCAGGTGTTGCTGGAGAATTATCAGGAACCATTACGCATGGTCAAGAATAGTGTTCTGCATTGTTGTGCGCTGTTGCGCGCTATTGCGCGTAACAGCGCATCGTTAAGTTCTGTCACGTTGTGAACGAGGTCAATTGTCTCCACACACACACCCATATTCATCCAACTGAATTCAGATCGCTCCAGTTTTTCAGAAGAACTTTGTGACTGCATGTGTAGTTGGGCTCTGTGCCATGGAGTGGCACAGAGAGGAGGAGGAGGACAGAGCCAGATGTGTGGCTTCATGTGGGTCTCGTCTCAAACATCAGGCACATGCAGCAGGTGGAACACCTGCAGGAGCGTGCTGAAGAGCACTGAAATTAGACTTTTAGCCGACTTGTTGTCAGCAATCAATCTGAATCTGGTGCAGCAGGATTTAATTCTGCGCGCGCTTCTTCCTCCGCCGGACTGGAGGAGGTGCAGAGATTTCAGGCTCCACGTGAGTCTCGCTCCTCTGGTTCCTCTGGCTCAGAGTCGTTCTCCTGCTCATCAGTTACAACAGCAGGTGGAACACCTGCAGGAGTGTCCTGAGGAGCTTCAGCAGGAACTGTGGAATGACATTTAATTGTGCGCACGTGACAGAAAACTGATTTGTGGTGAAATGTGACGCCGCGTTACAAGTCGTGTCAAAACCACGACGAATGTTGTCACGTTCTATTAAGGATCACTACTCATCAAGACGGATCAATACGCTCAGTTGCGACCTCCACGACGTGAGACGAAATGAGGATGGTGTGTGACATTCGTGGAAGATTTTTTGACAGGCAAAAACATGCTCCACAAATATCAAAAATATCACGCACCAACACGCACTATTAAGAAACCTATTCAGATGCGTTAAGTCACATTAAGAATGTCAGGAATGTGTCACGAATGACAGAAAAATGACATTCGTAACGCGTCTTGGTTATGTGTAAACGCACCTTAAGTGTATCTACTCTGAATCTTATTTAACTACAGTTGTGTTGTGAATCACTAGCGGTTAGCATTTGCTAGTGGTTAGCATTCGCTAGCACTTAGCTTTTGCTAGCTAGGTTGACTCCCCCCCACCGTTACTTTTATAGCTGTTTATTTTTTAACTGTTTAATACTTCTGTTAGTTTTTCAGTGTAACTGTTGTGAATTTTAGGTCATTATTTTACTCCTGTGTAAACCTTAGGAGTGGCTAGGATTTTCGCTAGTGGTTAGCTTGCGTTAGCTAGTTCGACACCCCCCTCCCATTTCTTTAATACTTCTGTTAGTTTTTTACTGAAACTGTTGTGAATTTGAGCTCAGTACTTAGTCTTAGGAGTGGTTTACTCGTAGCAGGGTTTTTTTTTAATGTTTACTGTTCCTACAAGTCTAATACTTCTGCTACTTTTTCAGTGTAACTGCTGTGAATTTTAACTCATTTATTTATTTTGTGTGGCTCCTGTGTGAGCCATAGGAGTGGTTAGCTTATTCATTATTGTTAGCTCGTACTTGCTTGGCTATACTCTTGAATTTCGTAGTGCACAAAGTACACTACTTTACCAACTTTACACCCTCCAGAAATCCCGCGTGATGTTGGAAGATAGGGTGGCTCTCTTAGAGAGCCGTGTCCGTAAGTTAGAAGAGCTCCTTAGCTCAGTGGAGATAGATGTTACGGCACTCCAGATGAGGTTAGTGTTGTGCCAGCTAGCGTGCTGTTTTGAAACAAGGTTCGGTCAGATCGGCACACAGAAATGATCACACAGACTGCATTTTGCTAGAACAAACAGGCGTATGTTTATTCCCCACAAAAGCAGTTACATCAAACACAAGTGGTTGCAGCGCATAAAATATCTCTTTCTCTCTTACCGTGACGCCTTTAAGGTGGAGAGCCAACACCTTCGGCAGAGTGCGCTTGTCAACCGGCTGGGCGTTCGTACGCAACCCGCAGCAGACTCTATCGGAGCATGGCTCTGCCCCCTCTTTTCTAGTGTGTGCGCGAAGGGAGGGTGAGTGGCCATCTCAAACTCCCAGGCGCACATAATTCCTCTAATCAACAGGCATCTGAAAGTTATTTCCTCTTGCAAAAACATAATGACCCCAGCTCTTCACTCCCAGTTCAGAATGACCCCAGCATGCTTCACTCCCAGTCGTTAGTGGCTACAAAAACAATTCAGTGTAATAATAACAAGTACATCATTAGGGTTACTTTAAGACAGGGGCAAAACAACATAATCTTTTCTCCACACACGTGCCATTAGCATCAGCCTAGAAACGTCGGCTGTGGAGGATGGCTTTCGGACTGTGGCTAGGCGGAGGAAGCCCCATAGGGCTTGGTGCCATGTTGTGGTACCCAGGTCACACTTGCCACTGCGAACTGTGAATCGGTTCTCCCCCTTGGATTTGCCAGCTGTGAATTCTCTGAGCCCACAAGTGACTTTCACTCCTGTCTCCAGGCTGAAATGCCAGACTTTAGTGATAGGGGATTCTATCACCTGCAAAGTCAGGTTACAGATGCCAGCTGACATTAAATGTATTCCTGGGATCAGAGCTCCCGACATTGTATCTGATCTTAGGGTGTTGACACTGCAGTTCAAAAGACAGACTAAGCAACATGACATGAGATACAGTCACATAGGTATTCACATCGGCACCAATGATGTCAGGATGAAGCACTCAGAGGTCAGAAAAATGGAGATAGAGACGACTTGTGACCTTGTCAGAAAGATGTTTCAGCATTGAATAATAGTCTCTGGTCCCCTCCCCTCCCGGGGTAATAATGAGGCGTTTAGCAGGCAGACATCGTTAAATAGGTGGCTAGTGCAATTTTGCAGACAGCAAGGCTTTAGCTGTATTGACAACTGGCCGTCGTTCTCGAACCACTGTGGCTTGCTGATGCCTGACGGCCTCCACCCTACTGGGGAAGGTGCCACCATCTTGTCTGAGAACATAATTTTCAATTTCAATTTATTTTCATTTATAAAGTGCCAAATCACAACAGAGTTGACTCAAGGTGCTTCACACAAGTAAGGTCTAACCTTACTAACCCCCAGAGCAAGCACACAGGTGTCAGTGGTAAGGAAAAACTCCCTCTGATGAAGAAACTTCAAACAGACCAGACGCAAAGGGGTGACCCTCTGCTTGGGCCATGATACAGACACAAATTACAGAACAATTCACAAAATGAATATACAGGAAATGTTGCCGGTGCACAGGACAGGAGGGTGTTCAGCACAAATACCACACCCATCTCTGGATGGGGCTGCACCTTAAACACAGAGAAAAAACAGAATCAGGCATCAGAAAGACTAAATAATTTGCCAGCATTAAACAACAAGAGAAACAGGAGACATCAATCAATCAATCAACTTTTTTTTTATATAGCGCCAAATCACAACAAACAGTTGCCCCAAGGCGCTTTATATTGTAAGGCAAGGCCATACAATAATTATGAAAAACCCCAACGGTCAAAACGACCCCCTGTGAGCAAGCACTTGACTACAGTGGGAAGGAAAAACTCCCTTTTAACAGGAAGAAACCTCCAGCAGAACCAGGCTCAGGGAGGGGCAGTCTTCTGCTGAGACTGGTTGGGGCTGAGGGAAAGAACCAGGAAAAAGACATGCTGTGGAGGGGGGCAGAGATCGATCACTAATGATTAAATGCGGAGTGATGCATACAGAGCAAAAAGAGAAAGAAACAGTGCACCATGGGAACCCCCCCCACCCCACAGTCTACGTCTAAAGCAGCATAACCAAGGGATAGTCCAGGGTCACCTGATCCAGCCCTAACTATAAGCCTTAGCGAAAAGGAAAGTTTTAAGCCTAATCTTAAAAGGACATACTAAGGTTAAGGTGATCGCCGGCCACTAGCCCTAAGCTTCACTAAAAGACCCAGAATTTAGGTAAAATTGAGGCCGTGGCACACTCCGTTTACTAATAAAATGAATTAAAAGAGTAAAAATTGTAGAACTATACTATGCCAGTATGCTAGCCATATGAAATAAAAAGTAAGTGTGTCATTAGTCTGGACTTGAAAGTCTTCACAGAATCTGACTGTTTTATTGATGCAGGGAGATCATTCCACAGAACAGGGGCACGATAAGAGAAAGCTCTGTGACCCACAGACTTCTTATTCACCCTCGGGACACAATGTAGTCCTGAACGCTGAGAACGCAAAGCCCGGACAGGTACGTAAGGTTTAATTAGGTCAGCTAGTTAGGGAGGTGCCAGTTTGTGAACAATTTTATAGACTTGTAGCAGAACCTGAAAATCTGATCTCACTGGGACAGGAAGCCAGTGAA
The DNA here is from genome assembly GCF_902500255.1 of Thalassophryne amazonica. NCBI lineage: Eukaryota > Metazoa > Chordata > Actinopteri > Batrachoidiformes > Batrachoididae > Thalassophryne > Thalassophryne amazonica. Next base: position 9,285,622 of record NC_047111.1, on the reverse strand, counting down.
GAGACGCCAAAATGGGTGTAATGTGGTCGAACTTTCTGCTTTGTGTCAAAAATCTGGCAGCAGCATTTTGAACCAATTGTAGAGCCCTAATGCTAGACTGTGGTAAACCAGAAAATAGAACATTGCAGTAGTCCAATCGAGAAGAGACAAACGCATGGATCAGGGTCTCAGCATCAGCCATAGACAGGATAAGATGAATCTTCGCTATATTTCACAAGTGGAAGAAAACAGTCCTCGTAATATCTCTAATGTGGAGGTCAAAGGACAATGTAGGATCAAAACTTCCCCCAAGGTTCCTCACTTTGTCAGAGTGATGTAGAACACACGAGCCTAGGCTAAGCATTAACTGGTCAAATTGATGCCGATGTCTCACTGGACCAAGAACCATCATTTCAGTCTTATCAGAATTTAAAAGTAGGACGTTTCTAGACATCCAACTTCTCACTGATGTAAGGCATCTTCTAAGATTTTATGTGGATGAGATTACCAGCAGTTATCGGCATGTATAACTGAGTATCATCAGCATAGTAAGTAAGTAAGTAAGTAATGTTTATTTATATAGCGCCTTTCACAGACAACGAAAGTTACAAGGTGCTTCACAAAAGACACACACAGATAAAAATTCTGAGAATAAAATACAATGTACATCACAATAAAATAACATTAAGACACACACAGTGGTCATAAAACAGTCCTCTCACTACTAAGGTTTAACTGCCTGGAGAAACAGATGGGTTTTAAGTTTGCTCTTAATAACATCGACAAAGTCCAGCGAGCAAAGAGACAAAGGGAGATCATTCCAGAGCCTCGGCGCAACGGCCTGGAAAGAGCGATCTCCTCGGGTCTTAAAGTGGGTACAAGGGACCCTCAGAGGGTTCTGATCCACTGACCTCAGGCTCCGAGCGGGAGCATAGAGACACAACATGCCTCTAATATAGTGGGGAGCCTGACCATGCAAAGCTCTAAAAGTCAACACTAGGATTTTAAAATGGAAATGCAGCAACACTGGAAGCCAATGAAGGGACTTTAAAATAGGAGAAATATGAGTCCTGTTTGAGCGAGACAGCAGCCTTGCTGCAGAATTTTGGACCTGCTGCAGACCGGACAGCTCCTTTTTGTTCAGACAGGAAAACAAACTGTTGCAGTAGTCCAAACGAGAAGATACAAATGCATGAATAATCAACTCAAGATCATTTTTTGAAACAACTGATCTGAGTTTGGAAATCTTCCTCAACTGGTAGAAACAGTTTTTGGTTAGCTGCTTGGAATGATACTCAAATGACATTTCTTTATCAAAGATAACACCTAGGTTTCTCATGCTAGATTTTGCAGATGAGCTCAAAAGACCTAACTACTGTTTAATCCCTGTAGCATAGCAGTGAAAGGTAATCCCAAAACAACGTAATATGTACAGAAGGGGTGCTATATAAAGGAAGCAAAGCAGGGGGCCTAAGACGGACCCCTGTGGAACCCCAAATTTCATGTCACTAAGGTTAGAGGTAGTGTTACTGTACAAAACACAGTGAGAACGACTGGTCAAGTATGATGTCAACCATGCAAGGGCAATCCCAGTAATCCCAAAATGATTTTCCAGCCTATCAAGTAGAATATGATGATCTACGGTATCAAATGCAGCACTGAGATCTAACAGCACCAGAACTGTAGTGGTGTCTGATTTTGCAAGCAAAAAATCATTCACCACTTTAGTGAGAGCCGTCTCTGTGGAATGATATTTTCTATTTTCTAAAAGCAGACTGCAGTGGCTCAAAGAGATTATTCTCAGTAAGATAGTCCACGAGCTGACGTGAAACCACTTTTTCCAGAATTTTAGAGCAAGATGATAGATTTGATATTGGCTGATAGTTTTTCAATACACTAGGTTCAAGATTAGGTTTCTTAAGTAATGATTTATTCACTGCAGGTTTAAAACATTGAGGAACAGATCCAGAAGTTACAGAAAGATTAATAATTTCCAGCACAGTCGGCCCAAGAATGGGCCACAGGTCCTTAAACAGTTTTGTTGGTACAGGATCAAATAAACAGGTTGTGCTTTTTGTTGACGTTACAAGATTCGTCAGCACACCTAGTGAGATACTATCAAATTCTGTAAATCTAGGTAATACCTCAGTAATGGCGCCCACCTCAATAGCAGGGTGTAGTGGCTGGGTTAAGGCATGCTGGGATATGTTTAACTTAATGTCTTCTATTTTCACCTCAAAGTAATCCAGCAAATCTTGTGCTGTAAAAGGAGAGCGAACTACAGGTGGCTATCCATGAATAAGTGTTGCCACGGTGTTGAACAAGAACTTTGAGTTATACTTGTTTTTGTTGATCAAATCAGAGTAATGGGTCCATTTTGTAGCCAGCAATGCATGCTTATAGTCTAAAATAGCATCACACTACGCAAGGTGGAATACTTCTAATTTTGAACCACTCCATTTCTGTTCTAGACCTCCGGCTTTATGCTTTAGGTGACGCAAGTAGTCATTGAACCAAAGTCACTGTGTTTTCTGGTGGTGTGGTTTTAATAAAGGTGGCGCAATCATGTCAAGTGTACTTTTTGAGCACTGAGTTTAAACTATCCACAAGACTGTCTACTGATTGGGTATTTGCCAAATGTGAAGCTAAGACATCAGGCAGTCTATCTTAGAGTTCAGTCTTAGTTGAGGAGTTGATGCATCACCATAGTGATATATAAGGTTGTTGTTCCACTAAACACGGCAGCAAAACTGTAAACTTAATAAGTGAATGAACAGAGACCACTGATGTAAGAGGCATGATGTCAATATTCGTGACAACAATACCACGTGTGAGAACAAAATCCAGGGTATTTCCACTAATGTGCATCGAGTCCTGAATGCATTGCCAAAATCCTAATGCATCCACAATTTCCATAAATGATTTGCAGAGGGGATCAGAAGGTTTATTTATATGAACATTAAACTCACCAATGATCAGAATGTTATCTGCACTAGTTGACAAGTTAGAGATGAACGCACCAAATTCATTAAATAATTCAGAATATGGGCCAGGAGGCCTATATACAGTGACAAAGTAATAAGGCTGATTTTCATACTACTGACCTTGGCAATGCCTAATATCCTGAGCACAGTGGAGAATCAGATGCTCAAACGAGTTATATTTGTGATCTCCTGCTGCTAATAAGCTAAACCTAGATTTATAAATAAGAGCAACACCCCCGCCTTGCTTTGCATCATGTGGGACGTGACTAAATGAATATGCTGGTGGGCAGGCCTCATTTAAGGGGAGGACAGCTGTAGGTTTAAGCCAGGTTTCACATAACCCAATCATATCTAAGTGATGATCAATAATTAGGTCATTAATCAACAATGATTTTGAGGATAGTGATCTTATGTTAATGAGACCCAGACAAAGGACCTCAGTGGGGTTAACAGTTGAACGTTTGGGTTTAGGGGTGGTTCCAGAGTAGCATATATAAGATGCCTTGAAGTAGGTTTAGGTTTGAGACATCCCACGCGCGTTGTAGGTAGCAGACACAAAATCTTTGATATTGCTGGAACAACCATTTGGCCATCGTCAATTTCATCAAATCAAATCAAATCAATTTTATTTATATAGCGCCAAATCACAACAAACAGTCACCCCAAGGCACTTTATATTGTAAGGCAAAAGCCATACAATAATTACAGAAAACCCCAATGGTCAAAACGACCCCCTATGAGCAAGCACTCGGCAACAGTGGGAAGGAAAGGAAAAAGGAAAATCATCATCCAGTGTCGTGATGGGTATTAAGTTTGCAAAGCATATCCCTCTATGATTTTTATGGAAACGTCTACGGAAGCAGGCTACAGTCTCAACTTGTTGAATTTCCCTCCCTGGCAGATAAACTGCACTATCACCATAGTGGATTTTCTGCAGTAATTTCCTCACTAAGCTAATGGATTCCACACCTGCATTTGTCATAAGCCTTGCAGGGTCTCGAATCACCTGCTCTGTGGCCTGCTGTAAATTCCTCATGTTACCCTCCCTGTAGAGCTCTGTCTATGTTCGCAGACAAGATGATGGCGCCTTCCCCAGTAGGGTGGAGGCCGTCTGGCATCAGCAAGCCACAGCGGCCCCAGAATGAAGGCCAGTTATCAATAAAGCTAAGGCCTTGCTGTCTACAAAATTGCTCCAGCCACCTATTTAATGATGTCAGCCTGCTAAACACCTCATCAGTACCCCAGGAGGGGAAGGGACCACAGAATATTTATCTATCAAATCAAATCAATTTTATTTATATAGTGCCAAATCACAACAAACAGTTGCCCCAAGGCGCTTTATATTGTAAGGCAAAGCCATACAATAATTACGGAAAAACCCAACGGTCAAAACGACCCCCTGTGAGCAAGCACTTGGCGACAGTGGGAAGGAAAAACTCCCCTTTAACAGGAAGAAGCCTCCAGCAGAACCAGGCTCAGGGAGGGGCAGTCTTCTGCTGGGACTGGTTGGGGCTGAGGGAGAGAACCAGGAAAAAGACATGCTGTGGAGGGGAGCAGAGATCAATCACTAATGATTAAATGCAGAGTGGTGCATACAGAGCAAAAAGAGAAAGAAACACTCAGTGCATCATGCGAACCCCCCAGCAGTCTAAGTCTATAGCAGCATAACTAAGGGATGGTTCAGGGTCACCTGATCCAGCCCTAACTATAAGCTTTAGCAAAAAGGAAAGTTTTAAGCCTAATCTTAAAAGTAGAGAGGGTGTCTGTCTCCCTGATCCGAATTGGGAGCTGGTTCCAGAGGAGAGGAGCCTGAAAGCTGAAGGCTCTGCCTCCCATTCTACTCTTAAAAACCCTAGGAACTACAAGTAAGCCTGCAGTCTGAGAGCGAAGCGCTCTATTGGGGTGATATGATACAATGAGGTCCCTAAGATAAGATGGGACCTGATTATTCAAAACCTTATAAGTAAGAAGAAGAAATTTAAATTCTATTCTAGAATTAACAGGAAGCCAATGAAGAGAGGCCAATATGGGTGAAATATGCTCTCTCCTTCTAGTCCCCGTCAGTACTCTAGCTGCAGCATTTTGAATTAACTGAAGGCTTTTCAGGGAACTTTTAGGACAACCTGATAATAATGAATTACAATAGTCCAGCCTAGAGGAAATAAATGCATGAATTAGTTTTTCAGCATCACTCAGACAAGACCTTTCTAATTTTAGAGATATTGCGCAAATGCAAAAAAGCAGTCCTACATATTTGTTTAATATGCGCATTCAATATCCTGATCAAAAATGACTCCAAGATTTCTCACAGTATTACTAGAGGTCAGGGTAATGCCATCCAGAGTAAGGATCTGGTTAGACACCATGTTTCTAAGATTTGTGGGGCCAAGTACAATAACTTCAGTTTTATCTGAGTTTAAAAGCAGGAAATTAGAGGTCATCCATGTCTTTATGTCTGTAAGACAATCCTGCAGTTTAGCTAATTGGTGTGTGTCCTCGGGCTTCATGGATAGATAAAGCTGGGTATCATCTGCGTAGCAATGAAAATTTAAGCAATGCTGTCTAATAATACTGCCTAAGGGAAGCATGTATAAAGTGAATAAAATTGGTCCTAGCACAGAACCTTGTGGAACTCCATAATTAAATTTAGTCTGTGAAGAAGATTCCCCATTTACATGAACAAATTGTAATCTATTAGATAAATATGATTCAAACCACCGCAGCGCAGTGCCTTTAATACCTATGGCATGCTCTAATCTCTTTAATAAAATTTTATGGTCAACAGTATCAAAAGCAGCACTGAGGTCTAACAGAACAAGCACAGAGATGAGTCCACTGTCTGAGGCCATAAGAAGATCATTTGTAACCTTCACTAATGCTGTTTCTGTACTATGATGAATTCTAAACCCTGACTGAAACTTTTAAAATAGACCATTCCTCTGCAGATGATCAGTTGGCTGTTTTACAACTACCTTTTCAAGAATTTTTGAGAGAAAAGGAAGGTTGGAGATTGGCCTATAATTAGCTAAGATAGCTGGGTCAAGTGATGGCTTTTTAAGTAATGGTTTAATTACTGCCACCTTAAAAGCCTGTGGTACATAGCCAACTAATAAAGATAGATTGATCATATTTAAGATCGAAGCATTAATTAATGGTAGGGCTTCCTTGAGCAGCCTGGTAGGAATGGGGTCTAATAGACATGTTGATGGTTTGGATGAAGTAACTAATGAAAATAACTCAGACAGAACAATTGGAGAGAAAGAGTCTAACCAAATACCGGCATCACTGAAAGCAACCAAAGAGAACGATATGTCTTTGGGATGGTTATGAGTAATTTTTTCTCTAATAGTTAAAATTTTATTAGCAAAGAAAGTCATGAAGTCATTACTAGTTAAAGTTAAAGGAATACTCGGCTCAATAGAGCTCTGACTCTTTGTCAGCCTGGCTACAGTGCTGAAAAGAAACCTGGGGTTGTTCTTATTTTCTTCAATTAGTGATGAGTAGTAAGATGTCCTAGCGGAGGGCTTTTTTTTATAGAGCAACAGACTATTTTTCCAGGCTAAGTGAAGATCTTCTAAATTAGTGAGACGCCATTTCCTCTCCAACTTACGGGTTATCTGCTTTAAGCTGCGAGTTTGTGAGTTATACCACGGAGTCAGGCACTTCTGATTTAAGGCTCTCTTTTTCAGAGGAGCTACAGCATCCAAAGTTGTCCTCAATGAGGATATCAAACTATTGACGAGATAATCTATCTCACTCACAGAGTTTAGGTAGCTACTCTGCCCTGTGTTGGTATATGGCATTGGAGAACATAAAGAAGGAATCATATCCTTAAACCTAGTTACAGCGCTTTCTGAAAGACTTCTAGTGTAATGAAACTTATTCCCCACTGCTGGGTAGTCCATCAGAGTAAATGTAAATGTTATTAAGAAATGATCAGACAGAAGGGGGTTTTCAGGGAATACTGTTAAGTCTTCAATTTCCATACCATAAATCAGAACAAGATCTAAGGTATGATTAAAGTGGTGGGTGGTCTCATTTACATTTTGAGTGGCATGAAATCTGGGGTTCCACAGAGGTCCATCTTAAGACCCCTGCTTTTGAAATAGCACCCCTTGGGCATATTTTGCGGCGCTTTGGGATTATCTTTTACTGCAATGCTGATGATACTCAGTTATACATGCTGATAATTGCTGGTAATCTCATCCACATAAAATCCTTAGAAGATTGCCTTGCATCAGTGAGAAGCTGGATGTCTAGAAACTTCCTACTTTTAAACTCTGATAAGACTGAAATGATGGTTCTTGGTCCATTGAGACATTGGCATCAATTTGACCAGTTGACACTCAGCCTGGGCTTGTGTGTCATACATCACTCTGACAAAGTGAGGAACCTTGGTGTAATTTTTGATGCTACATTGTCCTTTGACCTCTACATTAGAAATATTACGAGGACTGCTTTCTTCCACCTGTGAAATATAGCGAAGATTTGTCCCATCCCTTCCTGCATTTGTCTCTCCTTAATTGGACTACTGCAATGTTCTATTTTCTGGTTTACCACAGTCCAGCATTAGGGCTCTCCAATTGGTTCAAAATGCTGCAGCCAGACTTCTGACATGAAGCAGAAAGTTTGACGACATTACACCCATTTTGGCATCTCTTCACTGGCTTCCTAGTCTATAAAATTGTTCACGGACTGGCACCTCCCTACCTCGCTGACTTAATTAAACCTTATGTACCGGCCCAGGCTCTGCGTTCTCAGGGTGCAGGACTCCTTTGTGTCCCTAGGGTGAATAAGAAGTCTGCAGGTCACAGAGCTTTCTCTTATCATGCCCCTGTTCTGTGGAATGATCTCCCTGCATCAATAAAACAGGCAGATTCTGTGGAGACTTTCAAGTCCAGACTTAAGACGCACTTATTTTCCCTTTCGTATGGCATGCATACTGGCATATTATAGTTTTATGCTTTTTACTCTTTTCATTCATTTTATTAGTAATTGGAGCGTGCCTCAACTTTACCTAAATTCTGGGTCTTTTAGTGAAGCTTAGGGCTAGTGGCCAGTGACCACCTTAGTATTTCTTCTGTTTTTCTTGTTTAATGCTGACAAATTATACTGTATTTCTTGTCTTTCTGATGCCTGATTCTGTTTTTTTTTTTTCTCTCTCTCTCTCTGTTTAAGGTGCAGCTCCATCCAGAGATGGGTGTGGTATTTGTTCTGGCGACCCTCCTGTCCTGTGCACCAACAGCATTTCCTGTATATTCGTTTGGTGAATTGTTCTGTAATTTATGTCTGTATCATGGCCCAAGCAGAGGGTCACACCTTTGAGTCTGGTCTGCTTGAGGTTTCTTCTTCAGGGGGAGTTTTTTCTTACCACTGTTGCTCTGGGGGTTAGTAAGGTTAGACCGTACTTGTGTGAAACTCCTTGAGGCAACTCTTGTGATTTGGCGCTATATAAATGAAAATAAATTGAAATTGATGTTGAAATTTATAAATATATCTCCAGGGTGCAGGAAAGGATGTCACAGATGCAGATGAATGGCTGATGTTTTTTGTTAAATTAAAATTGAGACAATAAAGAGACCGTCCAGCAGGGCGGATGTTACCTGGTAGTGAGACAGGTTCTCGTGGCTGTGATTGGCTGGTAGCTTGCAGTGGTGGGCGGGGATTCCTGAGACAAAGTTGTTGAGAAGATTCTGGAAGGCCATCACCACACCAGAAAGCGTCGTAAGAATCACCAGAATCCATTGGTACCGCCCGAAGCCTCCCAGCTGACCCACATGAAATGCATCATGGGTAGAATGAAAGGAGCAGATTATTTTAAAGCAGAACATGCAACAGAATCTTAGCTAATGTTTTACGACATGTCTATCAGTGTGATTACACATTACAACAGCGCCATTATGTGAAGATTTATTTATTGTGAATTGTTTGTAGCATTTAGCTGGCAGGAGTATGTTTGCATGCTAAACTAATGGTAAAGCCCCTTTCATACTGGGCTTGCATACAGTTGCGTTGTGATGTGTGTGGAGTATGCTGGAAAATTGTACGCATTTGGCGTAGTCCCTGTGCAGGCTGGTGTGTGATGGCTTATGGTCACATTCCCAGTCTTGCTTACAGTTGCTTACTGTGTGCTTACTGCCACGTATGTAGCCTTCGTCGCTATTTTTCTGCCTCTCACAGTCCACTCCTGCCTACTTTTGTTTTGGGGGGGGGGGGGGGGGGTGGCATTGTGGAAACGCGCTCTGTTCTCAAAATGTTACATCAATTCAATCAATCAATTTTATTTATATAGCGCCAAATCACAACAAACAGTTGCCCCAAGGACTATGTTCTATATCTTAATGAGGAGCTGGACTATGTTCTACATCTTAATCAAATCAAATCAAATCAATTTTATTTATATAGCACCAAATAACAACAAACAGTTGTCCCAAGGCGCTTTATATTGTAAGGCAAAGCCATACAATAATTACGGAAAAACCCCAACGGTCAAAACGACCCCCTGTGAGCAAGCACGTCGCGACAGTGGGAAGGAAAAACTCCCTTTTAACAGGAAGAAACCTCCAGCAGAACCATGATCAGGGAGGGGCAGTCTTCTGCTGGGACTGGTTGGGGCTGAGGGAGAGAACCAGGAAAAAGACATGCTGTGGAAGAGAGCAGAGATCAATCACTAATGATTAAATGCAGAGTGGTGCATACAGAGCAAAAAGAGAAAGAAACACTCAGTGCATCATGGGAACCCCCCAGCAGTCTAAGTCTATAGCAGCATAACTAAGGGATGGTTCAGGGTCACCTGATCCAGCCCTAACTATAAGCTTTAGCAAAAAGGAAAGTTTTAAGCCTAATCTTAAAAGTAGAGAGGGTGTCTGTCTCCCTGATCCGAATTGGGAGCTGGTTCCACAGGAGAGGAGCCTGAAAGCTGAAGGCTCTGCCTCCCATTCTACTCTTACTGTTGTGTGGGCCGCTGAAGAGGAGGTACTGCTGGCCCACCACCACCAGAGGGCACCCTGCCTGGAGTGTGGGCTCCAGGCACCAGAGGGCGCTGCCGCCTCACAGGAGCAGCCGGGGTGACAGCTGACACTCATCACCTGTGACAGCTGTCACCACTCATCTGATCTGCATCGGTATATCAGCAAGACGTCATCTCCACCTCTTTGCCGAGATATCGTTCTACCTGAAAGGTAATATCCTCAGCCTGACTGCTTGATAGAAAGCCCTTTTTGTGATTTTTGTGAGTGATAACAGACTTTTTCTCCAACGAGAGGTGGAGGTAGCTTCCCTGCCGTGCAGATTGCTGGGTGCAGATGCACCCACGTTTAATTGTGTTTTTGTTCCTCGCCAGCAGTACCAGCTCCGACACGCGGAGGCAGTGGCCACCTGGGAGTTCGGGACTTGGCGGCTCCAGTATTCCCGGGGTCTGGTGGCGGAGGAAATCGTGTGGTTCCGGTTCTGCTTTGGACAGGCGTCTCCTATCTTCGAGCCTGCCCACACGACACCTTGTAATTTGACCTCTGATCTATTGTGTAATCTGTTGTGTTTGTTGTGCACGTTCGCAACAGTAAAGTGTTGTTATTTGACCTATTCCATTGTCCGTTCATTTGCGCCCCCTGTTGTGGGTCCGTGTACTTACACTTTCCCAACAGGATATCTCGGCCAACGTCATGGATCCCGAGGGGCGTCAACCGGCTGTTGAACGGCCAATGGAAGAACAGGGTGCACAGGCGCCCGCAGGAGGAATGATCGGTGAGTTGCAGCGGATCCTCACCGTTTTCACGGCTCGGTTGAATTTAATGACCGAGCAGAACGTCCTCCTTAACCGCAGGGTGGAGGCTCTCGCCGCGCAGGTGGAGGCGCGCCCTCAGGGCGCTGCTGCGGCTCTCCCTCCTGTCGACCCTGTGCGTAACAGTGACGTTCCACTGGTCGTTCAACGACCCCTCCCACCTTCCCTGGAAGCATACATAAGCCCTCCAGAGCCGTACGGAGGTTGTGTGGAGACGTGCGCGGACTTCCTTATGCAGTGTTCGCTCGCCTTCGCACAACGTCCTGTCATGTACGCGACTGATTCTAGCAAGATAGCTTATGTAATTAATCTGCTTCGCGGCAAGGCACGCGCTTGGGCTACAGTGCTTTGGGAGCAAAATTCACAGCTTCTTCTGACATATGATGGGTTTGTGAGGGAGTTCAGAACAGTGTTCGATCACCCAAATAGAGGAGAGACCGCTTCAGCCGTGCTGCTGTCAATGAGACAGGGGCGCCGGAGCGCAGCTGCTTATGCAGTCGACTTCCGCATCGCGGCTGCGAGGTCCGGCTGGAATAACACTGCCCTCCGCGCCGCCTTCGTAAACGGACTGTCGTTGGTCCTAAAGGAGCTCCTGGTGGCTAAGGACGAACCGCGGGATTTAGACGGGCTTATTGATCTCGTTATACGATTAGACAATCGGTTAGAGGAACGCCGTCGGGAGTGAGGCGAAGGACGTGACCGGATACGCGCCGCCCCTCTCCCTTCCGGGTTCGAAAAGGGGCCGCCCTCCCCACGCTCCACAGCCGCAGCGCTTTGTGGGGCAACAGCTCCCCCTGTTGACGTTGTTAGGGAGACGCACAGGGCCAAAATGGGAAGGCTGATCCGTGGAGAGTGTTTTCTCTGCAGGTCAACAGAGCACACACAGAGAGACTGCCCCAAACGGCCAAAACGTCAACACTCGCCCTTAGAGACTGGGCTAAGGGGGGGTCAAGACATTCAAGTGAGACACACACAAATTGCCACACGACTCCCAGTCACAATCCTGAGCGGGGATTTAACCCTTCAAGCCCGAGCACTGGTGGACACGGGGTCAGAAGGGAATCTGCTAGACAGCAGATGGGCAAAGGAGGTAGGGCTCCCTCTGGTGGCGCTTCCTATGCCATTGCAGGTGCGGGCACTAGATGGCACCCTCCTCCCTTTACTCACACACAAGACACCACCAGTAACTCTGGTGGTGTCTGGAAACCACCGGGAGGAGATTGAGTTTTTTGTAACTCCTGCCACCTCCCGCGTGATTTTGGGCATCCCATGGATGTTAAAGCACAATCCCCGGATCGATTGGCCGTCTGGGGTGGTGGTTCAGTGGAGCGAAACCTGCCATCGGGTGTGTTTAGGATCCTCGGTTCCTCCCGGTTCCCAGGCTAAGGAGGAGGTCAAAGTCCCGCCCAATCTGACGGCAGTGCCAGTTGAGTACCACGATCTTGCTGACGTCTTCAGCAAGGATCTGGCACTCACCCTTCCCCCGCACCGTCCGTACGATTGTGCCATTGATTTGGTTCCAGGCGCTGAGTTCCCGTCCAGCAGGCTGTACAACCTCTCACGACCTGAGCGCGAATCAATGGAGACCTACATCCGGGACTCATTAGCTGCCGGGCTGATCCGGAACTCCACCTCCCAGATGGGGGCAGGTTTCTTTTTTGTGGGCAAGAAAGATGGCGGACTTCGTCCATGTATTGATTACAGGGGGCTGAATGAGATTACGGTTCGCAACCGATACCCGTTGCCATCATTAGATTCCGTGTTCACCCCCCTGCATGGAGCCAAAATCTTTACTAAACTGGATCTTAGAAATGCGTATCACCTGGTTCGGATCCGGAAGGGAGACGAATGGAAGACAGCATTCAACACCCCATTAGGTCACTTTGAGTACCTGGTCATGCCGTTCGGCCTCACAAATGCCCCCGCGACGTTCCAAGCATTAGTTAATGATGTCTTGCGGGATTTCCTGCACCGATTCGTCTTCGTATATCAATCAATCAATCAATCAATTTTTTTATATAGCGCCAAATCACAACAAACAGTTGCCCCAAGGCGCTTTATATTGTAAGGCAAGGCCATACAATAATTATGTAAAACCCCAACGGTCAAAACGACCCCCTGTGAGCAAGCACTTGGCTACAGTGGGAAGGAAAAACTCCCTTTTAACAGGAAGAAACCTCCAGCAGAACCAGGCTCAGGGAGGGGCAGTCTTCTGCTGGGACTGGTTGGGGCTGAGGGAGAGAACCAAGAAAAAGACATGCTGTGGAGGGGAGCAGAGATCAATCACTAATGATTAAATGCAGAGTGGTGCATACAGAGCAAAAAGAGAAAGAAACAGTGCATCATGGGAACCCCCCAGCAGTCTACGTCTATAGCAGCATAACTAAGGGATGGTTCAGGGTCACCTGATCCAGCCCTAACTATAAGCTTTAGCAAAAAGGAAAGTTTTAAGCCTAATCTTAAAAGTAGAGAGGGTGTCTGTCTCCCTGATCTGAATTGGGAGCTGGTTCCACAGGAGAGGAGCCTGAAAGCTGAAGGCTCTGCCTCCCATTCTACTCTTACAAACCCTAGGAACTACAAGTAAGCCTGCAGTCTGAGAGCGAAGCGCTCTATTGGGGTGATATGGTACTACGAGGTCCCTAAGATAAGACGGGACCTGATTATTCAAAACCTTATAAGTAAGAAGAAGAATTTTAAATTCTATTCTAGAATTAACAGGAAGCCAATGAAGAGAGGCCAATATGGGTGAGATATGCTCTCTCCTTCTAGTCCCCGTCAGTACTCTAGCTGCAGCATTTTGAATTAACTGAAGGCTTTTTAGGGAACTTTTAGGACAACCTGATAATAATGAATTACAATAGTCCAGCCTAGAGGAAATAAATGCATGAATTAGTTTTTCAGCATCACTCTGAGACAAGACCTTTCTGATTTTAGAGATATTGCGTAAATGCAAAAAAGCAGTCCTACATATTTGTTTAATATGCGCTTTGAATGACATATCCTGATCAAAAATGACTCCAAGATTTCTCACAGTATTACTAGAGGTCAGGGTAATGCCATCCAGAGTAAGGATCTGGTTAGACACCATGTTTCTAAGATTTGTGGGTCCAAGTACAATAACTTCAGTTTTATCTGAGTTTAAAAGCAGGAAATTAGAGGTCATCCATGTCTTTATGTCTGTAAGACAATCCTGCAGTTTAGCTAATTGGTGTGTGTCCTCTGGCTTCATGGATAGATAAAGCTGGGTATCATCTGCGTAACAATGAAAATTTAAGCAATACCGTCTAATAATACTGCCTAAGGGAAGCATGTATAAAGTAAATAAAATTGGTCCTAGCACAGAACCTTGTGGAACTCCATAATTAACTTTAGTCTGTGAAGAAGATTCCCCATTTACATGAACAAATTGTAATCTATTAGACAAATATGATTCAAACCACCGCAGCGCAGTGCCTTTAATACCTATGGCATGCTCTAATCTCTGTAATAAAATTTTATGGTCAACAGTATCAAAAGCAGCACTGAGGTCTAACAGAACAAGCACAGAGATGAGTCCACTGTCCGAGGCCATAAGAAGATCATTTGTAACCTTCACTAATGCTGTTTCTGTACTATGATGAATTCTAAAACCTGACTGAAACTCTTCAAATAGACCATTCCTCTGCAGATGATCAGTTAGCTGTTTTACAACTACCCTTTCAAGAATTTTTGAGAGAAAAGGAAGGTTGGAGATTGGCCTATAATTAGCTAAGATAGCTGGGTCAAGTGATGGCTTTTTAAGTAATGGTTTAATTACTGCCACCTTAAAAGCCTGTGGTACATAGCCAACTAATAAAGATAGATTGATCATATTTAAGATCGAAGCATTAAATAATGGTAGGGCTTCCTTGAGCAGCCTGGTAGGAATGGGGTCTAATAAGCATGTTGATGGTTTGGATGAAGTAACTAATGAAAATAACTCAGACAGAACAATCTGAGAGAAAGAGTCTAACCAAATACCGGCATCACTGAAAGCAGCCAAAGATAACGATACGTCTTTGGGATGGTTATGAGTAATTTTTTCTCTAATAGTTAAAATTTTATTAGCAAAGAAAGTCATGAAGTCATTACTAGTTAAAGTTAAAGGAATACTCGGCTCAATAGAGCTCTGACTCTTTGTCAGCCTGGCTACAGTGCTGAAAAGAAACCTGGGGTTGTTCTTATTTTCTTCAATTAGTGATGAGTAGTAAGATGTCCTAGCTTTACGGAGGGCTTTTTTATAGAGCAACAGACTCTTTTTCCAGGCTAAGTGAAGATTTTCTAAATTAGTGAGACGCCATTTCCTCTTCAACTTACGGGTTATCTGCTTTAAGCTGCGAGTTTGTGAGTTATACCACGGAGTCAGGCACTTCTGATTTAAAGCTCTCTTTTTCAGAGGAGCTACAGCATCCAAAGTTGTCTTCAATGAGGATGTAAAACTATTGACGAGATACTCTATCTCACTTACAGAGTTTAGGTAGCTACTCTGCACTGTGTTGGTATATGGCATTAGAGAACATAAAGAAGGAATCATATCCTTAAACCTAGTTACAGCGCTTTCTGAAAGACTTCTAATGTAATGAAACTTATTCCCCACTGCTGGGTAGTCCATCAGAGTAAATGTAAATGTTATTAAGAAATGATCAGACAGAAGGGAGTTTTCAGGGAATACTGTTAAGTCTTCAATTTCCATACTATAAGTCAGAACAAGATCTAAGATATGATTAAAGTGGTGGGTGGACTCATTTACATTTTGAGCAAAGCCAATTGAGTCTAATAATAGATTAAATGCAGTGTTGAGGCTGTCATTCTCAGCATCTGTGTGGATGTTAAAATCGCCCATTATAATTATCTTATAGCAACATGAAAAGGAAACGGCACTCACGTTTCCACACGTACAACAGGACACAAGCTGCTGCCTCGTCAGGGCTCAGAACATCAGATCACAAAGTTCAGAGAGTTCAGGGAGGGAGAGAGAGACAGACACAGACAGAGAGAGGCAGAAAATTTGAATTTAAAACACAGCTTTATTTACAACAATTAAGTTTTGGGGTTTTTTTTGGGGGGGGGGGGTATGTCCACATCCACCAACAGGGACTCCGCTGATAGGCATCAGAAATGGAGCACCAAGCTCCCATTTTGCACAGATGAGAGAGCGTTATTTATGCACCATGTGTCTCTGAAGGTGTCCATGTTATCAGTAAATACATCAAACTGGAAGTTCACTGTGATCTGGCCTGCCAAGAGTCCCTTCAGCATAAACTCAGGGTCCAAAAAAGCAGAGGTACGCATCCTGATGACGTCCCACCGATATAGGAGGAACAGATGTTTGTCATACCCAAGACCTGCCTCCTTCTTCAGCAGGACACATGCTGTATCCTGCCAGTTCAATCCAGAGGTGTACAACAGTCTCTGAGCAGCCTGCAACCTGAAGGTCGACACCTGAGCAGAAATGTCCACCAGCCCCTGTCCTCCACGAAGCAGCATGTACAACCCGGGACTTCTGATCCAGTAACCGCTGTAACTGCTCGATAAGGCCCCGTGGTGGAGGGAGGACAGACAGTTTGTGCCACAGTGCAGATGCGATCAAGTTATTAGTGACCAGAACTCGCCCCCTATAGGACATCTGGGGCAGCAGCCATTGCCATTTGGACAGTCTGGCACACACCTTCTCCACCAAACCCTCCCAATTCCTCTGGTGATACCCATCCGCCACGAGAAACACACCCAGATTTTTCAAACCCTCCACTCCCCACTACAGACCATGTGGCAGACGGAGAAGCCCCTTTCTGCCACCTCCCCATCAGGACAGCCTCACTCTTCTTGCAGAGGTTCCCATCTCATAGAGCTGTAAACTGTCGAATAACCCATCAACGCCCGCCTGATTTGTGACAAAAACCATGATGTCATCTGCATAAGCAGAGGGCACCAGGGGAGAAGACAGCTGAAAATCCAGCAAAACAAGGCCAGACAGCCTAGCTCTAAGGCGACACAAGAGTGGCTCAATGGCAAAAGAGTACAGCTGACCTGAGATGGGGCAGCCCTGTCTTATACCCCACATTACAGGGACTGGGAAACTCAAGCCTCCCCCAACCTTAACCAAACATGAAGCCCCATTATACAAAACACCAACAAGTAAAATAAATTCCTCACCAAAGCCAAACGCCCTCAAAGTGGAAAACAAAAACCTGTGATGAACCCAGTCAAACACTTTCTCCTGACCAAGTGACACAAACCTGTAAACCAAATCCCCAGTATAGCACAAATCAAACAAATTCCTCCTCAAAAAAGGCTGTCCGTAATAGTCCTACCGGGCACACAATAGGACTGGTCCTTGTGAACAATAAAATCCAGGACACCTTTTAACCTGTTCGCCAGTACCGTAGAAAAAAGTTTATAATACACACAGAGAATTGCAATCAGTCTCCAGTTCTGCAAAAGGGATAGATCCCCTTTCTTTGGCAGCAGGGAAAGAACAGCACAGCGACAAGAAATGGGCAAGCAGCCTGCCGCAATGCTCTCCCGCAACACCTCCAGAAGATCAGCACCGAGAAAGCCACAGATCCGTACATAAAAATTCACTGCAGTCCGTCGATCCCTGGTGCTTTCCTAGATGCCATCTGCTGCACCGCCATTGTCAGTTCATCTGACAATGGGGACAACCACTTGTAGTTCGCTGGGGGCCTCTCGCTCCGAGGCCACCAGCCAGGGGAGATCTCTCAGAAGGTCAGCCGCACAGGTCCCGTCATAGTCCACAGCACCGTAGGGAGCCGAATAGAAGTCCATAGCATGTCTCAGAATCTCTGCCAAATCACTCGTCACCAGTCCATCAGGAAGGCAAAGACAGGTCATCACCTTCTGATGAGAGGTCCTCTTCTCCAGATTGAAAAAAAAGGAAGTGGGCAGTGGTGGGCACAGCAAACCAAAAGATTAGCTTTGATAACAGCTAATCAGCTAACTGAAAAGTTATCTTTTATAAAGCTAAACCAATAAACCATCCAAAAATTTATCAGAAGCTACAGAAAACCCATAACTTTCATTATTATCTCCGGTACACTTGCAACAACTACAAACAAGCTGATTTTGAGTTTTAACACCACGATTGCTTCTGGTAGCATCAAAGGTGACCACAGACCCAAACAATGAGTCAGCACTTCTGTATTTGTGCGTCCTGCCCACTGCTGGAAACTCCTGTTGACTCCATATTTTGCAGCAGTGAAGCAGTTAAGATGAGCTAAGCTCAACTCTGCACACACAAAACAAGCCATTATTCCTTAAGAGACTACAGCAACCGTGAGGCAGAGGTCTTGGAAAATAAACCAGGTTTGACTTATGGTTTTGATTTTTTAAAAATTAATCCAGATAGAATAACTCCAATAATGTCAATTCTGTCATTTGTACAAAGTTAAAATATAACACATATCTTTTAATTCTAAACAATGCACTAATTCTGAAGTTTTGTAACAAACACAGACAGATGCCAAAGGGATTATGGGTAAATGAGCCTCCACTAACACTGATTGATTGACTCATTCATTCTATGTAAACCAACACAATGTGATGTGATGTGTATGTTGGTGTTTACCTAGAAATGTGCTTTTGTAAAATATGCCATTTTATTCATATGTATAAAAAAAAGCCATTTGCAAAAGCCAAAAGTCAAGTTGTCTGCAATATATAGCAGATAACCACCTTATATAACTGGGGTCAAAATGCATAGAACACTGCCCTCTATTGGCGCCCAGGTGCTCAGACCTTTACCCATAATCCTTTGCGGAATAATTTTTTGTTGTTTTTTTTGCGTGCCAGAGAGTTGCTGCAGTTTAAACAACAGAATCCACGACGACAATTGTAAATGAACATTATACAACCTAAATGTACATTTTTATTTCTTTAGTTGCTGAAAGAGGCTGCAACAACTCTCAGGTGTGCAAAGGTTATGATATCTCAATACTTAGGGCAAATACTGCCATGAACACTACTGGCCAGTAGATGGCAGTAGAGACTGTGAAAACTTACCAAAACAAATATTCCAAATAATCCATGTGCTAACTTTAATCTGCGTGTAATTTAATAAACGCAAACCAAATTTCAGACATCTTAAATATATATATAACTCTGGAACAAAGATGACAAACAGTATTGTAGGACAATAAGCAGGATGTTAAACAGCAAGCAGGAAGCAGAAAGTGAATGCAGCTCACAGTGATTCCAGTTGAAAATAATGGCGAAGCAACCTGAGCTTTCTCTGGCATTTTTTACATAAAACAAACACAATAACAACATCTATAAACCCAGAGAATATATTCACAAGAGTTTTAGGCACAATATACAAAAAGCTTAATGCTGTTGTCCGTGTGGAGCAGGGGTGGGCAATCATGTGCCATAAAGGGCCGAGACATTGCAGGTTTTCCTTGCTACCAATCACCTTTGCAGGTGATTTAATTAATGTTCAGGTGTCTCAGCAGGTGATTTCATTGATGACCAGGTTTTTATGTGCAGAGGAGAAGCTCATCAGCAACCCACCTGGTGAGATGATTGGTTGCAAGGAAAACCTGCAGTGTCTCGGCCCTCATTGCCCACCCCTGGTGTGGAGCCTGATCAAAGCGTCTCAAATGCATTTCTCCTGTCATGACTATAATGAGATTACCCATAATGCACCTGGACACAACATGCCCACACTAAAACCTTGAAAATTAGTGCATTACTTTAAAGCTAAAACATATAGCTGATGTTTTCACTTTATAAAAATTCAGAAGTGATGTTAATTTAAATAACAGGTCTGAAATAAGTTTGGTTAAAATTTTAACCATAAGTTAAAACTGTATGCCTCTGGATGACTTGGGTGATATTGCCGGTGAGTTAGTATGGTGTCAAGAGACATTATCTTGTGACCAGCTCTTCTCTTACTGCAGAGGATAGAGCAGGGTTGTTTAACTGATTGAGATTTATTCACTTCACCTGGAAAAACATGTTAGCAATCTAAAAATGATTGGACCAAAGCTTATCGGAAGATAATTGGTCCGATGATGGTTTTCAGAGTTATCGGAAAAGCTAATCCGATAATGAAAACATTAGCTTTGATAATTAGCAGATTAGCAGGACTGTGCCCACCACTGGAACTGGGTGCATCCATGTCACTGATGTTAGCAAAGCGAGCCCTCACCATCGCCCCTTTCACCCTCTCCTGTAACAGGGCACCCAGCTCTGCCCTCTTCCCCTGCAGCAGACCATGCTGGTCAGGAGCCCCAGCTGTATGTAGGTTGGCCTGAATGTCCATAAATTCCTTTTCGAGCGCTGTCATGACTACCTTGAACCTCGCTGTAGAAAAGGAAGTGTGCTGTTGACACAAAACCCAAACCTGATTTTTGTCGGCCTCCCACCACTGACTCAGTGTCCCAAATGTCCCCTTCCTACGGCTCCAGAATCCCCAAAAAGATTCAAGTAAATCACAAAATGCCCTGTTGTGCAAAAATGTGGTGTTGAATTTCCAGTAAGTGTTGAACCTCTGAGTGTGTGAGTGGAATATTTCTGTGGTGATGAGATGATGATCTGAAAAACCAACTGGCTGAATGAAACTCCTGCATAATCTGTTCCAGAATGAGGGTGACATATAAATCTGGTCAAGCCTGGCTGCAGACACCAACCCATCTGAAACCCGAACCCATGTGTGCTGTCTGTCCTGTGGGTGTGTGACCCTCCATGTGTCCAACAAATCCACCTCATGTAAAAAACCAGCCAGTGAGGAAGCCGACTGCAAATGTGGCTCCTCACCAACCCGATCCAGTGACATATCCACAGTGCAGTTGAAGTCACCCCCCAACACCAAACAGTCACCAGGATCCTGCTGAACTAAAATGTCCCTCACCCGTTTGAATAACCCCACCCACTCCGAGCCCTCATTGTGTGTGTAAATATTCATAAACACCATGGTCGACCCCTCGACCTGAGCCCTGACCAACAGAACCCGACCCTGAATAATCTCAGTGGTGGCTAAAACAGTGACATCAAGTCAAGGCGAAAACAAAACCGCCACTCCAGCACTGATGTTGGAGCCATGACTCTGATAAAAATGCCCCCTCCACCACCGAGCCCAGTCCACTTCATTATTTGTGTCAGAGTGAGTCTCCTGCAGGAACAACACATGCAACCCCTTTTGTTCAAAGAGCTCAGAGACCAAAGCCCTCCTCTGGCCGTCCCTGCCACCGTTCATGTTCAAAGAGCCCACCTTCAGATACTGCATGTGGACTGAGTGGAGAGAGAACAGAGAGTAAGACAGATAGAGAAGATAGAACACCCGGTGAGACACATTCATACTCTATCTAGTGGATTTACGACCCCTGAGACCTCGTCCCTGTGATGTGTTTCCTGAGTCTGTACCGCTTCTTCTCATCCAACAGATCCAAGCCAACGAGCCTCCTCAACACTTTAACAGATTTAACAAATTTCTCCGTGTAGGGAAAATAATCTGCAACTTTAATTGATTTACCAAATGAATCATCAGGAAGCTGTTGATGTCCTGCAGTGTGTACAGATCACTGCCGTGAGAGAAGGAACCGGTGTTGGACATGCTGGAGTCCAAATCATAATCCATGTTGTCATCATTAATGCTTTGACTCCATGGGGGTTTAGGGTCTGCTGAACCCGGTGTCTGCCTGTCAGCCCGTTTACTCTGTCCAATGGTGACCGAGGACTCACCTGCAGCAGAAGCATCAGCATTGATTGCAAAAGGAGAGACAGAACCATGAAACAGACCGACCTCAGAACCGTTAGTCACTGCAGCTTCAGTCAACCCAGGATGTTCATTTGTCAGCTGATCAGCAGTTACACTGACAGCTTCAGTCTGAGAGACACCCTGCTGCAGAGAGACAGCCTCCTCCTGCATGCTGGTCCCCTTCCCCGGACCAGACACCGACACCGGGTCCCTGAGCCCAAAGGCCCGTAGCCGGACCAGAGGCTACCGACGCCCCAGTCACATCTCATTTATGTGGACACACGAGACACTTGTGACTGACGTCCCCACAAGCACTTCATGCTTCCTGAAATGGCATAAACCATGTAAAAAGAGTAATCATGTTTGACTCTGAAGGAACGTCCAGAGTCTGGGTCAGACAGTTCAGGAACATGAACACCTGACGACGGAAGGACTGAACGTGGCAAAATTTCTCGCTCTTACAGCCCAGTCCAATCTTCTTAAAAGTGCTGGCAAACTTCCCAAACCTCTGCAGCTCCCGACTGAGAGCCTCCTTTGAAACAAATGGAGGAACCCTGGAAATAATGATTTTAGTGGACGGAGCATAGAGAGGAGAAACCTGCAGGTAAGAATCATTCAGATAAACCCCACTTTCAACAAGCTGAGCAGAGAAACGCTCCTCCAACAGAAAAACCACCACAGCTCTGCTCATCCTGGATGCAAATGTTAAGTTCTCATGTTTTACCTGTTCACCCACAGCCAGGAGGACATTTTCCACAGACACAGCCGGGTCAGGGACCACCCTCACCTTGTGACAGAGCGAGAGGGCCAACGGCAGCCCAGACACCATCCGGGCCAAAATTCGCTTCAAAAACCACACTCAAACCAGTCCAACCAATTAAAAAAAACAACCAACAAACAAACTGAAAATGAACAAAAACCACAAAAAGAAAGAAAAAACGCCACCTCACCTGAACTGCATCACACTCGTACCCATGACTCTCACTCGCGCCCAAATAGAATAGAATTTATTATTATCATTGTACATGACACCAGAAAAAAAATACTGTGCATGACAATGAAATTAAAAACAATCTCTTAAAAGCACAATTAAAATAAATAAATAAAATAAATGAATAACCTTAAAAATTCTACATAAAACCTACTTAAAAACAATCGCAATCATAAAATGGCAGGTCCAGAAGCATTCAGTGCACAAACAGCTCTTCCCACAAAGCTATTTTTAAGTCTGTTTGTTCTGGCCTTAAGTGCCCTGTATCGTCTGCCTGATGGCAGCAATTCAAACAAATAGTGTCCAGGATGGGAGCGGTCTCTGATTATAGTCCTTGCCTTCCTGAGACAACAACTTGTATACAGTTCCTCTAATGAAGGCAAGAGACAACCAGTGATCTTCTGGGCTGTGGTGACGACCCTCTGGAGAGCTTTCCTGTCTGTGACTGTGCAGCTAGAAAACCACACACAGAGACAGTAGGTCAAAATGCTCTCTATGGAGCAGCGATAGAAGGACACCAGCAGTCTCTGTGGCAGATGGTTATTCCTGAGAACCCTCAGGAAATAGAGTCTCCGCTGGGCCTTCGTGATGGTAGCCATAGTGTTTGTGCTCCAAGTCAGGTCGTCTCTCAAATACACGCCCAGAAAATGAAATTCAGAGACCCACTCCACACAGTCCCCATCGATGACCAATGGCTGGATGACTGTTTTCCTCCTTCTATAGTCCACCACCATCTCCTTTGTCTTTGAGGTGTTGAGGATCAAATTGTTCTTCCTACAACAGACCGACAACCGCTGCACCTCCTCTCTACAGGCGGACTCATCCTGACCAGAAATGAGTCCCATCACAATAGTGTCATCAGCAAACTTAATGATATTGTTGCTGGAGTGAGAGGGGGTGCAGTCATAGGTGTAGAGGGTGTAGAGCAAAGGACCCAGCACACAGCCCTGAGGGGAGCCGGTGCTGAGGCTAATGGCTGAAGAGATGTGAGGGCCAACTCTCACCCTCTGAGAGTGGTCTGTGAGGAAGTCCAAGATCCACCGGCAAATGGAGTGGGACACCCCCAGGTCCAACAACTTAATCACCAGTCTGCTTGGAAGGATGGCATTAAATGCTGAGCTAAAGTCCACCAAGAGCAGCCTCACATAGTTCCCCTGCTGCTCCAGATGGGACAGAGCAGCATGTAGAGCCATAATGATGGTATCCTCCGTGGACCTGCTCGCACGATAAGCAAACTGGTGAGGGTCAAACCCAGGGGGGAGGCAGGAGGTGATATTGGCCCGGACTAACTTTTCGAAGCACTTCAATAGTCTGAGTTAGTGCCACCGGGCGATAGTCATTCAGATCACTGATCCTGGTCTTCTTAGGGAGGAGGACAATAATAGAGGACGTCAAGCGGGGGGGCAGCAGTCTGGCTCAGGGACTGGTTGAAAATGTTTGTAAACACACCAGCTAACTGAGCTGCACATTCCCTCAACATCCGTCCGGAGACGCCGTCCAGACCCGCAGCTTTCCTTGAATTCACCAACCTCAACACCAGCGTGAGGGCATGGCTGTTGAGGGCAGGTGAGGGGACGACAACTGTCTCAAACTGGGAGAAGAGTGAGGCTGTCCTAATGGGGAGGTGGCAGGAATGGGGCTGCTCCCTGTCTGCCACATGGTCTGCGGTGGGGAGTAGAGGGTTTGAAAATTCTGGGTGTGTTTCTGGGGGCAGATGGGTATCGTCAGAGGAATTGGGAGGGTTTGGTGGAGAAGGTGTGTGCCAGACTGTCCAAATGGCAATGGTTCCTGCCAAAGATGTCCTATGGGGGGGTGAGTTCTGGTCCCCAATCACTTGGTTGCTTTGGCACTGTGGCACAAACTGTCTCTTCTCCCTCCATCACGGGCCTTATTGAGCAGTTGCAGGAGTTACCAAGCATCGACATTAACGCTTGTCTGATTGTCTGGGACAAGTGTAAAATGTGATCGGACAAGCAATATGCTCTAATCATTGTCCGACCGGACAAGTGGCATTTTTTTGGTTTAAAACGTTCAAATTCTTTATTTTCACCGCTCGGAACCAAAATACCCTTTGCCGCCTTCTTGTTTTCTAATTTACATTATGTCTTGTCTCACACCTCGCGAGAAAGCGTCTTCAGTTTTTCCCGCCACTCTCCACGCAGCGGACAGTCGGAAAACATGACAACGTGTGCGCGAGACCACTGTATGGAGTGTGTGTTCGTAGTAGAGGCTGACATTTTTTTGGGAATCCCACGGGATGGGAGTCAACTTTGCTATTTATCACGTGATTGGGACGATACGGGATTAAAAATTCAAGGGAGCAGACGGGAGCGGGAACCAAGGTTTTAGGCAGCGAGCCGTCCTGCTGTCATTTGAGCGGCCAATTTTCAAAAAAGACGCTGAAAATAGCGGATGGCTTTGCTTAAAATTAAGACTGGGTCCGATTGCTGCAGCCGTCTGTGTGTGTGTGTGTGTGTGTGTGTGTGTGTGTGCGCGCGCATGAGTCGGCTGGCTGCGAGGAAGGAGCGGAGGCGGGGGCGTGTTGAGTGCAGAGTGAAAAACAATACAAACTAAACTGTGGCGCTGCCTTTATTTCTCTCTGGACTGTTCTGACGGTACGTCCTGTTCACACTGTGTGCACGTGTTGGTGACAGTTATACTGAAATTATGAGATGAAATAAATTGGTCAGAATTCCATAAAACAAGAATATATGAATGAACCTTATAAAAATCACACACACGTGTGTTTAAAAAAAACAAACCTGATGTGGAGAAACTCTGCAGTGATGTTCAGAAGCAGAAATCACATAAAGCAGCTGAGAACTCTGAACTTTAACAGGCTGTTATTTTCCACAGATATTTATTTTAGATGACTTCATGTAGTTGTTTAATGTTCAAGCACAAAACGTGACTGAGGAGGAGAAAAAAAGAGGAAATGAACTCTAGTCTGAATAAAAATACAGGCTGCTGATTTTTATTTTTCAAAATTATGAGGCTGCAGCTCTGCATTTTATTTATTTCAAAGTAAATTACTGCTTATTATTTTCAAAAATCACGAGTCAACTCAGTCTGCATTGTTCAGTTTTTCCTGCATGTTTGTGTATTTTTTAAAATAAAAACAATAAAATGTAAACACTTTTCCTCATAGCAGTTCTTTAATTTCACAAACAGAACAGAAACAACCACAAATTTTAAAAAAAGTAGGGACTCTATGTAAAATTAAGATAAAATAAAAATGTTCTCAATGTAGTCTCAATTTCTCCACTTACACCCACAAAAGCCAAACATTCTTCCAAAGTTGTGTCTTGGTGGCTTCCCTCACTTGTCTTCTTCCTACATGGACATTTAGTTTTTGAGAACTGCCTACCTGACACAGATTTACCATAAAGTACCACACTGTTTGTATTTCTGATTGATTGATGTAAATGAAGTCTAAGAAATATTCAGTGAGTTGGAAATGTTCATGTATTCATCCTCTGACATTGCCCCAAAAAAACTGGCTGTAAATATTATTAACTAATTCTTCCATTAACAATAAACTACCCTGTCCCAAGCTTTTTTCTTGGAAAATGCTGTAGGCCTCAAATGTAGGAATGGATATATGTTAACAAAAAATAAATAAAAATAAAGCTGACCTCACAAAACATAAAATGTGTTGGTTTCATACAGTCTGCAGTTACAGAAATAGAAGACAAAGTAAATGTCAGGATCATTACGTGTCCACCACCACCACATTTTGAAAAACTATAAGACCACAGGCCATGCATTATTTATGTTTTGTGTCTTTTACTGAAGTTTTTTTTTTTTTTTTTTTTTTTGGATTAAGGCAATAAGTGCCTCCCTGTATTACCACAGATTAACTGTTTCTGTTGCCACATCTTCTGAAATAAAACTGCAAAATTTTACCACCCACACAGGAGAGTAACAGTATTAACTTTTTTCATGAAGTGATATGTCACAGCAAAGTAGATGTGATAAATATTTAATCTGAATCTCAGTACCAGAAAATGTTGAAATGTAGTGATTTTTCTATTTCAGCTGCAATTCTTATGTTGGAATATTAAAGTTAAAGTACTTACAAACAAAAGAAGTATGACAGGTTTTTATTAAGTGACAAGTCAGAGCAAAGTATATGTGATAAATATTTAATTTGAATCAATCAATCAATCAATCAATTTTTTTTATATAGCGCCAAATCACAACAAACAGTTGCCTCAAGGCGCTTTATATTGTAAGGCAAGGCCATACAATAATTATGCAAAACGCCAACGGTCAAAACGACCCCCTGTGAGCAAGCACTTGGCTACAGTGGGAAGGAAAAACTCCCTTTTAACAGGAAGAAACCTCCAGCAGAACCAGGCTCAGGGAGGGGCAGTCTTCTGCTGAGACTATTGGGGTGATATGGTACTACGAGGTCCCTAAGATAAGATGGGACCTGATTATTCAAAACCTTATAAGTAAGAAGAAGAATTTTAAATTCTATTCTACAATTAACAGGAAGCCAATGAAGAGAGGCCAATATGGGTGAGATATGCTCTCTCCTTCTAGTCCCCGTCAGTACTCTAGCTGCAGCATTTTGAATTAACTGAAGGCTTTTTAGGGAACTTTTAGGACAACCTGATAATAATGAATTACAATAGTCCAGCCTAGAGGAAATAAATGCATGAATTAGTTTTTCAGCATCACTCTGAGACAAGACCTTTCTGATTTTAGAGATATTGCGTAAATGCAAAAAAGCAGTCCTACATATTTGTTTAATATGCGCTTTGAATGACATATCCTGATAAAAAATGACTCCAAGATTTCTCACAGTATTACTAGAGGTCAGGGTAATGCCATCCAGAGTAAGGATCTGGTTAGACACCATGTTTCTAAGATTTGTGGGGCCAAGTACAATAACTTCAGTTTTATCTGAGTTTAAAAGCAGGAAATTAGAG
The DNA here is from genome assembly GCF_902500255.1 of Thalassophryne amazonica. NCBI lineage: Eukaryota > Metazoa > Chordata > Actinopteri > Batrachoidiformes > Batrachoididae > Thalassophryne > Thalassophryne amazonica. The sequence continues at coordinate 9,258,219 of NC_047111.1, read as the reverse complement.
GTCATCCATGTCTTTATGTCTGTAAGACAATCCTGCAGTTTAGCTAATTGGTGTGTGTCCTCTGGCTTCATGGATAGATAAAGCTGGGTATCATCTGCGTAACAATGAAAATTTAAGCAATACCGTCTAATAATACTACCTAAGGGAAGCATGTATAAAGTGAATAAAATTGGTCCTAGCACAGAACCTTGTGGAACTCCATAATTAACTTTAGTCTGTGAAGAAGATTCCCCATTTACATGAACAAATTGTAATCTATTAGACAAATATGATTCAAACCACCGCAGCGCAGTGCCTTTAATACCTATGGCATGCTCTAATCTCTGTAATAAAATTTTATGGTCAACAGTATCAAAAGCAGCACTGAGGTCTAACAGAACAAGCACAGAGATGAGTCCCTGTCCGAGGCCATAAGAAGATCATTTGTAACCTTCACTAATGCTGTTTCTGTACTATGATGAATTCTAAAACCTGACTGAAACTCTTCAAATAGACCATTCCTCTGCAGATGATCAGTTAGCTGTTTTACAACTACCCTTTCAAGAATTTTTGAGAGAAAAGGAAGGTTGGAGATTGGCCTATAATTAGCTAAGATAGCTGGGTCAAGTGATGGCTTTTTAAGTAATGGTTTAATTACTGCCACCTTAAAAGCCTGTGGTACATAGCCAACTAACAAAGATAGATTGATCATATTTAAGATCGAAGCATTAAATAATGGTAGGGCTTCCTTGAGCAGCCTGGTAGGAATGGGGTCTAATAAACATGTTGATGGTTTGGATGAAGTAACTAATGAAAATAACTCAGACAGAACAATCGGAGAGAAAGAGTCTAACCAAATACCGGCATCACTGAAAGCAGCCAAAGATAACGATACGTCTTTGGGATGGTTATGAGTAATTTTTTCTCTAATAGTTAACATTTTGTTAGCAAAGAAAGTCATGAAGTCATTACTAGTTAAAGTTAATGGAATACTCAGCTCAATAGAGCTCTGACTCTTTGTCAGCCTGGCTACAGTGCTGAAAAGAAACCTGGGGTTGTTCTTATTTTCTTCAATTAGTGATGAGTAGAAAGATGTCCTAGCTTTACGGAGGGCTTTTTTATAGAGCAACAGACTCTTTTTCCAGGCTAAGTGAAGATCTTCTAAATTAGTGAGACACCATTTCCTCTCCAACTTACGGGTTATCTGCTTTAAGCTACGAGTTTGTGAGTTATACCATGGAGTCAGGCACTTCTGATATAAAGCTCTCTTTTTCAGAGGAGCTACAGCATCCAAAGTTGTCTTCAATGAGGATGTAAAACTATTGACGAGATACTCTATCTCACTCACAGAGTTTAGGTAGCTACTCTGCACTGTGTTGGTATATGGCATTAGAGAACATAAAGAAGGAATCATATCCTTAAACCTAGTTACAGCGCTTTCTGAAAGACTTCTAGTGTAATGAAACTTATTCCCCACTGCTGGGTAGTCCATCAGAGTAAATGTAAATGTTTTTAAGAAATGATCAGACAGAAGGGAGTTTTCAGGGAATACTGTTAAGTCTTCTATTTCCATACCATAAGTCAGAACAAGATCTAAGATATGATTAAAGTGGTGGGTGGACTCATTTACTTTTTGAGCAAAGCCAATAGAGTCTAATAATAGATTAAATGCAGTGTTGAGGCTGTCATTCTCAGCATCTGTGTGGATGTTAAAATCGCCCACTATAATTATCTTATCTGAGCTAAGCACTAAGTCAGACAAAAGGTCTGAAAATTCACAGAGAAACTCACATTAACGACCAGGTGGACGATAGATAATAACAAATAAAACTGGTTTTTGGGACTTCCAATTTGGATGGACAAGACTAAGAGTCAAGCTTTCAAATTAATTAAAGCTCTGTCTGGGTTTTTGATTAATTAATAAGCTGGAATGGAAGATTGCTGCTAATCCTCCGCCTCGGCCCGTGCTACGAGCATTCTGACAGTTAGTGTGACTCGGGGGTGTTGACTCATTTAAACTAACATATTCATCCTGCTGTAACCAGGTTTCTGTAAGGCAGAATAAATCAATATGTTGATCAATTATTATATAATTTACCAACAGGGACTTAGAAGAGAGAGACCTAATGTTTAATAGACCACATTTAACTATTTTAGTCTGTGGTGCAGTTGAAGGTGCTATATTATTTTTTCTTTTTGAATTTTTATGCTTAAATAGATTTTTGCTGGTTATTGGTGGTCTGGGAGCAGGCACCGTCTCTACGAGGATGGGGTAATGAGGGGATGGCAGGGGGAGAGAAGCTGCAGAGAGGTGTGTAAGACTACAACTCTGCTTCCTGGTCCCAACCCTGGATAGTCACGGTTTGGAGGATTTAAGAAAATTGGCCAGATTTCTAGAAATGAGAGCTGCTCCATCCAAAGTGGGATGGATGCCGTCTCTCCTAACAAGACCAGGTTTTCCCCAGAAGCTTTGCCAATTATCTATGAAGCCCACCTCATTTTTGGACACCACTCAGACAGCCAGCAATTCAGGGAGAACATGCGGCTAAACATGTCACTCCCGGTCTGATTGGGGAGGGGCCCAGAGAAAACTACAGAGTCCGACATTGTTTTTGCAAAGTTACACACCGATTCAATGTTAATTTTAGTGACCTCCGATTGGCGTAACCGGGTGTCATTACTGCCGACGTGAATTACAATCTTACCAAATTTACACTTAGCCTTAGCCAGCAGTTTCAAATTTCCTTCAATGTCGCCTGCTCTGGCCCCCGGAAGACAATTGACTATGGTTGCTGGTGTCGCTAACTTCACATTTCTCAAAACAGAGTCGCCAATAACCAGAGTTTGATTCTCGGCGGGTGTGTCGCCGTGTGGGGAAAAACGGTTAGAAATGTGAACGGGTTGGCGGTGTACACGGGGCTTCTGTTTAGGGCTACGCTTCCTCCTCACAGTCACCCAGTCGGCCTGCTTTCCCGGCTCCTCGGGATCTGCCAGAAGGAAGCTAACGGCGGCTAAGCTACCTTGGTTCGCACCGACTACAGGGGCCTGGCTAGCTGTAGAATTTTCCACGGTGCGGAGCCGAGTCTCCAATTTGCCCAGCCTGGCCTCCAAAGCTACGAATAAGCTACACTTATTACAAGTACCATTGCTGCTAAAGGAGGCCGAGGAATAACTAAACATTTCACACCCAGAGCAGAAAAGTAGAGACAGGAGAAGCCGCCATGCTAAACCGGCTAAGAGCTAGTAGCTGCGCTAAGCTAGCGGATTCCTAAAAACACACAAAGTGAATAATGTGTAAATAATTTAGAGGTGATTCAGCAGAGGGAGTGCTTTAGTTAAGGCACGTGAAGATTACACTGTGAAGCAAGCAGGAAATTAGAGGTCATCCATGTCTTTATGTCTGTAAGACAATCCTGCAGTTTAGCTAATTGGTGTGTGTCCTCTGGCTTCATGGATAGATAAAGCTGGGTATCATCTGCGTAACAATGAAAATTTAAGCAATACCGTCTAATAATACTACCTAAGGGAAGCATGTATAAAGTGAATAAAATTGGTCCTAGCACAGAACCTTGTGGAACTCCATAATTAACTTTAGTCTGTGAAGAAGATTCCCCATTTACATGAACAAATTGTAATCTATTAGACAAATATGATTCAAACCACCGCAGCGCAGTGCCTTTAATACCTATGGCATGCTCTAATCTCTGTAATAAAATTTTATGGTCAACAGTATCAAAAGCAGCACTGAGGTCTAACAGAACAAGCACAGAGATGAGTCCCTGTCCGAGGCCATAAGAAGATCATTTGTAACCTTCACTAATGCTGTTTCTGTACTATGATGAATTCTAAAACCTGACTGAAACTCTTCAAATAGACAATAGATAGATGACCTCTAATTTCACCCTGACATCGGGGTGAATGTGAAATAATTGTAAAGCGCTTTGAGCGTCTGATGCAGATGGAAAAGCGCTATATAAATGCAGTCCATTTACCATTATTCTTTAGTCATGGTCAGTTCCGTTCTAGTTTTGTCTTAGTCTTTTACTTTCTGTCTGGTCTGTTCACTTTAACATTTACCAGTTTTTGGGGTCATTTCTTTCCGTTAGCATGTTATGATGTTTAACTGTTTTTTTCTCTCTCCGTTTTCTTTTGTCTCTGTCTCACTGCACTTGTCTCTGTATTTTGTCATTTCTGTTTTTTCTTCATCAGATTACCTTTTGTTTTTTGCTGTTCAGTATTTTTGCACTTAGTCACGCTCACCTGAACTTTTCTGTTTCTTCTGTTTGCCACGCCCCCTTCCTGATTCTTCCGACACACCTGTTCTCACTTTCCTCATTTCCACCTTGGTTATTTAAACCCTCTGTTTTCACTCAAGCCCCGCCAGTTCGTTGATTTTCACAGTCCTCGTACCAGCCTTTTCATAGCTCTGCCTTGTCTTGCCGTGTACCGACCCAGCTCTGTTTTGTGACCATGTCTTGCTTCTGCCCACGTACTTTGTCTGCCTGTGTAAAAGATCTGAGCCTGCCTTTTTTGACAACACCTTTGCCTGCCAACTATCTGTACCTCTGCATCCTTGACTGTCCAACTGTGTACTGAATCCAAGCTCGTTTTGACCGATAAAGCCTTTCAGTTTCAATTCCACTGTCTGTGAGTTTTTGCATTTGGGTCCCACAACCTTCTGTGCCACATCACCTTGACTTCTTGACAGTCGTGTAGCCACAATTACACGACACGACACACAACTCTGTCAAAAAGGATTGAATTTCTTTCATATTAGAGAGTGTTATGTAGGATGATATCCTTTATCATCTGACAAAGGTTGATCCAGATCTGATCTAGATTACAGATTTTGTGGCCATTTAAATGTAACATTGAAACCCCATTTAATGTATATTTTACATTATATCCTAATCAAATGTGCTCCAATTGCAGCCATTCAAGTGAGGTGCAGACTGTCACTCACTATCACCTGACAAAGTTTGATCCGGATTTGTTCTGTATTGCGGATTTAGTGGATATTTATTTTTAACATTGAAAAACATTTTTGATATATACTTTGTAATATATTTTAACTTATCAAAACTAGCGTCTAACAAGACTTTGACCTTGAAAATTTGTAAATTTGTGAAATTGGAAACTAGTGTTGGCAGAGGTTTGTGCTCTACGAGCACAGTGCTATCGTTCAAAAGAAATTTGATTCATTTGTAACAACAAAGGACAGTTGATCGACAGGTGATCTGGAAGCACGAACCTACCTCATCCAGAAGTTCACTGAACCCCATGACTGCAAAAAAAAAACACACAAACAATCTAATAAAGAAGGACTTTGTCACACAATGGTTCGTACAGTGATTCATCCAGAGAACATTTTCCAGCTCCTCATTAAGATATAGAACATAGTCCATCACATGATTAAGATAAAGAACATAGTCATCACGTTATTAAGATAAAGAACATACTCCTTCACGTTATTAAGACGCAGAACATAGTCATCACATTAAGCTAAAGAACATAGTCATGACATTATTAAGACATAGAACACAGTCCATCACGTTATTAAGATAAAGAACATACTCCATCACATTTTTAACACACAGAACATAGTCCATCACATTATTAAGATATAGGACATAGTTAATCACGTTAAGACATAGAACATACTTCATCAGGTTATTAAGATATAGAACATAGCTCATCACGTTATTAAGATATAGAACATAGTCCAACTCATCATTAGCTTAGCTTATAGTTAGGGCTGGATCAGGTGACCCTGAACCATCCCTTAGTTATGCTGCTATAGACTTAGACTGCTGGGGGGTTCCCATGATGCACTGAGTGTTTCTTTCTCTTTGTTATATGGCTGGGGGGGCCTGGCTGCCGGTTTGTTTCTGTTTTTTGGTTTTCCTCCCAGGTGGCGTGCGTTTGGGACTGAGTGGCTGTGTTGCTGAGGCTGTCAGGACCTCACCCTGATCACCTGCGACTCGTCAGGACTCACAGCTGTGGTGCATCTACATGGATTGGAACATGTTGGCATTTAAGACTGGAGTGCACAGTGTGTATTTGCCAGAGACTCGACCTTGTGACCAGACGGGTGAGATCGTCGTCTCGGGAGCCATCTCATCAGCAGCGGATGCTGAGAACGTCCAGGTTTGATGCACAGTCTGTGAAAGAGGAGGGGGTGAGGTCTCACGCTCGTCAGCACACTTCCTGAGGTACGTTAGATTTTGTGACTAACAGTTATACAGTCAGTAAATGTGGTGTCCCTCACACCTTATTGTATTGAGCTGTTTGTTAGTCATGTATCGGCTTCCACTGCAGTGGAGTTTTGTGAACTGGATGTTCCATGCCTGCAGGTTGGGAAGCTGATCAGTAATCAAGCCAGGAAGTGTTTGCTGTTTGTACACCTTTAAGTGTTCTGTGTGTAGAGTGTGGACTCACATAATGGTTCCTTCTTTCACAGACTCGGTTTGTTGCGGCCACCTGGGGGGTGTCGGCGGGGTCCTTGGGTCCGAAACAGCTTCTGGCTCCGGACCGTTAGCGCTGCTGGGAGCGCACCACGCCAGGCCGCACCTTTTTGTTGTTATATTATCACTGTTATGTATTAAATTCAGTTAGCCTTTGTACCGTACTCTGCTTATTTCATACTGGGTCCTTCAAACGCTGGTCGGTTCTCCGAGCTGCGTCCGACACATAACACTCTTTTTGCTCTGTATGCACCACTCTGCATTTAATCATTAGTGATTGATCTCTGCTCCCCTCCACAGCATATCTTTTTCCTGGTTCTCTCCCTCAGCCCCAACCAGTCCCAGCAGAAGACTGCCCATCCCTGATCATGGTTCTGCTGGAGGTTTCTTCCTGTTAAAAGGGAGTTTTTCCTTCCCACTGTCGCCAAGTGCTTGCTCACAGGGGGTCGTTTTGACCGTTGGGGTTTTTCCGTAATTATTGTATGGCTTTGCCTTACAATATAAAGCGCCTTGGGGCAACTGTTTGTTGTGATTTGGCGCTATATAAATAAAATTGATTTGATTTGATTTGATTAAGATGTAGAACATAGTCCAGCTCCTCATTAAGATATAGAACATAGTCCAGCTCTTCATTAAGATATAGAACATAGTCCATGATGTTATTAAGATATAGAACATAGTCCAGCTCCTCATTAAGATATAGAACATAGTCCATCATGTGATTAAGATATAGAACATAGTCCATCACATGATTAAGTTATAGAACATAGTCCAGCTGCTCAGAAAGACAAATATATAGTCTATCTCCTCAGTAAGCTATAGCACATAGCCCATCACGCGATAAAGATATAGATCATAGCCCAACATGCTATTAAGATATAGAACATACGAGGGTAGGCTGAAAAGTTCTAAGGCTGACTATGATGCAGTTGTCGAATTAAACAAATTCAGGGTTATTTTTCTACAAAGTCTCCCTGTAACTCCACACACTTCTTCCAGCGGTGCTTGAGTGCTTCGATTCCCTTGGCATAGAAGCTTTCATCTTGAGAGTCAAAATAGTCCTCAACGGTAGCCATCACCTCATCATTGCTCCGATAGTGCTTCCCAACCAAGTTTTTTTTCAGGTTTGGGAAGAGATGAATGTCCGAGGGTGCCAAGTCAGGGGAGTATGGTGGGTGATCTATCAGTTTGAATCCACACTTGTGGATACTGGCCATGGCCATTGCTGACTTGTGAGCTGGGGCATTGTCTTGATGGAACAGCACCCCTTTCGTCAGCTTATCTGGTCGCTTCTTTTTGATAGCCTCGCATAACTGTCTCAGTAGGTTAGAATAGTAGTGTCCATTTATGGTTTGTCTCTTTTCAAGATAGTCCATGAACACAATGCCCTTGGCATCCCAGAAAACTGAAACCATGACCTTCCCCGCAGACTAAACGACCTTGGCCTCCAGTAATACTGTGAGAAATCTTGGAGTCATTTTTGATCAGGATATGTCATTCAATGCGCATATTAAGCAAATATGTAGGACTGCTTTTTTGCATTTGCGCAATATCTCTAAAATTAGAAAGGTCTTGTCTTAGAGTGATGCGGAAAAGGTAATTTATGCATTTATTTCTTCTAGGCTGGACTATTGTAATTCATTATTATCAGGTTGTCCTAAAAGTTCCCTGAAAAGCCTTCAGTTAATTCAAAATGCTGCAGCTAGAGTACTGACAGGGACTAGAAGGAGAGAGCATATTTCACCCATATTGGCTTCTCTTCATTGGCTCCCTGTTAATTCCAGAATAGAATTTAAAATTCTTCTTCTTACTTATAAGGTTTTGAATAATCAGGTCCCATCTTATCTTAGGGACCTCGTAGTACCATATCACCCCAATAGAGCGCTTCGCTCTCAGACTGCAGGCTTACTTGTAGTTCCTAGGGTTTGTAAGAGTAGAATGGGAGGCAGAGCCTTCAGCTTTCAGGCTCCTCTCCTGTGGAACCAGCTCCCAATTCAGATCAGGGAGACACCCTCTCTACTTTTAAGATTAGGCTTAAAACTTTCCTTTTTGCTAAAGCTTATAGTTAGGGCTGGATCAGGTGACCCTGAACCATCCCTTAGTTATGCTGCTATAGACTTAGACTGCTGGGGGGTTCCCATGATGCACTGAGTGTTTCTTTCTCTTTTTGCTCTGTATGCACCACTCTGCATTTAATCATTAGTGATTGATCTCTGCTCCCCTCCACAGCATGTCTTTTTCCTGATTCTCTCCCTCATCCCCAACCAGTCCCAGCAGAAGACTGCCCCTCCCTGAGCCTGGTTCTGCTGGAGGTTTCTTCCTGTTAAAAGGGAGTTTTTCCTTCCCACTGTCGCCAAGTGCTTGCTCACAGGGGGTCGTTTTGACTGTTGGGGTTTTTCCGTAATTATTGTATGGCCTTGCCTTACAATATAAAGTGCCTTGGGGCAACTGTTTGTTGTGATTTGGCGCTATATAAATAAAATTGATATGATTTGATTTAGGTATGGAGGGAGCTTCATCCCCTAATGTAGCAACCATATCCGCATGAATGTCCTTGGGCTTTAACCCCTTCTTATGCAGGTACATAATCACACTGGGATGCCAGATTTTGTCCATTTTTGCCGTTTCCCTGTACCATGAACTTTCAAACTTGGCTATGAACCACAAACTATCTCACAACCTGGAAGAAAATAACACAGTTAGTCATCAGAAGAGTTGAACTTAATGCATGCCAAGTTATATTGAAATGGCATTTCTCCTTCTTGCTGAGCCTTAGAACTTTTCAGCCTACCCTTGTACAACCCCAATTCTAATGAAGTTAGGAAAAAAATCCTATGAGGAGGGGTTTTTGAAAGTTGCAAGAGGGCCCTATAAAGGCATTTGGCCCCGCCCATGGGTGACACCCCTATGACATGTAAGAAGTTGTCATGCTTGACCCATGTATCAATTTTCATGATGACAAAATTAAATCCTCAAAAAGTGTAGACAAACTTGGTGGCAGGAAAAAACTGAGGATCATCTTTATGAAAAGAGTACAAACTAAGAAAACTCTCTTCTCAGAGGAGTGTATCAACTGAGGAATCCTCTTTATCAAATGTGAAAACAAACAGAAGAAACTTCTTCAAAGAAGAGTAAAACCACAGAAACTCGATGAAACTAAGGAATGTGTTTTCTTCTTAGAAGTGGAATTTCAACCCAAAGACAGGATTCAACCAAAATAAGACTTTTCATCTTACCCAACGTGGTTCAAAACCCAGACACAGGAGTTAACTCAAGTAACTCAAAAGGTATTTCCTTTAAATAGAGTGATTACAACTCCAGAATGCAAAAAAAAACAAAAAACAAACAAAAAACAAAGCAAAACAAAAACAAAAAAATTCTATACTCACAACCCAAAGTGGCCATAGGAAACACCAGAGACATGAAGCTATCAACCAACAAACATACAAACAAATATACATTCAATGGACCAGCAACTAGAGGCAAGCAGGAGTAACTATATACAGCCACCCCCATCAGTGGCAGGTGCAGACCCAAATAGGTGGAATCAATTGGAGGCTAAGGAGATGTAAGAGGTGTAAGGAAATACCAGAGGTCAGCAAAACATACAGACACTACATGAACTGAAGATAATAAAAGGAAAAAATGGGGTGCAGCAAATATCATGACAATGCTTGGAATAGAAGATGATAATGCACATGCAGAGAATAATGAAAAATCAGTGAAGAGTAAAAAGGTCAAGATATGATACGAGATAAGAAACTGGGAAATGCACCGAATAACAGACAAGATAAGAGGTGAAAAGACAAGAAAAGAAACTACAAAAATACTGTGAGAACATCAAGAGATGAGAAACAGAGATGAACAAGAAGGAGACAGGAGACTAAACCAACTAAAACCCCCACACAGACTGGGTTAGGATAACCCTAACCACACCACCAGCTCCACATTAATATACAGAACATTGTCCAACTCATCACTAATATATAGACCATAGTCCAACACATCATTAATATATAGAACATAATCCAACTCATCACTAATATATAGACCATAGTCCAACACATCATTAATATATAGAACATAGCCCAGCTCCTCATTAAGATATAGAACACAGTACAACTCATCACTAATATATAGACCATAGTCCAACACATCATTAATATATAGAACATAGCCCAGCTCCTCATTAAGATATAGAACACAGTACAACTCATCATTAATATATAGAACATAGTCCAACTCATCATTAAGATACAGAGCATAGTCCAACTCATCATTAATATATAGAACATAGTCCAACTCATCATTAAGATACAGAGCATAGTCCAACTCATCATTAATATATAGAACATAGTCCAACTCATCATTAATATATAGAACATAGTCCAGCTCATCATTAATATATAGAACATAGCCCAGCTCCTCATTAAGATATAGAACACAGTACAACTCATCCTTAATATATAGAACATAGTCCAACTCATCATTAAGATACAGAGCATAGTCCAACTCATCATTAATATATAGAACATAGTCCAACTCATCATTAAGATACAGAGCATAGTCCAACTCATCATTAAGATACAGAGCATAGTCCAACTCATCATTAATATATAGAACATAGTCCAACTCATCATTAATATATAGAACATAGTCCAGCTCATCATTAATATATAGAACATAATCCAGCTCCTCATTAAGATATAGAATATAGTCCAACTCATCAATTAATATGTAGAACATAGTCCAGCTCTTCATTAAGATATAGAACACAGTCAAACTCAGCATTAAGATATAGGACATAGTCCAACTCATCATTTAGATACAGAACATAGTCCAACTCATCATTAAGCTATAGAAGATAGTCCAGCTTCTCATTAATATACAGAACATAGTGCAACTCATCATTAAGCTAGAGAAGATAGTTCAGCTTCTCATTAATATATAGAACATAGTCCAGCTCATCATTAAGCTATAGAGCATGGTCCAGCTCCTCATTAAGATGTAGAACATAGTCCAACTCATCATTAAGATACAGAGCATAGTCCAGCTCTTCATTAAGATACAGAGCATAGTCCAACTCATCATTAATATATAGAACATAGTCCAACTCATCATTAATATATAGAACATAGTCCAGCTCATCATTAATATATAGAACATAATCCAGCTCCTCATTAAGATATAGAATATAGTCCAACTCATCAATTAATATGTAGAACATAGTCCAGCTCTTCATTAAGATATAGAACACAGTCAAACTCAGCATTAAGATATAGGACATAGTCCAACTCATCATTTAGATACAGAACATAGTCCAACTCATCATTAAGCTATAGAAGATAGTCCAGCTTCTCATTAATATACAGAACATAGTGCAACTCATCATTAAGCTAGAGAAGATAGTTCAGCTTCTCATTAATATATAGAACATAGTCCAGCTCATCATTAAGCTATAGAGCATGGTCCAGCTCCTCATTAAGATGTAGAACATAGTCCAACTCATCATTAAGATACAGAGCATAGTCCAGCTCTTCATTAGGATATAGGTCATAGTCCAATTTCAGTTTCAATTTTTTTCAATTTATTTTCATTTATATAGCGCCAAATCAGAAAAGAGTTGCCTCAAGGCGCTTCACACAAGTAAGGTCTAACCTTACTAACCCCAGACCAACAGTGGTAAGGAAAAACTCCCTCTGAGGAAGAAACCTCAAGCAGACCAGACTCAAAGGGGTAACCATCTGCTTGGTGTTGGGAAAGTGTAGTGACACAGACCCACAACAGGGGGCATAAATGAACGGACAATAGAGGGAGTTCAATTAGAACACTTTACTGTTGTGAATGTCACAACCACACACAGCAGATTACAGAATGAATACAAGTCAATTAATGAAGGTGTCGTGTGGGCAGGCTCGACGATAGGAGACGCCCGTCTGGAGATGAACCGGAACCACACGATTTCCACCGCCACCGAACCCGAAGGATACTGGAGCCGCCAAGTCCCGAAGTCCCCAGGTGGCCACCGTCTCAGCGTGTCGGATCTGGTACTGCTGGCGGAGAACAAAGACAGTCAAGTGTGGGTGTGTGTACACCCTGTAACAATAATGGTGGGAATTCCACCTCCACCTTTAACACACACTCGTGCAGCGTCTGTTTAACCACTTATCTGACGAGACGAAGGACGAAACAGTCGCGACCCACGCCGGTCCTCTGGTTGACAGCTGCAACACAAGAGCTCTTGAAACACTGAATGCTGGCAGAGAATATTACCTCTCACGGAAGTCGATATCTTGGCAACGTGGTGGAGGTGTCATCCTGCTTTTATCCCACGTGAGATGCAGATGATCGGTGACAGCTGTCATAGTTGATGAGTGACAGCTGTCACCTCGGCTGTTCCTGTAGGCGGCAGCGCCCTCTCGTGCCTGAAGCCCGCACTTCAGGCAGGGCACCCTCTGGTGGTGGGCCAGCAGTACCTCCTCTTCTGGCGGCCCACACAACACTTGGGCCATGATACAGACATAAATTACAGAACAATTCACAGAACAATTCACAAAACGAATATACAGGAAATGCTGTTGTGCACAGGACAGGAGGGTCGCCAGCACAAATACAACTTCCATCTCTGGATGGAGCTGCACCTTAAACAGAGAGAAAAAACAGAATCAGGCATCAGAAAGTCAAGAAATACTGTGTAATTTGTCAGCATTAATCAACAAGAAAAACTGAAGAAATACTAAGGTGATCGCCGGCCACTAGCCCTAAGCTTCAACAAAAGACCCAGAATTTAGGTAAAGTTGAGGCTGAGGCACACTCCGTTTACTAATAAAATGAATTAAAGAGTAAAAAGTGTAAAACAAAAATATACCAGTATGCTAGCCATACAAAAGTGAAAAGAAGTGCATCTTAAGTCGGGAATTAAACGTCTCCACAGAAGACGACTGTATTATTGATGCAGGGAGATCATTCCACAGAACAGGGGCATAATAAGAGAAAGCTCTGTGACCTGCAGACTTCTTATTCACCGTAGTGACACAAAGTAGTCCTGCACCCTGAGAACGCAAAGCCCGGGCCGGTATATAAGGTATAATTAGGTCAGCTAGGTAGGGAGTTGCCAGTCCGTGAACAATTTTATAGACTAGAAGCAGAACCTTAAAATCTGATCTCACTGGGACAGGAAGCCAGTGATGGGATGCCAAAATAGTTGGAATGTGGTTGAACCTTTTGCTTCATGTAAAAAGTCTGGCTGCAGCATTTTGAACCAACTGGAGAACCATAATGCTGGACTGTGGTAAACCAGAAAATAGAATATTGCAGTAGTCCAATCTAGAATCAAATCAAATCAAATCAATTTTATTTATATAGCGCCAAATCACAACAAACAGTTGCCCCAAGGCGCTTTATATTGTAAGGCAAAGCCATACAATAATTACAGAAAAACCCCAACGGTCAAAACGACCCCCTGTGAGCAAGCACTTGGCAACAGTGGGAAGGAAAAACTCCCTTTTAACAGAAAGAAACCTCCAGCAGAACCAGGCTCAGGGAGGGGTAGTCTTCTGCTGGGACTGGTTGGGGCTGAGGGAGAGAACCAGGAAAAAGACATGCTGTGGAAGAGAGCAGAGATCAATCACTAATGATTAAATGCAGAGTGGTGCATACAGAGCAAAAAGAGAAAGAAACACTCAGTGCATCATGGGAACCCCCCAGCAGTCTAAGTCTATAGCAGCATAACTAAGGGATGGTTCAGGGTCACCTGATCCAGCCCTAACTATAAGCTTTAGCAAAAAGGAAAGTTTTAAGCCTAATCTTAAAAGTAGAGAGGGTGTCTGTCTCCCTGATCTGAATTGGGAGCTGGTTCCACAGGAGAGGAGCCTGAAAGCTGAAGGCTCTGCCTCCCATTCTACTCTTACAAACCCTAGGAACTACAAGTAAGCCTGCAGTCTGAGAGCGAAGCGCTCTATTGGGGTGATATGGTGCTATAAGGTCCATAAGATAAGATGGGACCTGATTATTCAAAACCTTATAAGTAAGAAGAAGAATTTTAAATTCTATTCTAGAATTAACAGGAAGCCAATGAAGAGAGACCAATATGGGTGAGATATGCTCTCTCCTTCTAGTCCCTGTCAGTACTCTAGCTGCAGCATTTTGAATTAACTGAAGGCTTTTCAGGGAACTTTTAGGACAACCTGATAATAATGAATTACAATAGTCCAGCCTAGAGGAAATAAATGCATGAATTAGTTTTTCAGCATCACTCTGAGACAAGACCTTTCTAATTTTAGAGATATTGCGCAAATGCAAAAAAGCAGTCCTACATATTTGTTTAATATGCGCATTGAATGACATATCCTGATCAAAAATGACTCCAAGATTTCTCACAGTATTACTAGGGGTCAGGGTAATGCCATCCAGAGTAAGGATCTGGTTAGACACCATGTTTCTAAGATTTGTGGGGTCAAGTACAATAACTTCAGTTTTATCTGAGTTTAAAAGCAGGAAATTAGAGGTCATCCATGTCTTTATGTCTGTAAGACAATCCTGCAGTTTAGCTAATTGGTGTGTGTCCTCTGGCTTCATGGATAGATAAAGCTGGGTATCATCTGCGTAACAATGAAAATTTAAGCAATGTTGTCTAATAATACTGCCTAAGGGAAACGTATAAAGTGAATAAAATTGGTCCTAGCACAGAACCTTGTGGAACTCCATAATTAACCTTAGTCTGTGAAGAAGATTCCCCATTTACATGAACAAATTGTAATCTATTAGATAAATATGATTAAAACCACTGCAGCACAGTGCCTTTAATACCGATGGCATGCTCTAATCTCTGTAATAAAATTTTATGGTCAACAGTATCAAAAGCAGCACTGAGGTCTAACAGAACAAGCACAGAGATGAGTCCACTGTCTGAGGCCATAAGAAGATCATTTGTAACCTTCACTATTGCTGTTTCTGTACTATGATGAATTCTAAAACCTGACTGAAACTCTTCAAATAGACCATTCCTCTGCAGATGATCAGTTAGCTGTTTTACAACTACCCTTTCAAGAATTTTTGAGAGAAAAGGAAGGTTGGAGATTGGCCTATAATTAGCGAAGATAGCTGGGTCAAGTGATGGCTTTTTAAGTAATGGTTTAATTACTGCCACCTTAAAAGCCTGTGGTACATAGCCAACTAATAATGATAGATTGATCATATTTAAGATCGAAACTTTAATTAATGGTAGGGCTTCCTTGAGCAGCCTGGTAGGAATAGGGTCTAATAGACATGTTGATGGTTTGGAGGAAGTAACTAATGAAAATAACTCAGACAGAACAATCGGAGAGAAAGAGTCTAACCAAATACCTGCATCACTGAAAGCAGCCAAAGATAACGATATGTCTTTGGGATGGTTATGAGTAATTTTTTCTCTAATAGTTAAAATTTTATTAGCAAAGAAAGTCATGAAGTCATTACTAGTTAAAGTTAAAGGAATACTCGGCCCAATAGAGCTCTGACTCTTTGTCAGCCTGGCTACAGTGCTGAAAATAAACCTGGGGTTGTTCTTATTTTCTTCAATTAGTGATGAGTAGTAAGATGTCCTAGCTTTACGGAGGGCTTTTTTATAGAGCAACAGACTCTTTTTCCAGGCTAAGTGAAGATCTTCTAAATTATTGAGACGCCATTTCCTCTCCAACTTACGGGTTATCTGCTTTAAGCTGTGAGTTTGTGAGTTATACCACGGAGTCAGGAACTTCTGATTTAAGACTCTCTTTTTCAGAGGAGCTACAGCATCCAAAGTTGTCTTCAATGAGGATGTAAAACTATTCACGAGATACTCTATCTCACTCACAGAGTTTAGGTAGCTACTCTCTCATTTACATTTTGAGCAAAGCCAATTGAGTCTAACAATAGATTAAATGCAGTGTTGAGGCTGTCATTCTCAGCATCTGTGTGGATGTTAAAATCACTCACTATAATTATCTTATCTGAGCTAAGCACTAAGTCAGACAAAAGGTCTGAAAATTCACAGAGAAACTCACAGTAACGACCAGGTGGATAATAGATAGATAATAACAAATAAAACTGGTTTTTGGGACTTCCAATTTGGATGGACAAGACTAAGAGTCAAGCTTTCAAATGAATTAAAGCTCTGTCTGGGTTTTGGATTAATTAATAAGATGGAATGGAAGATTGCTGCTAATCCTCCGCCTCGGCCCGTGCTACGAGCATTCTGACAGTTAGTGTGACTCGGGGGTGTTGACTCATTTAAACTAACATATTCATCCTGCTGTAACCAGGTTTCTGTAAGGCAGAATAAATCAATATGTTGATCAATTATTATATCATTTACTAACAGGGACTTAGAAGAGAGAGACCTAATGTTTAATAGACCACATTTAATTGTTTTAGTCTGTGGTGCAGTTGAAGGTGCTCTATTATTTTTTCTTTTTGAATTTTTATGCTTAAATAGATTTTTACTGGTTATTGGTGGTCTGGGAGCAGGCACCGTCTCTACGGGGATGTGGTAATGAGGGGATGGCAGGGGGAGAGAAGCTGCAGAGAGGTGTGTAAGACTACAACTCTGCTTCCTGGTCCCAACCCTGGATAGTCACGGTTTGGAGGATTTAAGAAAATTGGCCAGATTTCTAGAAATGAGAGCTGCTCCATCCAAAGTGGGATGGATGCCGTCTCTCCTAACAAGACCAGGTTTTCCCCAGAAGCTTTGCCAATTATCTATGAAGCCCACCTCATTTTTTTGACACCACTCAGACAGCCAGCAATTCAAGGAGAACATGCGGCTAAACATGTCACTCCCGGTCCGATTGGGGAGGGGCCCAGAGAAAACTACAGAGTCCGACATTGTTTTTGCAAAGTTACACACCGATTCAATCTTAATTTTAGTGACCTCCGATTGGCGTAACCGGGTGTCATTACTGCCAACGTGAATTACAATCTTACCAAATTTACGCTTAGCCTTAGCCAGCAGTTTCAAATTTCCTTCAATGTCGCCTGCTCTGGCCCCCGGAAGACAGCTGACTGTGGTTGCTGGTGTCGCTAACTTCACATTTCTCAAAACAGAGTCGCCAATAACCAGAGTTTGATCCTCGGTGGGTGTGTCGCCGAGTGGGGAAAAATGGTTAGAAATGTGAACGGGTTGGCGGTGTACACTGGGCTTCTGGTTAGGGCTACGCTTCCTCCTCACAGTCACCCAGTCGGCCTGCTTTCCCGGCTGCTCAGGATCTGCTGGAAGGGAACTAACGGCGGCTAAGCTACCTTGGCCTGCACCGACTACAGGGGCCTGGCTAGCTGTAGAATTTTCCAAGGTGCGGAGCCGAGTCTCCAATTCGCCCAGCCTGGCCTCCAAATCTACGAATAAGCTACACTTATTACAAGTACCATTACTGCTAAAGGAGGCCGGGGAATAACTAAACATTTCACACCCAGAGCAGAAAAGTGCGGGAGAGACAGGAGAAGCCGCCATGCTAAATCGGCTAAGAGCTAGTAGCTGCGCTAAGCTAGCGGATTCCTAAAAACACACAAAGTGAATAATGTGTAAATAATTTAGAGGTGATTCAGCAGAGGGAGTGCTTTAGTTAAGGCACGTGAAGATTACACTGTGAAACAAATCGTTATCTAGTTATCTAGATCAATCTAACTGCGCAGATTAAACAGCTAACAGATACAGAAAAACACCGCTGTGCTCCGGAACAGGAAGTGATACAATACCGCAGTGAGAGCCAACCACCAGTAGAGGCAAGCCAGTAGAAGAGATAAACGCATGGATCAGGGTCTCAGCATCAGGCATTGACAGGATGGGATGAATCTTCGCTATATTTCACAGGTGGAAGAAAGCAGTCCTCATAATATTTCTAATGTGGAGGTCAAAGGACAATGTAGGATCAAAAATTACCCCAAGGTTCCTCACTTTGTCAGTGTGATGTATGACACACGAGCCTAAGCTAAGTGTTAACTGGTCAAATTGATGCCAATGTCTCACTGGACCAAGAACCATCATTTCAGTCTTATCAGAGTTTAAAAGTAGGAGATTTCTCAACATCCAACTTGTCACTGATGCAAGGCAATCTTCTAAGGATTTTATGTGAATGAGATCACCAGCAGTTAGTGGCATGTATAACTGAGTATCATCAGCATAGCAGTGAAAGGTAATCCCAAAACGCCGCAATATGTACCCAAGGGGTGCTATATAAAGGGAGAAAAGCAGGGGGCCTAAGACGGACCCCTGTGGAACCCCAAATTTCATGTCATTAAGGTTAGAATTAGTGTTACTGTACAGAGGACAGTGAGAATGACTGGTCAAGAATGACGTCAGCCATGCAAGGGCACTCCCAGTAATCCCAAAATGATTTTCTAGCCTATCTGTCCAGATTTCAGAGCAGCTGAGCACAGCAGATGATAGGAAGCACAATGCAGACTCTCAAACAGGTAGTAGGATATCAAAGACTTTATGGTAAATGCAGGCAGTGGTCTGGTACACAAAGAAGCAGTCAGTGAGGGAAGGTACAGGCAGGAGTTGTCAAAAATAACCAGACTAAGGTCGAGAGCATGGCAAACAGTAGTAAGTGGGCAGAGACAAAAACGAGGTCCAGCAAACAAGCACGGTCAGGCACGGTGAGGCAATAAAGTACAAGATATACAAGCAACACAGATCAAGAGCAGAAGAGCTGGCACGAAGACATGAGAATCAACGAACTAGCCATTTCAAACAGAACTCACAGGGCTTAAATGCATGGTGAACAATTAGTCAGTGATGGAAAACAGGTGTGGTGAGCTGGCAGGAAGTGGGCGTGGACAAACAAAGATAAGAGACAAGGCAAGAGAGTAAAGTGACAAATGGGAAAGCAGAAGACAAACAAATGGGGCGTGGCCAACAGGAATAAGGAAGTGCTGGTGAAGGGCAAGAGGGTATAGTGATCTGAGGGTGTGACAGTGATACAAATGAAACTGGGTGTGAAACATGAGGAACAAAGATGAGACGGAACTGACAGGGGAGTGCAGTGACATAACCAGAATCCATAAACTAATGATACTAAAATATCCAGACCGAAACAAACAAGAAACTCTAGACAGAATGGAATCTTAACATGAACAGAATAACAACAGGTGACAAATGGCTAAAACTGAAAAGAAGGAAACAGGTAAATCAAAAACTAAAACCAGGACAGAGCCTGATGAGTGGAAAAAGTACAAAACACAAAAACTAACACTTCACTGGTAAACATGCCAAATAAAAACTGTGACCAAAGCAGTCATGAACAAAATCAAAAACAGTGGATCAAAGACAAACAAACTAGAATGGCACTAAATGTGTGGCTGCTGTGTGAAGAACAGAAACAAGCTGTGAAAAAAGCAAAATAAACAGATGATCAAAAACCAAGTAAAATATATCAAAATAGAAATGCACCAGAACCGTAGTGGTGTCCGAATCCATTGTAAGCAGATCATTCACCACTTTAGTGAGAACTGTCTCTGTGGAATGATATTTTCTAAAAGCAGACTGCAGTGGCTCAAAGAGATTATTCTCAGTAAAATAGTCCACGAGATGCCATGAAACCACTTTTTCCAGAATTTTAGAGCAAAATGATAGATATGATATCGGCTGATAGTTTTTCAACACACTAGGGTCAAGATTAGGTTTCTTAAGTAATGGTTTAATCACTGCAGATTTGAAACATTGAGGAACAGATCCAGAAGCTAAAGAAAGATTAATAATTTCCAGAACAGTCGGCCCAAGAGTGGACCACAGGTCCTTTAACAGTTTTGTTGGTATAGGATCAAATAAACAGGTTGTGCTTTTTGTAGATGTTACGAGTTTCGTCAGCATGCCTAGCGAGATACTATCAAATTCTGTAAATCTAGGTAATACCTCAGTAATAGCGCCCACCTCAGTAGAAGGGTGTAGTGGCTGGGTTAAGGCATGCTGGGATATGTTTAACCTAATGTCTTCTATTTTCTTCTCAAAGTAATCCAGGAAATCTTGTGCTGTAAAAGGAGAGCGAATTACAGGTGGTTGTCCATGAATAAGTGTTGCCACCGTGTTGAACAAGATAGCATCACGCCACACAAGGTGGAATACTTCTAATTTTGAACTACGCTATTTCCGTTCTAGACCTCTAGCCTTATGCTGGAGGTCACACAGGTAATCACTGAACCAAGGTGACTGTGTTTTGGGGAAAGCGGTTTTACCACAGGTGGCGCAATCATGTTGAGTGTAGTTTTGAGCACTGAATTTAAACTATCCACAAGTCTGTCTACTGACTGGGTATTTGCAAAATGTGAAGCTAAGACATCAGGCAGTCTAGCTTCGAGTTCAGTCTTAGTTGAGGGCTTGATGCATCGCCGTAGTGATATATAAGGTTGTTGTTCCACTAAACACGGTAGAGAAACTGTAAACTTAATAAGTGAATGAACAGAGACCACTCATGTAAGAGGCATGATGTCAATATTCGTGACAGCAATACCACGTGTGACAACCAAATCCAGGTATTTCCACTAATGTGCGTCAAGTCCCGAATGCATAGATCATAGTCCAACTCATCATTAATATATAGAACATAGTCCAACTCATCATTAAGATATAGAACATTGTTCTGCTCCTCATGGAGATATAAAACATAGTCCAAATCATCATTAACATATAGAACATAGTTCAATTCATCATTAAGATATAGAACATAGCCCAACACCTCATTCATATATAGAACATAGTCCAATTCATCATTAAGCTATAGAACATATCCAACTCATCATTAAGATATAGAACATAGCCCAGGACATCATTCATATATAGAACATAGCCCAACTCATCATTACAATATAGAACATAGCCCAACTCATCATTACAATATAGAACATAGCCCAACTCATCATTAAGATATAGGACATAGTCTAACTTATCATTAATATATAGAACATAGTCCAGCTCCTCATTAATATATAGAACATAGCCCAACATATCATTTATATATAGAACATAGCCCAACTCATCATTAAGATATAGAACATAGTCCAACTCATCATCAATATATAGAACATAGTTCAGCTCCTCATTAACATATAGAACATAGTCCAATTCATCATTAAGCTATAGAACATAGTCCAACTCATCATTAAGATATAGAACATAGCCCAACACATCATTCAAATATAGAACATAGCCCAACTCCATTACGATATAGAACATAGCCCAACTCATCATTAAGATATAGAATATAGTCCAGCTCCTCATTACCTACTAATAACTAAAGGATACATAGTAAGATGCTCTGGGACACACCTTCAGTGATGTTCGTGAGCTCATTGGATGTTTTGGTCTTTCAGCATCATACGCCCTCCGTCCAGCGACCCAGCCAGGGTTGATCAGGCCCTGGCTTGTGTCCCAGTAGCATTTGTCCACAGATCACTCCTCCTGATCCAAAGCCATCTGGAGGCTGTCTATGCTGCCTCCATGGTGGACTGGTGCAGGTTTGGAGTGTGACTGTGGCTGCTCTCCAGCCGTGACAAAGGCGATGCTCCGTTTGTCCTGTTGTTGCTTCAAGATAAAGAATATCATCCACCTCTTCAAGATAAAGAATATAGTCTACCTCCTCATTAAGATATAGAACATGGCCCATGTACTCATTAAGATAAAGAACACAGGCCATCCACTCATTAAGGTAAAGAACATACACCAGCTCCACTTTAAAATAAAGGACATAGTCCAGCTCCTTGTCAAGATATAGAACATTGTCCAGCTGCTCTTTAAGATATAGAATATAGTCCAGCTCCTCTTTAAGATACAAAACATAGTCCACCTCCTAATTAAGATATAGAACATAGTCAAATCAAATCAAATCAAATCAATTTTATTTATATAGCGCCAAATCACAACAAACAGTTGCCCCAAGGCGCTTTATATTGTAAGGCAAAGCCATACAATAATTACAGAAAAACCCCAACGGTCAAAACGACCCCCTGTGAGCAAGCACTTGGTGACAGTGGGAAGGAAAAACTCCCTTTTAACAGAAAGAAACCTCCAGCAGAACCAGGCTCAGGGAGGGGCAGTCTTCTGCTGTGACTGGTTGGGGCTGAGGGGAGAGAATCAGGAAAGAGACATGCTGTGGAGGGGAGCAGAGATCAATCACTAATGATTAAATGCAGAGTGGTGCATACAGAGTAAAAAGAGAAAGAAACACTCAGTGCATCATGGGAACCCCCCAGCAGTCTAAGTCTATAGCAGCATAACTAAGGGATGGTTCAGGGTCACCTGATCCAGCCCTAACTATAAGCTTTAGCAAAAAGGAACGTTTTAAGCCTAATCTTAAAAGTAGAGAGGGTGTCTGTCTCCCTGATCCGAATTGGGAGCTGATTCCACAGGAGAGGAGCCTGAAAGCTGAAGGCTCTGCCTCCCATTCTACTCTTAAAAACCCTAGGAACTACAAGTAAGCCTGCAGTCTGACAGCGAAGCGCTCTATTGGGGTGATATGGTACTATGAGGTCCCTAAGATAAGATGGGACCTGATTATTCAAAACCTTATAAGTAAGAAGAAGAATTTTAAATTCTATTCTAGAATTAACAGGAAGCCAATGAAGAGAGGCCAATATGGGTGAAATATGCTCTCTCCTTCTAGCCTGGAAAATCCTACAGCTAGCCAGGCCCCTGTAGTCGGTGCGGACCAAGGTAGCATAGCTGCCGTTAGTTCCCCTCCGGCAGATCCCGAGCAGCCGGGAAAGCAGGCCGACTGGGTGACTGTGAGGAGGGAGCGTAGCCCTAAACAGAAGCCCCATGTACACCGCCAACCCGTTCACATTTCTAACCATTTTTCCCCACTCGGCGACACACCCACCGAGGATCAAACTCTGGTTATTGGCGACTCTGTTTTGAGAAATGTGAAGTTAGCGACACCAGCAACCATAGTCAATTGTCTTCCGGGGGCCAGAGCAGGCGATATTGAAGGAAATTTGAAACTGCTGGCTAAGGCTAAGTGTAAATTTGGTAAGATTGTAATTCACGTCGGCAGTAATGACACCCGGATACGCCAATCGGAGGTCACTAAAATTAACACTGAATCAGTGTGTAACTTTGCAAAAACAATGTCGGACTCTGTAGTTTTCTCTGGGCCCCTCCCCAATCGGACGGCATCCATCCCACTTTGGATGGAGCAGCTCTCATTTCTAGAAATCTGGCCAATTTTCTTAAATCCTCCAAACCGTGACTATCCAGGGTTGGGACCAGGAAGCAGAGTTGTAGTCTTACACACCTCTCTGCAGCTTCTCTCCCCCTGCCATCCCCTCATTACCCCATCCCTGTAGAGACGGTGCCTGCTCCCAGACCACCAATAACCAGTAAAAATCTATTTAAGCATAAAAATTCAAAAAGGAAAAATAATATAGCAACTTCAACTGCACCACAGACTAAAACAGTTAAATGTGGTCTATTAAACATTAGATATCTCTCTTCTAAGTCCCTGTTAGTAAATGATATAATAATTGATCAACATATTGATTTATTCTGCCTTACAGAAACCTGGTTACAGCAGGATGAATATGTTAGTTTAAATGAGTCAACACCCCCGAGTCACACTAACTGCCAGAACGCTCGTAGCACGGGCCGAGGCGGAGGATTAGCAGCAATCTTCCACTCCAGCTTATTAATTAATCAAAAACCCAGACAGAGCTTTAATTCATTTGAAAGCTTGACTCTTAGTCTTGTCCATCCAAATTGGAAGTCCCAAAAAACAGTTTTATTTGTTGTTATCTATCGTCCACCTCATCAACCATCAATTTTATTTATATAGCGCCAAATCACAACAAACAGTTGCCCCAAGGTGCTTTATATTGTAAGGCAAGGCCATACAATAATTACGTAAAAACCCCAACGGTCAAAACGACCCCCTGTGAGCAAGCACTTGGCGACAGGGGGAAGGAAAAACTCCCCTTTAACAGGAAGAAACCTCCAGCAGAACCAGGCTCAGGGAGGGGCAGTCTTCTGCTGGGACTGGTTGGGGCTAAGGGAGAGAACCAGGAAAAAGACATGCTGTGGAGGGGAGCAGAGATCGATCACTAATGATTAAATGCAGAGTGGTGCATACAGAGCAAAAGGAGAAAGAAACACTCAGTGCATCATGGGAACCCCCCAGCAGTCTAAGTCTATAGCAGCATAACTAAGGGATGGTTCAGGGTCACCTGATCCAGCCCTAACTATAAGCTTTAGCAAAAAGGAAAGTTTTAAGCCTAATCTTAAAAGTAGAGAGGGTGTCTGTCTCCCTGATCCGAATTGGGAGCTGGTTCCACAGGAGAGGAGCCTGAAAGCTGAAGGCTCTGCCTCCCATTCTACTCTTACAAACCCTAGGAACTACAAGTAAGCCTGCAGTCTGAGAGCGAAGCGCTCTATTGGGGTGATATGGTACTATGAGGTCCCTAAGATAAGATGGGACCTGATTATTCAAAACCTTATAAGTAAGAAGAAGAATTTTAAATTCTATTCTAGAATTAACAGGAAGCCAATGAAGATTAATTAATTAATTGATTAATTAATAAGCTGGAGTGGAAGATTGCTGCTAATCCTCCGCCCCGGTCCGTGCTACGAGCATTCTGACAGTTAGTGTGACTCGGGGGTGTTGACTCATTTAAACTAACATATTCATCCTGCTGTAACCAGGTTTCTGTTAGGCAGAATAAATCAATATGTTGATCAATTATTATATCATTTACTAACAGGGACTTAGAAGAGAGAGACCTAATGTTTAATAGACCACATTTAACTGTTTTAGTCTGTGGTGCAGTTGAAGGTGCTATATTATTTTTTTTATTTATTTTTTATTTTTATGCTTAAATAGATTTTTACTGGTTGGTGGTGGTCTGGGAGCAGGCCAGCTCCCAGACCACCAACTCCTAGTCCAGCTCCTCATTAATATATAGAACATATTCCAGCTCCTCATTAAGATAATGAATGTAGTGTTATGTTTTAACACCAGGAACAAAATGACTTCAAAACCCCAAAAGCAGCACAGCTCAGCTACAAGGACAAAGTTTCAAAAATTCATTGCATTTATTGCATTTAGTGCATTTATTGTCACAGGTGTGGCAGAACATAAGGCAGGCAGGTGTAGAAAAATAACTTTAAATCACGCTCAGGGTGGAGGAATCTAGGGAAGTGAAGAGGTGAGAAGAAAACACATAGCAGCAGGAGACAAAACGAGTGCAGTAACAAAGCTGATACTTACAACCACAAGGAATTAATTGAAGACAAAGGAGATAAGAAACACTTGTCAATGGACCCACAAAGCACAACAACAAGGGTGTGGTTTAAATACACAAACTGATAGGGTGCAGTAATCAACAGTGTGAGGAACAAAGACAACACAAGGGATTGGATATCAAGACATTCACAAGTGACAGAATGTAAAATGACAATGATACACCTTAAGTAAAAATACACCTTAAGTAAAAGATGCAATCACAAAGTGAAACTGATAAACTCTATATAGAAATAAACATAGAAACCAAACATTAGAGAAAATAACGAAAATACATAACTGCTGGAAAGGTGACTCAACCAGGACAGTAACTTAATGAAATACTGAAGCACCAATATCACAGAGACATGAGGAAGATGCAGATACCTGACCAGAGTTCCATACCAGGAGACAAAAGACTGAGAACCAAGAAGGGTAAGGACAGACAGCAGACATAAGAAGAACGGACAAAGG
This sequence comes from Thalassophryne amazonica, assembly GCF_902500255.1. Classification (NCBI taxonomy): domain Eukaryota; kingdom Metazoa; phylum Chordata; class Actinopteri; order Batrachoidiformes; family Batrachoididae; genus Thalassophryne; species Thalassophryne amazonica. Next base: position 9,232,085 of record NC_047111.1, on the reverse strand, counting down.
TAACACACACGACACACACACATGCAGGCACACGACTGACAGCGGGGCAGGGGGCGTACATAGCACTCCAAAACCAACATAGAATTTGGGAGTAAATAAAGTTTACAGGAAGCCACAACAAGACTGACAGGTGCGGACACAGATATGAAATGAGGGGGACAAACATGCGGGCTCACACAATCACCCACAAATTACCGCAGGATATGACAGAACAAATAAGAGACGAGCAGGTTTAACACACCGACACAGATGAGTGACGGCACCAAAAACAGACATGTGACAGAGACTCAGATACAAAAGACAATTCAAAATCCCCAGTCAGACGGGCCGCTGGGAGGAAACACAACACATAGGCCAGCTCCTCATTAAGATAAAACACAGTACAGTTCTCATGAAGATAAAACACATAGTACAGCTCCACATTAAGATCTTGAACATAGTCCAAGTTATTATGAAGATATAGAACATAACCCAGCTCCTGATAGTACAGCTCCTCTTTAAGTTAAAATACATAGGCCAGTTCCTCATTAAGATTTAGAACATAGTGCAACTCCTCATTTACATATAGAACATAGTCCAGCTCCTCATTAAGATATAGAACATAGTCCAGCTCCTCATGAAGATAAAGAACAAAGTCCAGCTCCTCATTAAGATAAACAACATATGTAGTCTTGCCCCACATGAAGATGTAGAACATTGTCCAGCTCCTCATAAGATAAAATGATTGTTGCATACATCTTGTAATGCAGTTTCTTGGACACATCATCAGTGATAGTACCTGTGGTCATGGGGGTTTTTTGGTCTTTCAACTTCAGACCCCCTCATCCAGGCGACTCAACTGGGAGTGATCAGTTCCCAGCCAGTGTCCAAGAAGCGCCCACTGCTTGTCCCACTGGATCCACAGCCATCGAGAGGCTCTCTCAGCAGCCTCAGAAACTGTACAGATGGCTCTCCTCTTGCATGCCCCTGTGATGCCCAGGAGGCTGTCGGCCTTGCAGAGTGACTTTCCTTTGAAGCTCCTTCCCCCAACCTCAATGGGCAGGCATCGCGCACGCCACCCCAACTGTGGCACTCCTCCACCAGCCGTGCATATTTCTCCCTCTTTCTTTCACTGGCTTCCTCCATCTTCTCCTCCCAGGGCACTGTTAGCTCTAACAAGACAACCTGCTTTGATGTCTCTGAGAGCAGGATGATCTCTGGTCTATGGCTGGTTTCCATGATATTTTCAGGGAATTTCAGTTGTTTTCCCAGGTCCACCCTTAGCTGCCAGTCCTTCGCTGTTCCCAGGAGGCCTGTTTGGGCTCTCGGCCGGGGAGTGTTGATGGACTTCAGCACCCAGTCGTGGTGCCAGCATTAGCAGCCATCTCTGAGCACTTTAGGGCAGCTGCTGAGGATGTGCTCCGTAGTTCCTGTCCCTTGGCACAAGGGACATGTTGGGGTTTCAACCTTGCCCCAACAGAAGAGGTTCGATGGGTTGGGCAGGACATCATAGACAGACTGAATGAGGAATTTGATGTGGAGGGGCTCGGCCCTCCACAACTCGGGCAATGAGATCTTTCTACCCATGGCTTTTTCCCATCTGGTCTATGTACTCTCTTGCCTCAATCTCACCCACTGGCTGGCACGCTGCTCTTCAACCCCAGCCCTCACCTTGTGTTGGAATTGGTCCCACCTCTCCTTAAGCTTGTTGTAATGGTTCCCAGTCCTGCACGACCAATCACCACAGTTTCCACCAGTTCTTTGTGACACAGCTGTGATTCCACTTATGCACCGTCAACTTTCTGCCAGTCCTCACCTCAGTGCCAGCTCGAGAAACTTTTGGGTGCTTGGATTCTCTGTACTGGAGAACCTCCCTCATTCTGGAAACCACAAACTCCTCAGTCAGATGGACTATAACAGGAGGGATGAGAAGGGGGACTTGAGGAGGGTGAAGTTTGTGCAGAGGGTTGAGACGAAGTCGGAGATTGTGGCCAGAGAAAATGCTCCCATAACACCAAGGTGTGGTTGGTGAGGCAAGCAATATCCAGAGACAAGATGTTCCTGGCTGACGATAACAGCGGTTGTAAGTGGATGAGTTCGATTGGAGTCAGGGTGTTTTCAGGAGAGGACATGGCTCGCTCCTCCATGATTGGGGCTGGAGCCAATCTGGACACATCGATGGAACTGGCAGGGGTGTTCTCCACCTCCTCATTTGGGCTATCAAGCTCTCTCTTGACGTGGTTTCTCTTCCTGGGTCGGCTTTAACCATGTTCTGAGCATCCTCTAGCCATTCCCTTTTTGTCTTTCCTGAAAGCCATGAAAGGAATGAAAACATGGATTGAATTGTTCACAGAAAGACTGAAAAGTAACTGGACTGGGAAGGCTGCCTGTGGGGTTCTTCATGGGTGGATCCATTCTGTCATAGTTAGGAGTTGTGACGGCTAAACTGGAACCAGAACTTAGGCACAGCAGAACTCCAAGATGCAAGAAACCCAGACAATAAGGAAGAGAAACAATGAAAACAGTTTATTCATGGATGATGGACACCAACACAGTCAATTTGGAGGCAGGGTAAAACTGAGGAAACCTTAAAGGAGAGTTCAACTGAGGATTGTCTTCTCTTCAAAATGGTGACGTCAACAGGAGAAAAATTCAACAGGGGAAAGACTTCTTCATAATGGTGAGATCAACTGAGGAAGGTCTTCTTCAAAACAGGTGAGTTTCAACACAGAGACAGAATTAAACTGAGGACTTTCCTTTCTTCATAGAAGTGAGTACCAACTCAGAAATCTTCATCAAAGATGAATATAAATTGTAGCGCATGGCCTTGATTAGCCCTAATTATATAAATACATTAATGCTGTTTCAACAAAAACCTGAGTTTTGAACTGCAGACAAAGACTGTGTTTTCCCTCTCAGTTGAGAAATTCCTAAGTCATCTGGAGATCTTAAGATAAGCTTGGAGATATCCCCCATCGGCCAGCACTGGGATTCACAACAAAACAAAACTGTAATTCAAAGTTCTTCAAAGGGGAGCCCTTGCCTTTTTATCAGTGAATTTTTGGTCATTATGAATTACATGACATTATAATGACTTCACGTCAGAATCTGAGTTTCCCCAGGCCAGGAGAACCCAAATTTTATGACCTCACACCAAGGCCAGACCCTCTCAAGACTGCAAAACCATATTCCACAACACAGGGCCATAAAACTTTGTCTTGATAACAACTATTATCTTTAGGTTAAAGTGAAGAAAGACATTCTTTTAAAATAAAAGAATTGCATCAGTATTCTTTGATTCACATATATAAAGACTTCTAATGGTGTTTGTATTGATTAATGAAACAAAATGCTTTGCATATAATCATTCCATTTTATTGACGTGTTCCTGTAACTGATGTGTGTTTAAATGTGATCTTTCTGCATTATCAATATTGGTGATGGTGAAATATTCTGGTTTATCCAAAGGATGTGTTTAAGTGACGATTAATAATGTGTAGACATTTGAGTGTCTTAGGACAACTAGTATTTCAAAATAGTTAATGCGTTTAAATAGTTGAATCATTTCTGTCTGCCCTTTTTGGAGGACATGAAGCTTTCTGTAAAGTTACACACCCTAAATGGGTGGAGTTTGGTGACATCAGTCCCCCTTTAAAAAGTTAGAACAGAGTCTTGCCGCCCTCTTGTCCGCCGGCAACGCTTCTTTTTCTTCTCTCTCTTTGTTAAATGTTTCATTTTTATTCTTGGGCCAAGGCCCCATTGCTAAGCTAAGCTAAGCTAAAGCTACAACATGGCATTCATTCTTTGTTCATTTTTGATAATTTTAACAAAGTTTTAACCTGATGCTTTAAGGTGCATCAAGTCTTCTGAATTTTGTAAGAGAACTTCTGAGCTGAACTTTTCAAATTAATAGCGAATTTACAGAAAAGTGACTGTCCTTTTCTGTCAGCTATTTTTTTTTCAACGCTTTTAAAGTTTGAACTTTTTTTCTAAATTCAAAAAGATTTTTAATCTGGCTGCAACAAACTTTTTAAAACTTACCAGAAACCATTTTCAACATACACCTTCCACCTCTGGGTTCCTGGAAGCTGACGACGGTGCTGATTTCAAACCATCAGCCATCCTGTTGGTAAAGCCAACACAAGCCTTTGGGATCGCCTGGGGAGACCGCTGAGTTAACCCCTTGACACAAGTGAGCACGACAGATGGATGGACGGATGGATCCCTCCGAACCACCATCTCAACGGACCAGCTAAGTGACCCAGTTAAAGGTTCCAGGAAAAGGGTTTGCTGTCAATGGATACAAAGTGGCTTCCTTTTAAGCATATTCATATGTTTGTTTAATATTTAAAACCAGGGACAATAGAATACTGGACCTCTTTTATGCCAATGTGGAGGACGCTTACACCTCTGCCCCCCTCCCCCTGCTGGGACGCTCGGATCACAGTCTCGTCTATCTGCTCCCCCAATGCACACCCATGGTGAAAAGAGAACCACTACACAAAAGGTCAGTGAAACTCTGGACTGAAGAGGCCACTGAGAGGCTGAGAGACTGTTTAAGAACCACAGACTAGAGCATGTTTCAAAACTCTTATGGTGAAGACATCAACAGCCTGACCCAGTGTGTCACTGACTACATGAACGTCTGTGTGGAGAGCACTGTGCCTACCCAGAGGGTACGGTGCTTTCCTAACAACCACCCCTGGGTGACCCCCGAGCTGAAGGTCCTGATGAACCAGAAGAAGAGGGCTTTCAACTCGGGAGACAGAGAGGAGCAGCATAGAGTCCAACAGCAACTCCAGTGGAAAATCGGGGCAACCAAGGAGTATGGAAGGAAGATGGAGGAGCAGCTGGCCTGGAACAACATCAGAGACGTGTGGAGATGCCTCAAGACCGCCTCCGGATTTGGACCCCCCACCTTCTACCCCCTGGTCACCTCCACTGCACCCCGGACCCCGTCCCTCCTCCCCGGACTGTATTCAGCACCAGCCCACCTCAGCTCACACCTCAGCTCCCCCCTCCCTCCCCCCTCCCTGTAACTCCAACCGAGGTGAGAGGCCAGCTCCTGTGGCTGAAGCAGAGGAAAGCAGCAACACCTGATGGGATCCCCCTGAGGCTGCTGAGGACCTGTGCAGATGCGCTCTGTGAGGTCTTCAGCAACATCTTCAACATGAGCCTCAGCCTGGGGGTGGTCCCCACCCTGTGAAAGACCTCCTGTGTGGTTCCAGTTCCCAAAACACAACATGTCATGGAACCGGCCCACTACAGACCCATTGCCCTGACCTCCCACCTCATGAAGACCATGGAAAGCTCGTCCTGTCTCACCTCCGCACCATGGTGAGTGACACCCTGGACCCACTGCAGTTTGCCTACAGGCCCAACATCGGGGTAGATGACACCTGCTGCTGCGAGTGCTCACCCACCTGGAGACCGGCGGGAGCACTGTGAGAGTCATGTTCTTTGATTTCCCCAGTGCTTTCAACACCATCAGACCGGTGCTGCTACGGGGGAAGCTGGAGGATGCAGGTGTGGATGGACACCTCGCTGCCTGGGCCATTGACTACCTCACTGACTGCCCGCAGTATGTGCGGCTGCGCGGCTGTCAGTCTGAGGTGGTAAGGTGCAGCACCGGGGTCCCCCAGGGCACTGTCTTCTCACCTTTCCTCTTCACCCTCTACACCTCAGACTTCACCTACAACACGGACAGCTGCCACCTCCAGATGTTCTCTGATGACTCCGCCATTGTGGGTCACGTGTCTGAGGGGAACGAGCTAGAGTACCAGTCGGTCATCACAGACTTCGTGGACTGGTGTGAGCGCAACCACTTGTGTCTCAACACCAGTAAGACGAAGGAGATGGTGATCGACTTCAGGAGGAAACCACCACCTCAACCACTGGTGAACATCCAGGGGGAGGACATACAGACTGTGGATAGTTTCAAATACCTGGGTGTTCACCTCAACAACAAACTGGACTGGACTCACAACACCGACGCCCTGTACAAAAAAGGCCAGAGTTGCCTCCACCTCCTGAGGAGCCTGAGATCCTTTGGAGTAAGCAGGCCTCTGCTTAAGACCTTCTACGACTCTGTTGTAGCCTCAGCTCTCCTCTATGCTGTCATCTGTTGGGCCCCGGGCAGCACAGAGTGGGAGAGAAAGAGACTGAACAAGCTGGTCAGGAAGTCCAACTCTGTCCTGGACTGTCCTCTGGACTCTCTGGAGGAGGTGGCTGAGAGGAAGGTGTTAACCAAGTTCAAATCCATCATGAACAACTCCTCTCACCCTTTGCACTGGACTGTAGTGGAGCTGACCAGCTCGTTCAGTGAGAGGCTGAGGCACCCTCAATGCAAGAAGGAACAATACCGCAGGTCATTCCTCCCTGCTGCTGTCAGACTGTACAATAACACTGTGAAATAACCACATGCAATAATATGTCCACAAATCACGTGCAATATTAATATGTCCACAAATCATGTGCAATAACAACTCATTTACAAATCCCTGCACTAATGTCACCTTACCACACCTAAACTCCATTTCACATATTGTCCTGTGTGAGGACAATTTAGCATTGACCATTTGTTTCTGTGACTGACACAAATGAACCCCTCATGAGACGTTCTTAAAAACTTTTCTGTGAATGAAACAAAGCCACAAAAGTTCAATTTCTATGAATTAATTAAGCATTTATTTATGTCATTTAATGCATGCAAATTTATTAAGGCCTTTGACAAAAGTATTTATTGTGCGACTTTACAACATAATTACTTTTCGTCCGGACTCAAGTTTATTCCTGCGACTATCCAGAAATTAAACCACTGATTCCGAAGCTACAAAATAACACTGATTAACTGCGTCTTTTCCAGCAAAAAGCTTTGTTATTTTACCTACAGATTCAGAAATAACACTAATTTAACTGCATCTTTTCCTGTTAAAAACATTAACTGCTTCTTCTCCAGTTAAACACTTCATTTTTACCCACAGGCACAACACATTAATTAAATGTGTTGTTTAAACTTCAAAAGAACTTCTTTTGTGCAGAAGACTATTGTTGTGCTCTGAGCAAGTTTAATTATGTAAATGTTTTGTGAACGGAGCAAACAAACTTTTATTTTGAAAGCACGCTGTGCTACAAACTGCTAAGTAGCTTCCAAAATAGCTGCTGGTTTAACACAAAAGTGAATTCTTTTTCTCCTAAAAGTCTCCGTTTCAGCCCAGCTGAAAAAGTGACCATGATTTATGACCTGTGACAAGCTACCGCGCCGTCAGATAGCTAAGCTGTGCCAAAATAAGTTAGCTGCTAACGCACTACCTTACTTTTAAAAGAAGAAACGATTCAAAGTCATCGGCACAAACTAACGTCAATCAATTGAAGAAAACTTAACAGCCACGAACATTGAGTCCGTTTACCAACTTTAAATTTCTAGCATGTTAAAATTTACAAGTTATCACGATAGCACATGGGCTAAGTTCAGCCAAGCTAAGCTAAGCTAACTCTGCTAATTCACTCAGAAAACCTCAGGAAGCCACAAAGCCCCTGTTGAAGTGCACTGTAAAAAGCTGCAGTGCTTAAGCACAGTTGACAACAGGACCCAAGACAGCCAAAAGGATAGTTTTCCAAATTTATTCCTTCTTGAGGAGAGTCAATAAAACCAGCTTAGAACCACCAGCTAAACAGGAAACGAGTGGGGGAGACCCTTCCCTCTTTCTTTCTTCTTCTTGGCTCTTCAAGCCGTGTAAGCAGTGATCCCACCTACAGGTGGCGGACCGCAGTGCATCCTATTTGGCTAAAAAAAGATTAAGCCAAATTTGTAAATAGTTGACCAGCTTCCTTTTGTAAATAATTGACATTGATCAATTAAACTCATTGAATCATTTAACGATTTTAAGGACTTTTAAACTGATTAAGCTGGTGTAATCCTGATTCCAGTTGAAAAATAAAAGTGTTAGTGATTAACTCCTTCACTTTAATACATTGAGATCACACATCTCTAAAATCAAATTCATTTGTATTCTGATTCATGACAATTGTCTAATTTTGAATTTTTACTGTTTGTGATTTTCCAAACGAATTCACTGATTTAAACTAATTCTGCTTTCAGCATCAAAGTAATCATACGATCAAATTGGTTATTACCTAAAGCCAATATTTTAATTGAAACAATTCAACTGAATTAATAAATTCTGAATTTCTGAATTCAAAGGAACTTTTAAATAATTAAAACACAAATTATTCAAATTTTTAACTAATTAATTAAAGTGTTGATTTCAAATACTACTAATTAAAGGAAACACTCCTTTTCAGATTTTAAAAATCTCTTCTGAAACAAATTTGAGAATCGCTTACAGCAAATCAGTTACTCTGTACACAACTGTGACGGGTATTTTTGTAAATAATTGTGCATCTTGTGTTAACTTGATAATCCTATCTCATCAAGAAATTGAAAATGCCATTGTCTTCCGTGAAACTTCCAGCCACACTGATTCAGATGATTGAATCACGCAGGTACTATTCAATCTAACCACAGAGTTATTACCTGGATTTGCCAATGACCTTTGATCTGCTACGCAGAAGAAGGTGAGCACAGAAATGTCTGAACTCTATCGCCAAGCTCTGAACAAAGCTCAAAAAGGAACCAACTTAACTGAAATGCTAGGAAGATTAGCCTTAATGGCTTTTACCAAACTGAAGCACGCTGAATCTCTGTTATCACAGTCTGTTTCTCAATTCCAGGAACAGAAGGAGGAGAACCAGCGATTGAAACAGAGACTAGATGAGACCAAAAGATCTTTGATCCTTGCTGAACAACGCATCAAAGACGAAAAGGTAACAGTCACGGTACTCAGTGATGAGGTCCATGCCCTGGACGAAACTACCAGCAAACGTGACGAGACAATCACTGACTTACATGACGAACTTGAGCAGTGTAGCTCCATGGCCTCAATGCGCCTAATTAGATCCAGGAGGAGCAGTGTGGTTTTTGTCCTGGTCGCGGCACACTGGACCAGCTCTACACACTCCATCGGCTGCTTGAGGGTTCATGGGAGTTCGCCCAAACAGTCCACATGTGTTTTGTGGATCTGGAGAAGGCGTTTGACTGTGTCCCTCGGGGCACCCTGTGGGGGATGCTCCGGGAGTACGGGGTCCGGGGTCCTTTGCTAAGGGCTATCTGGTCCCTGTACGACCGCAGCAGGAGCTTGGTTCGCATTGCCGGTAGTAAGTCAAACCTGTTTCCAGTGCACATTGGCCTCCGCCAGGGCTGCCCTTTGTCACCGGTTCTGTTCATTATTTTTATGGACAGAATTTCTAGACGCAGCCAGTAGAGGGGGTCTGGTTTGGGAACCACAGAATCTTGTCTCTGCTGTTTGCGGACGATGTGGTTCTGTTGGCTTCGTCAAATCAGGACCTTCAGTGTGCACTGGGGCGGTTTGCAGCCGAGTATGAAGCGTCCGGGATGAGAATCAGCACCTCCAAATCCGAGGCCATGGTTCTCGACCGGAAAAAGATGCTTTGCCCTCTTCAGGTTGGTGGAGTGTCCTTGCCTCAAGTGCAGGAGTTTAAGTATCTCGGGGTCTTGTTCACAAGTGAGGGACGGATGGAGCATGAGATCGATAGACGGATCAGTGCAGCATCTGCAGTGATGGGGTTGCTGTATCGGACCGTCGTGGTGAAGAGAGAGCTGAGTAGGGGGGCAAAGCTCTCGATTTACCGATCGATCTACGTTCCGATCCTCACCTATGGTCATGAGATTTGGGTCATGACTGAAAGAACGAGATCGTGAGTACAAGTGGCCGAGATGAGTTTCCTCCGCAGGGTGGCTGGGCACTCCCTTAGAGATAGGGTGAGGAGCTCGGTCACTCGGGAGGAGCTCGGAGTCGAGCCGCTGCTCCTCCACATCGAAAGGAGTCAGTTGAGGTGGCTCGGGCATCTTTTCCGGATGCCCCCTGGACGCCTCGCTGGAGAGGTGTTCCGGGCACGTCCCATTGGGAGGAGGCCCCGGGGAAGACCCAGGACATGCTGGAGGGACTACATCTCTCGGCTGGCTTGGGAACGCCTTGGGGTTCCCCCAGAGGAGCTGGGGGAGGTGTGTGTGGATCGGGAGGTCTGGGAGGCTTTGCTTGCGCTGCTGCCCCCGTGACTCGACTCCGGATAAAGCGGAAGAAAATGGATGGATGGATCTAGAAATCTTCAGATAAGTTTTGGAGACATCACCTGATGGTCCAGCACTGCTTTCCAGAGAAAAACAAGGTTATAATTCATGAATTACATGGCATAATAATGGCTTCACATCATAATCTGAGCTTCTCCAGACAGGAGAAGACCTAAAGTCTATGATCAAACTAAGGCAGGAACCTCTCAAGACTGCAAAACTCCCCCCACGACAAGAGGGAACCATAAATCTTTGATTCTTCACAACTAACTTTTTATCTTGAGTTTAGAGCAAAGAAAAGACCTTTGGTTTGAAATAAAAATTTAGATCAGTATGTCTTTCATTTATATCTAAAGACTTATAACGTTGCATTTATTATCCAAACAAAATGCTTTGCATGTAATCATTCCACTTCATTGATATGTGCTCCTTGCAACTGATGTGTGTAAATGAATCTCCCTGCATTATCTAAAATGTTGATGTTGAAGTACTCTGTTTATCCAAAGGATGTGTTTAACTAATTAATAATGATGTGTCCATTTGAGTGTCTTAGAACAAATAGTATTTCAAATTAATTAATGTGTTTAAATAGTGAATCATTCCTGTCTGCCCTCTTTTTGGGGGACATGAAGTTTCTGTGAGATTACACACACACTAAATGGGCGGAGTTTGGTGACGTACTTCCCCCTTTAAAGTAAGAACAGAGCTTTGCTCGGCCCTTCCTCTTTTTCCTCTTCTGCTGCCTCTTTTTCCGCTCTTCCTTAACGCTTAATTTTTATCTATTTTTGGGCCAAGGCCTCATTGCCAAGCTAAGCTAAGCTAAGCTGCCACGTGGTATTCATTCTTTACTTTGATAAACTTAAAGTTTTAACCTGACGCTTTAAAGGTAAAGGTCTTTTGAATTTTTAAGAGAACTTCCGAGCTGAGCTTTTCAAATTAAGAGCGAATTGACAGAAAAAGCGACTTTTCCTTTTTTCATTATTTTTTCTCAACGCTCTTAAAGTCACTTTTCTTCTACATTCACAAAGATTTCTAATCTGGTCCAAACAAACTTTTTAAAAGCTACTAAGAACCATTTTTTCAACAAACACCTTCCACCTCTGGGTCACTGCACGCTGACATGTAGCTGCTTCCAAACCTGACTGCAGCCGCTAAAGCCGGTAAAACCAGCCAACATGAGCCATGGGATCACCCGGGGACACCTCTGAGTGAACCCCTCTGACCCAGGTGAGCTCATGCTGCCCAATGTTGACAACGGACGGACAGAACCAGCCCTCCAACAGCAGCTAACTGACCCAGTCCAGCCTCCATGTTTGTTGTCAATGGAAACAGGTGGCTCATCCTTTTCCTTTAAAACATTCATGTAATATTTTTCATCATAATTGGCTTCAAAATTCATCACTAAATTCCAATCAGATTTATTTACTTAAAGTTTTAAGCTTCACCTCTTTCTTCCAACGTCTCGTGAGCGAGTAAGAAAATTGTTCCCATGGATGAACGTATTTTCATCACTGTCTATAAAATGCCAGTCAAATGTTCATTTCTTGTATAAATTGTAAATATTTTCTACTGTGGTTTATTTTTTGTACAGTAGGAAACTCTTGGTCAGCCGTATTGTAAGAATTCATGACTTTCAGATCAGAGATTAATTAAATCGAGACTAATTAATTCATTTGAGACTGATAAATTAATGTTTAAATTATAGTACTTATGCTATATAAAAAAAGAATAAGTGGTGCCCCATTAATGCTTAAATAATAAGTATTAAACCCTAAATTTATTGTTTTGGTGACCCGTTATTTTGGGGCCTAATCCAGTCTAATTCAATTTGGGAGTTTAATTATTCACTACAACTAAATGCTACATATCATGGGTCCCCGTTGTGACGCCTGACTATATGTAAAGCAAAGTGTCTCCAATCAATAAAATAAAAACACTACATATATTTTGGTGCAGCCATGTGGCGACATAAAGATTTAACCAAAATCACTACATATTTATTTGTGCTCCATGTGATTGCAATTCAGTAAATAAATTATTAATAAATGTATTCCAATACATTTATTAATATCGCTACATTATTTATTGGTGCCCCGTGTGAGGCCAGTTGAGTGTTGACCTTCTGTTTCTGTGAGCTGTATTTATTTATTAATATCACTATAGCAGGCATATTGTGAAATCACAACCCTGCAAAATGAGACTAAAACATGCAGACAAGTTCTAGCTCTTGAAAAATCAAAGAACCAGGAACTTTGCAAACAGCTTCTTGACACAGACCTTTGTCTGACAGAAACTTGCCAACAGCTAGAGCTCAAGAGGAAAGAAGTGTTCTCACTAAGACAAGACCTGGAAAATTCTCACATGAAACACTTCAGACAGCTGCATGACTTTGACCAAAAATACTTGGAGAGAGAATAACTCCAATTCCTCTCCACAGAGGACTTTTTCCACCTCCCTTCATGGAAACAGGCTCTTGTCCTCTAGAAAACTTTGACAGGTATCGTGAGACTCTTGAGAGCTCACCTCACGATCCTCCTCCACACACTCAGCCTCTCTTAGTTCTCACTGATTGAGAACTTGTTAAAATCGCACGACACATAACTCATTTTGAGTGACGTCCTGATGGCTCCCTGAACACTGGTGCTTACTTGAATGACCTCATATACTCTCTTAGAAGATTTCCTCAAGCAACCACTAACAACTTTATCTGTCTCGTCAGGTGAACTTCTAGCCGCAAGGTTAGCAGGTTCATTGAAAGCCAACCTGAAGTGGTAAGACAAGACATTCAGAAGCTTTGTATGGGCACTGGAGAAAGAATTCTCCAACCACACAGCTCAGACAGGCTTAGCAGCTGCCCTGAAAGTCCAACAGGGGAGAAAAGAATCCTCACCTGTATTACAACCGTCTGCTGCGTGCATACTTTGGTACACGCAGTGAGTCAGGCATGGATGAAGAGCTCAGCTTCAAAACCTTGTTTGTTGAAAACCTTCATCCTGCCACAAGTTACCATCTGGGAACCCTTGGGGATCCCAAGGAAGCCAACATTCAATATTTGCGTGATCTTGCTTTGAAAGGTTTCACAAAGCAACAGGAAAGAGACTCTAAAGCCACTGTACATCATTCAGTTTTGAGTGTTAACACTCAACTGTCAGCCTGTGAGCTCAAAGGCACCCCCGGTGGTCCACCAAAGCTCAGCACAGGCTCTACAACAAGCTCTCCTAAACGGAAGCAGAAATCTACATGATGTACACAAAGCATTTGAAATGGACCATGTCCACAACGACCGTGGTCCCCCCAAAATGCTCATTACTGTGGATCAAAGACTGATCCAAGTTCAAAGCCACAACATGGACAGTTTGCACCCAGACGTCGGGAGAAACGCACATACTGGGAAAGACAAACTGATAACCCACACCAAAGCAGAACTTCCCATGCAGACGAACATGAAAACTCTGCCTTTAGGCAGGAAACTCTAAGCATCTTACGAGACATCCTCTACGACCTGAAGGAAGAGAACCAGCAACAAAGAGCTGATGTGCTATCCATCACCTGTATGGTTCCACCTTCACACATAGCAGCATCATTCCCTCAGTCTCACACAACTGAGGAAGGTCACAGACTGAATCAGATACAGATCCCAAGTCCTAGACTCGAAGCTCAAGACCAAACACTGCAAAAAGGTCAACCTCCCTCCTCCAGCAACGCTCTTGGAGACAAGGTCAACCTCGAGGAGAAAACATGTGCTCACCCAGACGGGGTCAGCATAAATAAACCATGCAAACCAAAGTTTTTGTGCAACTTGCCAGAAAACGACAGAACACAAAAACTATACATGCCTGTAACACTTGAAAATTCCTTCCAGCAGGAAGCCCTCATTGACACCGCTGCCGATGTCACACTTATGTCAGCCAAACTGTTTAGCAAACTGCAGGCTGGACTAACAAGAACCTTGCACACTCACCTTGCTCAGTTAAGATGTAATCTTACACTGACCGAGACACAACGATGTCATCCATGGCCCACATCCACCTGACATTGGGGCCCATGAGTTTTGTCCATCCAGTCTGTATATCACAACTGGATACTTTTCCACTTCTTCTCGACAAAGACTTCTTTGACCGAATTGAACCTCTCAAAAATACTTGGAGAGAGAAAAACTCCAAACCCCAACCTTCAAACGGTTGAAACTTTGGGCTCAGGTGCAGCAACATTGAAACCACTACAACCGACTGATAACTTAAGGTGCTACACACCTAGACCACCTGACCAAAGCACCAGTAGACCAACCTGGCGTTCCTTCCCCGTAGGGCCGGATCTCACCTGGTGTGTTACAAAATCTCCACTGACGTGGACCACGTTAAAATCAGCAGAGATCAAAGAGAAACTCTTTCCAAAACAACACAGCGCATTAGAAGAAAATGCTACTAAATCCTGTGGTACACTTCGGGTATGCCACAGTTGTTGATTAACTCAAACAAATTAAAATCAATCTTGTCGGGTCAAAATGCGCAGCAAACGGCTGCGATATTCGTCACACCCACAAAGCTATGTGAAAACTACAACAGATAAACTACATTTGTAAATCTCTAAACTTACAGAGCATCACAGACGTTACACTCTGATGCAGTGCTTTTGTATATGAAATTAACCCTCTGGGGCCGACGCCGTCGTATATGACAGCTAAGACCAAGCTTTACTAAATTATAAATAACTTTTTAATGATATGAGATAGAAGCTTAACTTTTTTTTTTTTTGCTGAAAAGTTAACTCCGCGCACTTTCGAGCCAGCCATTGGCCAGCTTTGTACTCCTCATAGAAGTTGTGTGATGACTTGTGCAATGTGAGTGTCCAATCAGATTTGGTTCACTGTCACATGTTTTCCAAAATCCAATCGTAGGGCAGATTCACCTCACATGAAAAGCCAAAGATCATTTTCAGGAGTGATATGTTACCAGTTGGCCCGTTTGAATGGCCCCCTGGGTGCTCCAAAGAGTGCATACTATTGGTCTCAAAATGCACCCTGCGCCATTACGCACAGCGATCAGTGAAGCAGATGGAGCAAACGGAGAGCCTCTGATGACAATCTCACGTGCTCAAACAAAGAGTGTGTAACTATCAGGATTGCTCCACTAGTTTGCATGTGAATGTTACTGGACAACTCTGTTGCTTTCTCGGCGTAAAGCACTGTTTACCATATCAAAATAACAAAATGCATAGACCATTTTGTATATATTGTTCAAAATGTGCATTTGTGTTTATTGTTTAAACCTTTGTGTTGTACAGTCTTTCACACAAGACCTCAAATTACCTTTATAAAGTTTCAAAACAGTTGTTTATTATAGTTTGCTGTGTGTTTTGAATAAATGTGTGTGGAAAATTATTTTCCGCTTTACTTTTTCCTTCCTTATTTTTGATTGTAAACCTTTATTACACTTATAAACACACAACAAAAGCATATATATTCTGAATGCACAGGTTGTCCTGAAAAAAGAGACATAACACTTGATTGTGGGATGCAGGGAGAGCTGTTAACAGCAATACTAAAACATTTATGCCAGGCGAGTGAACTGTCCAAAAAATGCCCTCAGACCCCAGAGGGTTAACAGTAAGAAACAGCTATGCTGACTTAATAAAATTTCAAAAAACTTTGAATCAATTGTGTGTGAATATACCAAATGAAATGCTTAAACTTTTTATCAGTTAATTTCATCTTGACTTTACATTTCTTATTTGACTTTATTTCCTTGAAATGAATTAGCATGTATTTAACTAATTATTTCTTTAAATCTACTTCATTTATGTGGTAACATGTCCTTCAAAATGGTCAAAAGAATAATATGCCTGTTATTTTTACTTAGATACACCAAGATCATCAAGTATCAAAATCATTTTGCAGTTTAATTTACCTAATATTGTTATGTGTAAAATTGTTTCTCCAAAACTGAGTAGGACGCATTAACAGCTTTACTGATAATTCAGCCACCCCAGCCAATCCGATGGGGAGTGAACACTGTAATTCAAACTTTACTCAATTCTAACTGATTTCAACCAGGACAACTCCACTAAAGTTGAGATCCTTTGTACCAGGTAGACCTGGATCAATTTAAAATTCAACTAACTTGCATGTCCTTAATTGTGGGAGGAAGCCGTAACAACCAGACAGACCCACACAAACACTAGGAGAATCTCCAAGCTTCAAATTCTACAAACTAATCTTAAAACTATTTAATGTTTATGTTAAGAAATTTAAAGCAACCTTCAATTGCAATTGAAACAAATAATGGGAAATGATGCAGACCTACAGGGTCTCCAAACTGCTGAAACACGTCGAACCCTGAACAGCTTCCAAGAAAACATTCTTTGAAGCTTTCCAATCGAGAAACAAAATGCTTTGCTTTGTTTTGTTTATTTGAGCCACTTTGTACTTATGACATCAGCCTTTACAGCAAACATCGCCTGGGAGGACTTCATCCACCATCAGCCACCGATAACTCTTCTCGGCCAGCTTCTTCCTTGTGATGAAGGAATCGGACATTATCCGTTCCTCCACCAAATGGGGGGATATGTAGCGCTTGGCCTCGATTCACCCTAATTAAATAAATACATTAACCCTCTGGGGTCCGAGGGCATTTTTTGGACAGTTCACTCGCCTGGCAAAATGTTTTATTATTGCTGTTAACAGCTCTCCCTGCATCCCACAATCAAGTTTTATGTCTCTTTTTTTCAGGACAACCTGTGCTTTCAGAATATATATGCTTTTGTTGTATTTTATAGGTGTAATAAATGCTTACAATCAGAAATAAGAAAGGAAAAGTAAAACGGAAAATAATTTTCCACACACATTTATTCAAAACACAGAGCAAACTATAATAAACAACTGTTTTGACACTTTATGAAGGTAATTTGAGGTCTTGTGTGAAAGACTGTACAACAAAAAAGTTCAAACAATAAACACAAATGCACATTTTGAACAATATATACAAAATGGTCTATGTGTTTTTGTTTGTCTTCATCTCAAAGCAATTTCTGTCTGCTTTTACAGAAAGGTTACAACACAAACCTCTACTTCTACTGTGTTTTGGAGTGTTCTGTGCTGCTCCTTAAGCCCCTTTCACATTGGCGTATTCACAGAGCTGCTCATTGCAGCGTATTATCTACGCCACATTGAACAGCTCTACGCCCACTTTTAGCAGCTCTACGTCAAGTTTTTTCTCCCTGCGCAGCAGTATGTTGAGGGCTACGTGAGTTGGAAGGAAGAAATTAAACATGTTTAATTTTCCATGGTGTAGAGCACTGGACGCAGTTTTAAGCAGGTCTGCGCAGCACAGTGTTACTGCAGGAAAGTCTGTGCAACACTGCGCTGCTGTACACAACCAAAAACTGAGTGTGTGAATCCAGAGGAATCAACTGGAGAACATGAGAACATGATCACACAGCCCACAGCACCTATGTGTTCAGAACAGGGAATCAAACCTCAACTCAGAAATCCAGAAACAGCAGGTTGCTCGCTCGCTCTCTCTCTCCCTCTGTCGCACTCTCCCTCACTCTCTTTCTTTGTTGCTCTCTCTCTCTCTCTCTCTCTCTCTCTGTGTGTGTGTGTGTGTGTGTGTGTGTGTGTGTGTGTGTGTGTGTGTGTGTGTGTGTGTGTGTGTCTGATCAAACCTGTGACTTTAAAATAAAAGCGCACTCGCTGCATGTCGGTGCGCTCATCAAACGCCCTGATTGATCAGATCTGATCAAACCTGAAAAGAGCTGTGACTCTGCACCAGTAGAGAACAGAGCGCACTTCCACAGAGGCAGAAAATAGCAGCTTTGGCTACATAACTGTAAAAACCTCATGATACAGTCCACTGTTTTTTAAGTGCAGTGATGTGTTCTGCACAGCCGGCAGGAGTGAACTGGGTTTTAAATAGCGGCATGGTACACGTGACTGTGTGCACACATTAAACAGCGAACACACGCAGCTGCAAGTATGAAACGAACACGGGAAAAAGGCTGAGTATGCCCGCATTTCAGGTGTATTTAATTGAAACACAACGCCACAATCCGCAGCTCTATGAATACGCCAATGTGAAAGAGGCTTAAAGCAGCTTTCATTCACACTTTGGCCCCTTACAGTCTGAGGAGCGGCCCTCCCCCTCGCTCCATTGATATGGTAAACAGTGATTTATGCCAAGAAAGCAACAGAGTTATCCAGTAACATTCACATGCAAACTAGTGTGTGTGTGTGTAACTATCAGTATCCTGATAGTTACACACTCTTTGTTTGAGCATGTGAGATTGTCATCAGAGGCTCTCCATCTGCTTCACTGATCGCTGTACGTAATGGCACAGGGCGCATGGAGACCAATAGTATGTACTCACTGGAGCACCCAGGGGGCTATTCAAATGGGCCAACTATTGTAGTAACATATCACTCCTGAAAACAATTTTTGGCTTTTCATGTGAGGTAAATCTGCCCTACAATTGGATTTTGGAAAACCATGTGACAGTGAACCAATTCCGATTGGACACTCACATTGCACACGTCATCGCACAGCTTCTATGAGGAGTACAAAGATGGCTGATGGCTGGCTCGAAAGTCCGCGGAGTTAACTTTCAGCAAAAGAGTAAGTTTCTATCTCATATCATTAAAAAGTTATTTATAATTTAGTAAAGATTGGTCTTAGCCTTTGTATACGACGGCGTCAGCCCCACAGGGTTAATGACGGCGTCAGCCCCACAGGGTTAATGCTGTCTCAACAAAAACCTGAGTTTTGAACTGCAGACAAAGACTGTGTTTTCCCTCTCAGTTGAAAAATTCCTAAGTCTTCCGGAGATCTTAAGATAAGCTTGGAGACATCCCCTATGGGCCAGCACTGGGATTCACAGCAAAACAAAACTGTCATTCAAAGTTCTTCAAAGGGGAGCCCTTGCCTTTTTATCAGTGAATTTTGTGTCATTATGAATTACATGACATTATAATGGCTTCACGTCAGAATCTGAGTTTCTCCAGGCCAGGAGAACCCACATTTTATGACCCCCTGTGCCAAGGCCAGACCGGACCTGGCGCCACGAGGGAGCGTTTGGGGCGACACCCCCTCACATCATCAACCTCGCCCCCTCGGATGTGAGCGTTATCAAAAAAGAAAAAGAAAGAAAAAGAAATACTGGAAAATATAGCAAAATATTAGTTATTCAATAATATCACGTATTTAACAAATAAACCAAATTAATTAACTAAAGTAATTAATTTTAAAACAAACGGATATGGCGTGTGTCTGTGTTCAAGCGATTTGATAGGTTGAGGGTTGCGCTTGTCAGTGCGGCAGAGGGCAAGGATCCTGAGTCCAGAGATTATGGCAAGGTGGACGAATTAAAGCATGCTTGATTTATTCAAGCAGTGTCAGAGCTGGAGTTCCTGGGATCATCAAGTCCACCAAGCAAAAGGCAGATCATGTAGCACGACTCACTTGGGGAGGGTGTTAAGATTTTGCACACGAGTGGAAAAAGCCTAGTGATCACAGATGCAGCATGCTGCATGAGCGAATGGTGAACTTAGTAAGGCTGGCATTTGAGAATGACCTAACCAGGAAATTCAACGGAGAGTGGCGAGATGTCCTTCTCAAAAGATTCAACGCGGCATCCAACCGAAGGCTTCAACTCTTCTGAGGTAGGCTAGCATCCAGTTTTCACACAGAATTTTATGTTAAGATATTGTTGTGTGGGCCGCTGAAGAGGAGGTACTTCTGGCCCACCCCCACCAGATGGCGCCCTGCTTGGAGTGTCGGGCTCCAAGCACGAGAGGGCGTCGGAGCCGCTGGGAGTGACAGCTGTCACTCATCACCATCACTATAAAGGCCGGACTGCAACTCCATCTCCTCGCCGAGAAATCAGCTACCACTCGAGGTAACCTTCTCTGCGGTGATCATTATTGTAACTAAACATTGTTCTGTGTGCAGCCGTATTCCTGTGGACTAAGTCTAAAGCTGGATTGGCAGATAGTGGGAGTGCGACATTCTTCGCCTCTCACTCCATCCAGGGAAGAGACTAACAGGAGCTGCAAGGGTGAAACTGTTTCTGGAGTTGGAGGTTCTCCCTCCCGGAGGAACTGATCAAGGGACGATTACTGGGTGTGTCTTCACACACCCACCATTAACTGTTTCTGTGTCTGCCAGCAGTACTTGGTCTGACAGCTGGAGACGGTGGCCACCTGGGACTCGGGACTTGGCGGCTCCGGTGTTCTTCAGATCCGCTGGCGGTGGAAGCCGTGTGGGATCCGGCTCTTCTCTGGACAGACGTCTTCTATCCTCGAGCCTGCCCACACGTCACCTTGTATATGATTGACTGTACTCCTCTATTGTTATTGTCTGTATTCCGTTGTGCAATTCACAACATTAAATTGTTACTTTTTGGCTCATCCATTGTCCGTTCATTAACGCCCCCTGTTGGGGTCCGTGTCACTACACCTTCCCAACAGGATTTCTCGGCCGGCGTCATGGATCCCGAGGGGCGTCAACCATCGCTTGAACAGCCAATGGAAGAGCGAGGTGAACAAGCATCAGCAGGAGGCGTGTTAGGTGAGCTGCAGCAAATCTTAACCGCTTTCACTGCTTGGTTGGACTTAGTCACTGAGCAGAATGTTATTCTCAATCGGAGGATGGAGGCTCTCACCGCCCAGGTGGAAGCGCGTGCTCAGGGCGCTGCTGCAGCACCTCCTCCTGCTGACCGGAGGCCTGAAACAGACATTCCACTGGTCGTTCAACGACCCCCCCCCCACCTTCCCTTGAAGCTTACATAAGCCCTCCGGAGCCGTACGGAGGCTGTGTCGAGACGTGCGCGGACTTCTTAATGCAGTGTTCGCTCGTCTTTTCACAGCGTCCCATCATGTACGAGTCAGACGACAGCCGGGTGGCTTACGTAATAAATTTGCTTCGAGGAGAGGCACGCGCCTGGGCTACGGCGTTCTGGGAGCAGAATTCACGGTTTCTAACGACATATACTGGGTTTGTGAGGGAGTTCAGACAGGTGTTCGACCACCCTCATAGAGGCGAGACAGCTTCAAGCGTGTTGCTGTCGATAAGACAGAGGTGCCGGAGCGCAGCTAAGTATGTAGTCGACTTCCGCATCGCGGCAACGCAAGCTGGCTGGAATGCTGTTGCGCTCCGCGCCGCCTTCGTAAACGGAC
Organism: Thalassophryne amazonica; assembly: GCF_902500255.1. Lineage (NCBI taxonomy): Eukaryota > Metazoa > Chordata > Actinopteri > Batrachoidiformes > Batrachoididae > Thalassophryne > Thalassophryne amazonica. Next base: position 9,210,789 of record NC_047111.1, on the reverse strand, counting down.
TGTCTCTGGTCCTTAAGGAGCACCTGGTGGCAAAGGACGAGCCGCGGGATTTAGACGGGCTTATCAACCTGGTAATACAGTTAGACAACCGATTAACAGAACATCGACAGGAGCGAGACGAAGGGCGTGGTCAGGCACAAGCCGTCCCTCTTCCTCCCGGGTCGGAAAGGGAGCAGTCTTCCCCACGCTCCACAGCCAGGGTACTCCACATGACGACAGCTCCCCCTGCTGCCGTTATTAGGGAAACGAGCAGGACCAAAATGAGATCAGATGAGAGACAAAGGAGGCTGGTCCGTGGGGGGGGTGTATGGCTGCCCCAAATGGTCAAAACAGCAGCACTCGTCCTTAGAGACTGGGCTAAGGGTGGGTCATAATACTCACGCGGGGAAACCCAGATGATCTGCACGCATCCCAGTTACGATCCTGAGTGGGGATTTAACCCTTCACGCCCCAGCACTAGTGGACACGGGGTCAGAGGGGAATCTGCTGGATAGCAGATGGGCAAAGGAGGTTGGGCTCCCTCTAGTGGCCTTACCGTCACCATTGTTGGTACGGGCACTAGATGGCACCCTTCATCCACTAATCACACATCAGACACAGCCAGTGACAATGGTTGTGTCTGCAAATCACAGGGAGGAGATTGTGTTTTATGTAACACCTTCTATCTCCTGAGTGATTTTGGGTTTTCCATGGGTGTTAAACATTGGCCATCTGGGGTGTGTGACGCAGTGGAGCGAAACCTGCCACCGGGAGTGTTTAGGATCCTCGGTTCCACCCGGTGTGCCAGCTAAGGAGGAGGTTTTAGCCCCCCCAATCTGGCGGCGGTGCCAGCCGAGTACCATGACCTTGCTGACGTCTTCAGCAAAGATCTGGCACTCACGCTGCCCACGCACCATCAGTACAATTGTGCCATTGATTTGATACCGGGCACTGAGTACCCGTCCAGCAGGCTGTACAACCTCTCACGTCCGGAACGCGAATCAATGGAGACCTACATCCGGGACTCATTAGCTGCCGGGTTGATCCGGAACTCCACTTCCCCGATGGGTGCTGGTTTCTTTTTTGTGGGCAAAAAAGACGGCGGACTCCGTCCATGCATTGACTACAGAGGGCTGAATGAGATCACGGTTCGCAACCGATACCCGTTACCTCTGTTGGATTCAGTGTTCACACCCTTGCATGGAGCCCAAATTTTCACTAAACTGGATCTTAGGAATGCTTATCACCTGGTTCGGATCCGGGAGGGAGACAAGTGGAAGACGGCATTTAACACCCCGTTAGGTCACTTTGAGTACCTGGTCATGCCGTTCGGCCTCACCAATGCGCCCGCGACGTTCCAAGCGTTGGTTAATGACGTCTTGCGGGACTTCCTGCATCGGTTTGTCTTCGTATATCTGGACGATATACTCATCTTTTCCCCGGATCCTGAGACTCATGTTCAGCATGCACGTCAGGTCCTGCAGCGGTTGTTGGAGAACAGGCTGTTTGTGAAGGGCGAGAAGTGCGAGTTCCACCGTACTTCTTTGTCCTTCCTGGGGTTCATTATCTCCTCCAACTCCGTCGCCCCTGATCTGGCCAAGGTTGCGGCGGTGAGAGATTGGCCCCAACCAACAAACCGTAGGAAACTACAGCAGTTCGTCGGTTTTGCTAATTTTACCGGAGGTTCATCAAAGGCTACAGTCAGATAGTTAGCCCCCTGACAGCCCTGACCTCCACAAAAGTCCACTTCACCTGGTCGGATCGGTGCGAAGCAGCGTTTAGGGAGTTGAAACGCCGGTTCTCGACTGCGCCAGTCCTGGTGCAGCCCGATCCAAAACGCCAGTTTATAGTTGAAGTGGACGCCTCTGACTCACGGGATAGGAGCCGTGCTATCCCAGAGCGGGGAGTCCGACAAGGTTCTCCACCCATGTGCCTACTTTTCCCGCAGGTTGACCCCGGCCGAAAGGAACTATGACGTCGGCAATCGGGAACTTCTTGCGGTGAAGGAGGCTCTGGAGGAGTGGAGACACCTGTTGGAGGGAGCTTCGGTACCATTCACGGTTTTCACAGACCATCGGAACCTGGAGTACATCGGGACCGCCAAGCATCTGAAACCCAGGCAAGCCCGCTGGTCACTGTTCTTCGGGCGTTTTGACTTTCAGATCACATATCGCCCCGGGACGAAGAACCAACGGTCTGACGCCCTGTCCCGGGTGCACGAGAAGGAAGTCAGGACCGAGCTGTCAGACCCTACAGAAACCATCATCCCCGAGTCCACTGTCGTGGCCACCTTCACCTGGGACGTGGAGAAGACCGTCCGGGAGGCCCTGACATGGAACCCGGACCTGGGGACTGGACCGAAGGACAAGATGTACGTCCCACCAGAGGCCAGGGCTGCAGTCCTTGACTTCTGTCACGGTTCCAAGCTCTCCTGGGGGTGCGAAGAACCGTTGCAGTGGTCCGGCAGCGCTTCTGGTGGGCGTCTCTGGAAGCCGACATCCAGGAGTACGTCCAGGGCTGCACCACCTGCGCCAGGGGCAAAGCCGACCACCACAAGACCCAAGGCCTCCTCCAGCTTCTGCCGTGCCTCATCGCCCCTGGACTCACATCGGCCTGGACTTCCTAGGCTGTCGGGCCAGTAGAGGCAGGCAAGAGCTTACCTCTACTGGCCCGACGGCCTAGGAGATGGGCCGTGGGGAGCTTCGGGAGGGCCACGAAGTGGGCCGCCTTGGAGAACCGGGTCCACTATCGTGAGGATGGCAGTCATGCCCTGGGACGGCGGGAGGCCCGTGACGAAGTCCAGGCCGATGTGAGTCCAGGGGCGATGAGGCACGGGCAGAAGCTGGAGGAGGCCTTGGGTCTTGTGGTGGTCAGCTCTCACTGCGGTATTGTATCACTTCCTGTTCCGGAGCACAGCGGTGTTTTGCTGTATTTGTTAGCTGTTTAATCTGCGCAGTTAGATTGATCTAGTTACCTAGATAACGATTTGTTTCACAGTGTAATCTTCACCTGCCTTAACTAAAGCACTCCCTCTGCTGAATCATTTGGAGGATTTTCTTAAATCCTCCAACCGTGACTATCCAGGGTTGGGACCAGGAAGCAGAGTTGTAGTCTTACACACCTCTCTGCAGCTTCTCTCCCCCTGCCATCCCCTCATTACCCCATCCCCGTAGAGACAGTGCCTGCTCCCAGACCACCAATAACCAGCAAAATATATTTAAGCATAAAAATTCAAAAAGAAAAAATAATATAGCACCTTCAACTGCACCACAGACTAAAACAGTTAAATGTGGTCTATTAACATTAGGTCTCTCTCTTCTAAGTCCCTGTTAGTAAATGATATAATAATTGATCAACATATTGATTATTCTGCCTTACAGAAACCTGGTTACAGCAGGATGAATATGTTAGTTTAAATGAGTCAACACCCCCGAGTCACACTAACTGCCAGAACGCTCGTAGCACGGGCCGAGGTGGAGGATTAGCAGCAATCTTCCATTCCAGCTTATTAATTAATCAAAAACCCAGACAGAGCTTTAATTCATTTGAAAGCTTGACTCTTAGTCTTGTCCATCCAAATTGGAAGTCCCAAAAACCAGTGTTATTGTTGTTATCTATCGTCCTCCTGGTCGTTACTGTGAGTTTCTCTGTGAATTTTTCAGAACTTTGTCTGACTTAGTGCTTAGCTCAGATAAGATAATTATTGTGGGCGATTTTAACATCACGCAGATGCTGAGAATGACAGCCTCAACACTGCATTTAATCTATTATTAGACTCAATTGGCTTTGCTCAAAAATGTAAATGAGTCCACCCACCACTTTAATCATATCTTAGATCTTGTTCTGACTTATGGTATGGAAATTGAAGACTTAACAGTATTCCCCTGAAAACTCCCTTCTGGTCTGATCATTTCTTAATAACATTTACATTTACTCTGATGGACTACCCAGCAGTGGGGAATAAGTTTCATTACACTAGAAGTCTTTCAGAAAGCGCTGTAACTAGGTTTAAGGATATGTTTCCTCTTTATGTTCCCTAATGCCATATACCAACACAGTGCAGAGTAGCTACCTAAACTCTGTAAGTGAGATAGAGTATCTCGTCAATAGTTTTACATCCTCATTGAAGACAACTTTGGATGCTGTAGCTCCTCTGAAAAAGAGAGCTTTAAATCAGAAGTGCCTGACTCCGTGGTATAACTCACAGACTCGTAGCTTAAAGCAGATAACCCGTAAGTTGGAGAGGAAATGGCGTCCTCACTAATTTAGAAGATCTTCACTTAGCCTGGAAAAAGAGTCTGTTGCTCTATAAAAAGCCCTCCATAAAGCTAGGACATCTTACTACTCATCACTAATTGAAGAAAATAAGAACAACCCCAGGTTTCTTTTCAGCACTGTAGCCAGGCTGACAAAGAGTCAGAGCTCTATTGAGCCGAGTATTCTTTTAACTTTAACTAGTAATGACTTCATGACTTTCTTTGCTAATAAAATTTTAACTATTAGAGAAAAAATTATTCATAACCATCCCAAAGACGTATCGTTATCTTTGGCTGCTTTCAGTGATGCCGGGTATTTGGTTAGACTCTTTCTCTCAGATTGTTCTGTCTGAGTTATTTTCATTAGTTACTTCATCCAAACCAACAACATGTCTATTGGAACCCCATTCCTACCAGGCTGCTCAAGGAAACCCTACCATTATTTAATGCTTCGATCATAATATGATCAATCTATCTTTATTAGTTGGCTATGTACCACAGGCTTTTAAGGTGGCAGGTAATTAAACCATTACTTAAAAAGCCATCACTTGACCCAGCTATCTTCGCTAATTATAGGCCAATCTCCAACCTTCCTTGATCATCTGCAGAGGAATGGTCTATTTGAAGAGTTTCCGTCAGGTTTTAGAACTCATCATAGTACAGAAACAGCATTAGTGAAGGATTACAAATGATCTTCTATGGCCTCAGACAGTGGACTCATTTCTGTGCTTGTTCTGTTAGACCTCAGTGCTGCTTTTGATACTGTTGACCATAAAATTTTATACAGAGATAGAGCATGCCATAGGTATTAAAGGCACTGCGCTGCGGTGGTTTGAATCATATTTATCTAATAGATTACAATTTGTTCATGTAAACTGGGGAATCTTCTTCACAGACTAAGGTTAATTATGGAGTTCCACAAGGTTCTGTGCTAGGACCAATTTTATTCACTTTATACATGCTTCCCTTAGGCAGTATTATTAGAGGCATTGCTTAAATTTCATTGTTACGCAGATGATACCCAGCTTTATCTATCCATGAAGCCAGAGGACCACACCCACCAATTAGCTAAACTGCAGGATTGTCTTCCAGACATAAGGACATGGATGACCTCTAATTTCTGCTTTTAAACTCAGATACAAACTAACGTATTGTACTTGGCCCACACAATCTTAGAAACATGGTCTGTCTAACCAGATCCTTACTCTGGATGCATTACCCTGCCTCTAGTAATTACTGTAGCAATCTTGGAGTCATTTTTGATCCGGATATGTCATTCAAAGCGCATATTAAACAAATATGTAAGACTGCTTTTTTGCATTTAGCAATATCTATAAATTAGAAAGGTCTTGTCTCAGAGTGATGCTGAAAAACTAATTCATGCATTTATTTCCTCTAGGCTGGACTATTGTAATTCATTATTATCAGGTTGAGTACTAGCGGGGACTAGAAGGAGAGAGCATATCTCACCTATATTGGCCTCTCTTCACTGTCTTCCTGTTAATTCTAGAATAGAATTTAAAATTCTTCTTCTTACTTATAAGGTTTTGAATAATCAGGTCCCATCTTATCTTAGGGACCTCATAGTACCATATCACCCCAATAGAGCACTTCGCTCTCAGACTGCAGGCTTACTTGTAGTTCCTAGGGTTTGTAAGAGTAGAATGGGAGGCAGAGCCTTCAGCTTTCAGGCTCCTCTCCTGTGGAACCAGCTCCCAATTCAGATCAGGGAGACAGACACCCTCTTACTTTTAAGATTAGGCTTAAAACTTTCCTTTTTGCTAAAGCTTATAGTTAGGGCTGGATCAGGTGACCCTGAACCATCCCTTAGTTATGCTGCTATAGACTTAGACTGCTGGGGGTTCCCATGATGCACTGAGTGTTTCTTTCTATTTTTGCTCTGTATGCACCACTCTGCATTTAATCATTAGTGATTGATCTCTGCTCCCCTCCACAGCATGTCTTTTTCCTGGTTCTCTCCCTCAGCCCCAACAAGTCCCAGCAGAAGACTGCCCCTCCCTGAGCCTGGTTCTGCTGGAGGTTTCTTCCTGTTAGAAGGGAGTTTTTCCTTCCCAGTGTCGCCAAGTGCTTGCTCACAGGGGGTCGTTTTGACCGTTGGGGTTTTTACGTAATTATTGTATGGCCTTGCCTTACAATATAAAACACCTTGGGGCAACTGTTTGTTGTGATTTGGCGCTATATAAATAAAATTGATTGATTGATTGATTCCATCGGACATTGTCTCAGATCTTGGTCCTCAGTTCTCCTCCCAGGTCTGGAGGAGTTTCTGCAGGGAACTGGGGGCCACCGTAAGTCTCTCGTCTGGGTACCACCCCCAGACGAACGGGCAGGCAGAGCGGACGAACCAGGAACTGGAGCAGGCCCTCCGCTGCGTGACCTCCGCGCACCTGACGGCCTGGAGCAACCATCTGGCCTGGATCGAGTACGCTCATAATAGCCAAGTTTCATCTGCCACCGGCCTCTCCCCATTTGAGGTATGTTTGGGGTACCAGCCCCATTGTTTCCTCTAGTGGAGGGAGAGGTCGGGGTGCCCTCGGTCCAGGCCCATCTGAGGAGTTGCCGTCGGGTGTGGCGTGCCGCCCGCTCTGCCCTGTTCAAAGCCCGGACGAGGGCTAAGGCCCATGCAGACCGCTGGCGTGCCCCGGCCCCTACGTATCAGCCCGGGCAGGTGGTTTGGCTATCTACAAAGGACATCCCCCTGCAAGTGGAATCCCAGAAACTGAAGGACAGATTCATAGGACCCTTCACCATCACCAAAGTCCTCAGCCCAGCCGCAGTGAAGCTGAAGCTACCAGCTTCACTGCGGATTCATCCGGTTTTTCATGTGTCACGCCTCAAACCCTGCCATACCTCTCCGCTCTGTACCCCTGGACCGGTGCCGCCACCTGCCCGAATCATTGACGGGGAGCCGGCTTGGACTGTATGCCAGCTCCTGGACGTCCGTCGGAAGGGCCGGGGGTTCCAGTACTTAGTGGACTGGGAGGAGTACAGACCGGAAGAACGCATCTGGGTGAAGAGGAGCTTCATCCTGGACCCGGCCCTCCTGGCCGACTTCTACACCCGGCACCCGGACAAGCCTGGTCGGGCGCCAGGAGGCGCCCGTTGAGGGGGGGGTCCTGTTGTGTGGGCCACTGAAGAGGAGGTACTGCTGGCCCACCCCCACCAGATGGCGCCCTGCTTGGAGTGCGGGCTCCAAGCACAAGAGGGCGTCGGAGCCGCTGGGAGTGACAGCTGTCGCTTATCAGCACCAGCTGTCACTCATCACCATCACTATAAAGGCCGGACTGCAACTCCACCTCCTCGCCGAGAAATCAGCTACCACTCGAGGTAACCTTCTCTGCGGTGATCATTATTGTAACTAAACATTGTTCTGTGTGCAGCCGTATTCCTGTGGACTAAGTCTGAAGCTGGACTGGCGGATAGTGGGAGTGCGACGTTCTTCGCCTCTCACTCCATCCAGGGAAGAGACTAACAGGAGCTGCACGTGTGAAACTGTTTCTGCAGGTGGAGGTTCTCCCTCCCGGAGGAACTGATCAAGGGACGATTACTGGGTGTGTCTTCACACACCCACCATTAATTATTTCTGCGGTGGAAGCCGTATGGGATCCGGCTCTTCTCTTCTCTGGACAGACATCTTCTATCCTCGAGCCTGCCCACATGTCACCTTGTATACGATTGACTGCACTCCTCTATTGTTATTGTCTGTATTCCGTTGTGCAATTCACAACATTAAATTGTTACTTTTTGGCTCATCCATTGTCCGTTCATTAACACCCCCTGTTGTGGGTCCGTGTCACTACACCTTCCCAACAGATATGGACTTTTATGGTAAGATAAAAGTTATGTATTGGTGTAAATACAGTGGTCCTAGCTATAACGTGGTTCACCTTTTGCAGACTCGCAGTTTCGCGGATTTTTTTAATCCAATTTTGCATGCTTTTTTTTTTTTTTTTTTTTTTTTTTTTTTTTTTTTACAGCGCATTGTGTTCTGCGTCCTCATCAAGCAGGCCGGTCGCAGCACCGCGAAGGGAGAGTACACGCATTGTGGTCTGCATGTCTGTTTATAAGAATCTTCTCACCCAGAAGAAAAAAGAGTGCCAACAACTACCCATAACTGTGTTCTTCACTCGGAAAAAGACACCTGCAACGAGGCCTTCAGCGGAGCGGCGCCACGACGAAGAGGCGCGATCAGAGGAACTGTGAAATACTGGTCAGTCACTATTAATAATTTCTTATGTGTCTAACCTCGTAGGTTGATCGTTAAAATTAAATTCGTTAGTTCTAAAAGAAATCATAATTATTTATAGGAAAATGTTCTATTTTTATTTCTCAAACAAATGTTTGGCCCTAAAAACAGGTTGGTCTTATTTTTCTACTAAGGTTTGAACTTTGAGAGTGTTTACACACAAGAGAAAAGTGAGAAAATGTTAATGCCTGTTTGAGAAAAGTGTATAAAGTGTGTAGTGAGGGGTTTTACAGCCTTAAAACATCTATAATAATTGTGAAAAACAACGCTGACTACTTCATGGTTTCGCCTATTGAGGGCTATTTTTAGAACTTAACTCCTGCAATAAACGAGGGACCACTATATATCTACATGAAAGGTTTATCTTTGACCCGTTGTGTGACTGTCATGTCCAATTGCGCTGTGTTTGTGCTTGTGATGGAGGTTCTGTATGTGGGGTTAATCTACTGTCTCGTGTCATTTCTCAGATCAGTTGTTGGTTTGGTTTTGTGGTATGCAGGAGATCACTTGACCAAGGGTCTATACGTTCAAATAATAATAAAAAAAATACTGTCATCACTCTTTACTCTTAGTCAGTGTCTCACAACAGTGTAGCCTAAATACACGAGCTTTCTAGGAGCGCACCCAATTCATTATGCACACTCAGAGGCACGTACCCTCCGGTGCGCACTTTTTGGGGGAGGGAGGGGGGCGACCCCGCCCCCTGTGAGAAACTCATCACCCCCTTAATATTTTTTTTCTGGTGCTGGGCCTGGCACCGGTGATTACAACTCCAGAATGCAAAAACAAAGCAAATCAAAAGCAAAAAAATTCTATACTCACAACCCAAAGTGGCCATATCTAGAAATCTTCAGATAAGTTTTGGAGACATCACCTGATGGTCCAGCACTGCTTTCCAGAGAAAAACAAGGTTATAATTCATGAATTACATGGCATAATAATGCTTCACATCATAATCTGAGCTTCTCCAGACAGGAGAAGACCTAAAGTCTATGATCAAACTAAGGCAGGAACCTCTCAAGACTGCAAAACTCCCCCCACGACAAGAGGGAACCATAAATCTTTGATTCTTCACAACTAACTTTTTATCTTGAGTTTAGAGCAAAGAAAAGACCTTTGGTTTGAAATAAAAATTTAGATCAGTATGTCTTTCATTTATATCTAAAGACTTATAACGCATTTATTATCCAAACAAAATGCTTTGCATGTAATCATTCCACTTCATTGATATGTGCTCCTTGCAACTGATGTGTGTAAATGAATCTCCCTGCATTATCTAAAATGTTGATGTTGAAGTACTCTGTTTATCCAAAGGATGTGTTTAACTAATTAATAATGATGTGTCCATTTGAGTGTCTTAGAACAAATAGTATTTCAAATTAATTAATGTGTTTAAATAGTGAATCATTCCTGTCTGCCCTCTTTTGGGGGACATGAAGTTTCTGTGAGATTACACACACACTAAATGGGCGGAGTTTGGTGACGTACTTCCCCCTTTAAAGTTAGAACAGAGCTTTGCTCGGCCCTTCCTCTTTTTCCTCTTCTGCTGCCTCTTTTTCCGCTCTTCCTTAACGCTTAATTTTTATCTATTTTTGGGCCAAGGCCTCATTGCCAAGCTAAGCTAAGCTAAGCTGCCACGTGGTATTCATTCTTTACTTGATAAACTTAAAGTTTTAACCTGACGCTTTAAAGGTAAAGGTCTTTGAATTTTTAAGAGAACTTCCGAGCTGAGCTTTTCAAATTAAGAGCGAATTGACAGAAAAAGCGACTTTTCCTTTTTTCATTATTTTTTCTCAACGCTCTTAAAGTCACTTTTCTTCTACATTCACAAAGATTTCTAATCTGGTCCAAACAAACTTTTTAAAAGCTACTAAGAACCATTTTTCAACAAACACCTTCCACCTCTGGGTCACTGCACGCTGACATGTAGCTGCTTCCAAACCTGACTGCAGCCGCTAAAGCCGGTAAAACCAGCCAACATGAGCCATGGGATCACCCGGGGACACCTCTGAGTGAACCCCTCTGACCCAGGTGAGCTCATGCTGCCCAATGTTGACAACGGACGGACAGAACCAGCCCTCCAACAGCAGCTAACTGACCCAGTCCAGCCTCCATGTTTGTTGTCAATGGAAACAGGTGGCTCATCCTTTTCCTTTAAAACATTCATGTAATATTTTTCATCATAATTGGCTTCAAAATTCATCACTAAATTCCAATCAGATTTATTTACTTAAAGTTTTAAGCTTCACCTCTTTCTTCCAACGTCTCGTGAGCGAGTAAGAAAATTGTTCCCATGGATGAACGTATTTTCATCACTGTCTATAAAATGCCAGTCAAATGTTCATTTCTTGTATAAATTGTAAATATTTTCTACTGTGGTTTTTTTTTTGTACAGTAGGAAACTCTTGGTCAGCCGTATTGTAAGAATTCATGACTTTCAGATCAGAGATTAATTAAATCGAGACTAATTAATTCATTTGAGACTGATAAATTAATGTTTAAATTATAGTACTTATGCTATATAAAAAAAGAATAAGTGGTGCCCCATTAATGCTTAATTAATATTAAACCCTAAATTTATTGTTTTGGTGACCCGTTATTTTGGGGCCTAATCCAGTCTAATTCAATTTGGGAGTTTAATTATTCACTACAACTAAATGCTACATATCATGGGTCCCCGTTGTGACGCCTGACTATATGTAAAGCAAAGTGTCTCCAATCAATAAAATAAAAACACTACATATATTTTGGTGCAGCCATGTGGCGACATAAAGATTTAACCAAAATCACTACATATTTATTTGTGCTCCATGTGATTGCAATTCAGTAAATAAATTATTAATAAATGTATTCCAATACATTTATTAATATCGCTACATTATTTATTGGTGCCCCTGTGAGGCCAGTTGAGTGTTGACCTTCTGTTTCTGTGAGCTGTATTTATTTATTAATATCACTATAGCAGGCATATTGTGAAATCACAACCCTGCAAAATGAGACTAAAACATGCAGACAAGTTCTAGCTCTTGAAAAATCAAAGAACCAGGAACTTTGCAAACAGCTTCTTGACACAGACCTTTGTCTGACAGAAACTTGCCAACAGCTAGAGCTCAAGAGGAAAGAAGTGTTCTCACTAAGACAAGACCTGGAAAATTCTCACATGAAACACTTCAGACAGCTGCATGACTTTGACCAAAAATACTTGGAGAGAGAATAACTCCAATTCCTCTCCACAGAGGACTTTTTCCACCTCCCTTCATGGAAACAGGCTCTTGTCCTCTAGAAAACTTTGACAGGTATCGTGAGACTCTTGAGAGCTCACCTCACGATCCTCCTCCACACACTCAGCCTCTCTTAGTTCTCACTGATTGAGAACTTGTTAAAATCGCACGACACATAACTCATTTTGAGTGACGTCCTGATGGCTCCCTGAACACTGGTGCTTACTTGAATGACCTCATATACTCTCTTAGAAGATTTCCTCAAGCAACCACTAACAACTTTATCTGTCTCGTCAGGTGAACTTCTAGCCGCAAGGTTAGCAGGTTCATTGAAAGCCAACCTGAAGTGGTAAGACAAGACATTCAGAAGCTTTGTATGGGCACTGGAGAAAGAATTCTCCAACCACACAGCTCAGACAGGCTTAGCAGCTGCCCTGAAAGTCCAACAGGGGAGAAAAGAATCCTCACCTGTATTACAACCGTCTGCTGCGTGCATACTTTGGTACACGCAGTGAGTCAGGCATGGATGAAGAGCTCAGCTTCAAAACCTTGTTTGTTGAAAACCTTCATCCTGCCACAAGTTACCATCTGGGAACCCTTGGGGATCCCAAGGAAGCCAACATTCAATATTTGCGTGATCTTGCTTTGAAAGGTTTCACAAAGCAACAGGAAAGAGACTCTAAAGCCACTGTACATCATTCAGTTTTGAGTGTTAACACTCAACTGTCAGCCTGTGAGCTCAAAGGCACCCCCGGTGGTCCACCAAAGCTCAGCACAGGCTCTACAACAAGCTCTCCTAAACGGAAGCAGAAATCTACATGATGTACACAAAGCATTTGAAATGGACCATGTCCACAACGACCGTGGTCCCCCCAAAATGCTCATTACTGTGGATCAAAGACTGATCCAAGTTCAAAGCCACAACATGGACAGTTTGCACCCAGACGTCGGGAGAAACGCACATACTGGGAAAGACAAACTGATAACCCACACCAAAGCAGAACTTCCCATGCAGACGAACATGAAAACTCTGCCTTTAGGCAGGAAACTCTAAGCATCTTACGAGACATCCTCTACGACCTGAAGGAAGAGAACCAGCAACAAAGAGCTGATGTGCTATCCATCACCTGTATGGTTCCACCTTCACACATAGCAGCATCATTCCCTCAGTCTCACACAACTGAGGAAGGTCACAGACTGAATCAGATACAGATCCCAAGTCCTAGACTCGAAGCTCAAGACCAAACACTGCAAAAAGGTCAACCTCCCTCCTCCAGCAACGCTCTTGGAGACAAGGTCAACCTCGAGGAGAAAACATGTGCTCACCCAGACGGGGTCAGCATAAAAAACCATGCAAACCAAAGTTTTTGTGCAACTTGCCAGAAAACGACAGAACACAAAAACTATACATGCCTGTAACACTTGAAAATTCCTTCCAGCAGGAAGCCCTCATTGACACCGCTGCCGATGTCACACTTATGTCAGCCAAACTGTTTAGCAAACTGCAGGCTGGACTAACAAGAACCTTGCACACTCACCTTGCTCAGTTAAGATGTAATCTTACACTGACCGAGACACAACGATGTCATCCATGGCCCACATCCACGACATTGGGGCCCATGAGTTTTGTCCATCCAGTCTGTATATCACAACTGGATACTTTTCCACTTCTTCTCGACAAAGACTTCTTTGACCGAATTGAACCTCTCAAAAATACTTGGAGAGAGAAAAACTCCAAACCCCAACCTTCAAACGGTTGAAACTTTGGGCTCAGGTGCAGCAACATTGAAACCACTACAACCGACTGATAACTTAAGGTGCTACACACCTAGACCACCTGACCAAAGCACCAGTAGACCAACCTGGCGTTCCTTCCCCGTAGGGCCGGATCTCACCTGGTGTGTTACAAAATCTCCACTGACGTGGACCACGTTAAAATCAGCAGAGATCAAAGAGAAACTCTTTCCAAAACAACACAGCGCATTAGAAGAAAATGCTACTAAATCCTGTGGTACACTTCGGGTATGCCACAGTTGTTGATTAACTCAAACAAATTAAAATCAATCTTGTCGGGTCAAAATGCGCAGCAAACGGCTGCGATATTCGTCACACCCACAAAGCTATGTGAAAACTACAACAGATAAACTACATTTGTAAATCTCTAAACTTACAGAGCATCACAGACGTTACACTCTGATGCAGTGCTTTTGTATATGAAATTAACCCTCTGGGCCGACGCCGTCGTATACAGCTAAGACCAAGCTTACTAAATTATAAACTTTTTAATGATATGAGATAGAAGCTTAACTTTTTTTTTTTCTGAAAAGTTAACTCCGCGCACTTTCGAGCCAGCCATTGGCCAGCTTTGTACTCCTCATAGAAGTTGTGTGATGACTTGTGCAATGTGAGTGTCCAATCAGATTTGGTTCACTGTCACATGTTTTCCAAAATCCAATCGTAGGGCAGATTCACCTCACATGAAAAGCCAAAGATCATTTTCAGGAGTGATATGTTACCAGTTGGCCCGTTTGAATGGCCCCCTGGGTGCTCCAAAGAGTGCATACTATTGGTCTCAAAATGCACCCTGCGCCATTACGCACAGCGATCAGTGAAGCAGATGGAGCAAACGGAGAGCCTCTGATGACAATCTCACGTGCTCAAACAAAGAGTGTGTAACTATCAGGATTGCTCCACTAGTTTGCATGTGTGTTACTGGACAACTCTGTTGCTTTCTCGGCGTAAAGCACTGTTTACCATATCAAAATAACAAAATGCATAGACCATTTTGTATATATTGTTCAAAATGTGCATTTGTGTTTATTGTTTAAACCTTTGTGTTGTACAGTCTTTCACACAAGACCTCAAATTACCTTTATAAAGTTTCAAAACAGTTGTTTATTATAGTTTGCTGTGTGTTTTGAATAAATGTGTGTGGAAAATTATTTTCCGCTTTACTTTTTCCTTCCTTATTTTTGATTGTAAACCTTTATTACACTTATAAACACAACAAAAGCATATATATTCTGAATGCACAGGTTGTCCTGAAAAAAGAGACATAACACTTGATTGTGGGATGCAGGGAGAGCTGTTAACAGCAATACTAAAACATTTATGCCAGGCGAGTGAACTGTCCAAAAAATGCCCTCAGACCCCAGAGGGTTAACAGTAAGAAACAGCTATGCTGACTTAATAAATTCAAAAACTTGAATCAATTGTGTGTGAATATACCAAATGAAATGCTTAACTTTTATCAGTTAATTCATCTTGACTTTACATTTCTTATTTGGACTTTATTTCCTTGAAATAGAATTAGCTGTATTTAACTAATTAGTCTTTAAATCTACTTCATTATGTGGTAACATGTCCTTCAAAATGGTCAAAAGAATAATATGCCTGTTATTTTTACTTAGATACACCAAGATCATCAAGTATCAAAATCATTTTGCAGTTTAATTTACCTAATATTGTTATGTGTAAAATTGTTTCTCCAAAACTGAGTAGGACGCATTAACAGCTTTACTGATAATTCAGCCACCCCAGCCAATCCGATGGGGAGTGAACACTGTAATTCAAACTTTACTCAATTCTAACTGATTTCAACCAGGACAACTCCACTAAAGTTGAGATCCTTTGTACCAGGTAGACCTGGATCAATTTAAAATTCAACTAACCTTGCATGTCCTTAATTGTGGGAGGAAGCCGTAACACCAGACAGACCCACACAAACACTAGGAGAATCTCCAAGCTTCAAATTCTACAACTAATCTTAAACTATTTAATGTTATGTTAAGAAATTTAAAGCAACCTTCAATTGCAATTGAACAAATAATGGGAAATGATGCAGACCTACAGGGTCTCCAAAACTGCTGAAACACGTCGAACCTGAACAGCTTCCAAGAAAACATTCTTTGAAGCTTTCCAATCGAGAAACACAATGCTTGCTTTGTTTTGTTTATTTGAGCCACTTTGTACTTATGACATCAGCCTTTACAGCAAACATCGCCTGGGAGGACTTCATCCACCATCAGGCCACCGATAACTCTTCTCGGCCAGCTTCTTCCTTGTGAGGAAGGAATCGGACATTATCCGTTCCTCCACCAAATGGGGGAATGTAGCGCTTGGCCTCGATTCACACCTAATTAAATAATACATTAACCCTCTGGGTTCCGAGGGCATTTTTTGGACAGTTCACTCGCCTGGCAAAATGTTTTATTATTGCTGTTAACAGCTCTCCCTGCATCCCACAATCAGTTTTATGTCTCTTTTTTTCAGGACAACCTTTGCTTTCAGAATATATATGCTTTGTTGTATTTATAGGTGTAATAAATGCTACAATCAGAAATAAGAAAGGAAAAGTAAAACGAAAATAATTTTCCACACACATTTATTCAAACACAGAGCAAACTATAATAAACACTTGTTGACACTTTATGAAGGTAATTTGAGGTCTTGTGTGAAAGACTGTACAACAAAAAAGTTCAAACAATAAACACAAATGCACATTTTGACAATATATACAAAATGGTCCTATGTGTTTTTGTTTGTCTTCATCTCAAAGCAATTTCTGTCTGCTTTTACAGAAGGTTTACAACACAACCGCTACTTCCTACTGTGTTTTGGAGTGTTCTGTGCTGCCTCCTTAAGCCCCTTTCACATTGGCGTTTCACAGAGCTGCTCATTGCAGCGTATTATCTACGCCACATGACAGCTCTAGCCCACTGTTTAGCAGCTCTACGTCAAGTTTTTCTCCCTGCGCAGCAGTATGTTGAGGGGCTACGTGAGTTGAAGGAAGAATTAAACATGTTTAATTTTCCATGGTGTAGAGCACTGGGACGCAGTTTAAAGCAGGTCATGGCGCAGCACAGTGTTACTGCAGGAAAGTCTGTGCAACACTCGCCTGCTGTACACAACCAAAAACTGAGTGTGTGAATCCAGAGGAATCAACTGGAGAACATGAGAACATGATCACACAGCCCACAGCACCTATGTGTTCAGAACAGGGAATCAAACCTCAACTCAGAAATCCAGAAACAGCAGGTTGCTCGCTCGCATCTCTCTCTCCCTCTGTTCGCACTCTCCCTCACTCTCTTTCTTTGTTGCTCTCTCTCTCTCTCTCTCTCTCTATCTGTGTGTGTGTGTGTGTGTGTGTGTGTGTGTGTGTGTGTGTGTGTGTGTGTGTGTCTGATCAAACCTGTGACTTTAAAATAAAAGCGCACTCGCTGCATGTCGGTGCGCTCATCAAACGCCCTGATTGATCAGATCTGATCAAACCTGAAAAGAGCTGTGACTCTGCACCAGTAGAGAACAGAGCGCACTTCCACAGAGGCAGAAAATAGCAGCTTTGGCTACATAACTGTAAAAACCTCATGATACAGTCCACTGTTTTTTAAGTGCAGTGATGTGTTCTGCACAGCCGGCAGGAGTGAACTGGGTTTTAAATAGCGGCATGGTACACGTGACTGTGTGCACACATTAAACAGCGAACACACGCAGCTGCAAGTATGAAACGAACACGGGAAAAAGGCTGAGTATGCCCGCATTTCAGGTGTATTTAATTGAAACACAACGCCACAATCCGCAGCTCTATGAATACGCCAATGTGAAAGAGGCTTAAAGCAGCTTTCATTCACACTTTGGCCCCTTACAGTCTGAGGAGCGGCCCTCCCCCTCGCTCCATTGATATGGTAAACAGTGATTTATGCCAAGAAAGCAACAGAGTTATCCAGTAACATTCACATGCAACTAGTGTGTGTGTGTGTAACTATCAGGATACTGATAGTTACACACTCTTTGTTTGAGCATGTGAGATTGTCATCAGAGGCTCTCCATCTGCTTCACTGATCGCTGTACGTAATGGCACAGGGCGCATGGAGACCAATAGTATGTACTCACTGGAGCACCCAGGGGGCTATTCAAATGGGCCAACTATTGTAGTAACATATCACTCCTGAAAACAATTTTTGGCTTTTCATGTGAGGTAAATCTGCCCTACAATTGGATTTTGGAAAACCATGTGACAGTGAACCAATTCCGATTGGACACTCACATTGCACACGTCATCGCACAGCTTCTATGAGGAGTACAAAGATGGCTGATGGCTGGCTCGAAAGTCCGCGGAGTTAACTTTTCAGCAAAAGAGTAAGTTTCTATCTCATATCATTAAAAAGTTATTTATAATTTAGTAAAGATTGGTCTTAGCCTTTGTATACGACGGCGTCAGCCCCACAGGGTTAATGACGGCGTCAGCCCCACAGGGTTAATGCTGTCTCAACAAAAACCTGAGTTTTGAACTGCAGACAAAGACTGTGTTTTCCCTCTCAGTTGAAAAATTCCTAAGTCTTCCGGAGATCTTAAGATAAGCTTGGAGACATCCCCTATGGGCCAGCACTGGGATTCACAGCAAAACAAAACTGTCATTCAAAGTTCTTCAAAGGGGAGCCCTTGCCTTTTTATCAGTGAATTTTGTGTCATTATGAATTACATGACATTATAATGGCTTCACGTCAGAATCTGAGTTTCTCCAGGCCAGGAGAACCCACATTTTATGACCCCCTGTGCCAAGGCCAGACCGGACCTGGCGCCACGAGGGAGCGTTGGGGCGACACCCCCTCACATCATCAACCTCGCCCCCTCGGATGTGAGCGTTATCAAAAAAGAAAAAGAAAGAAAAAGAAATACTGGAAAATATAGCAAAATATTAGTTATTCAATAATATCACGTATTTAACAAATAAACCAAATTAATTAACTAAAGTAATTAATTTTAAAACAAACGGATATGGCGTGTGTCTGTGTTCAAGCGATTTGATAGGTTGAGGGTTGCGCTTGTCAGTGCGGCAGAGGGCAAGGATCCTGAGTCCAGAGATTATGGCAAGGTGGACGAATTAAAGCATGCTTGATTTATTCAAGCAGTGTCAGAGCTGGAGTTCCTGGGATCATCAAGTCCACCAAGCAAAAGGCAGATCATGTAGCACGACTCACTTGGGGAGGGTGTTAAGATTTTGCACACGAGTGGAAAAAGCCTAGTGATCACAGATGCAGCATGCTGCATGAGCGAATGGTGAACTTAGTAAGGCTGGCATTTGAGAATGACCTAACCAGGAATTCAACGGAGAGTGGCGAGATGTCCTTCTCAAAAGATTCAACGCGGCATCCAACCGAAGGCTTCAACTCTTCTGAGGTAGGCTAGCATCCAGTTTTCACACAGAATTTTATGTTAAGATATTGTTGTGTGGGCCGCTGAAGAGGAGGTACTTCTGGCCCACCCCCACCAGATGGCGCCCTGCTTGGAGTGTCGGGCTCCAAGCACGAGAGGGCGTCGGAGCCGCTGGGAGTGACAGCTGTCACTCATCACCATCACTATAAAGGCCGGACTGCAACTCCATCTCCTCGCCGAGAAATCAGCTACCACTCGAGGTAACCTTCTCTGCGGTGATCATTATTGTAACTAAACATTGTTCTGTGTGCAGCCGTATTCCTGTGGACTAAGTCTAAAGCTGGATTGGCAGATAGTGGGAGTGCGACATTCTTCGCCTCTCACTCCATCCAGGGAAGAGACTAACAGGAGCTGCAAGGGTGAAACTGTTTCTGGAGTTGGAGGTTCTCCCTCCCGGAGGAACTGATCAAGGGACGATTACTGGGTGTGTCTTCACACACCCACCATTAACTGTTTCTGTGTCTGCCAGCAGTACTTGGTCTGACAGCTGGAGACGGTGGCCACCTGGGACTCGGGACTTGGCGGCTCCGGTGTTCTTCAGATCCGCTGGCGGTGGAAGCCGTGTGGGATCCGGCTCTTCTCTGGACAGACGTCTTCTATCCTCGAGCCTGCCCACACGTCACCTTGTATATGATTGACTGTACTCCTCTATTGTTATTGTCTGTATTCCGTTGTGCAATTCACAACATTAAATTGTTACTTTTTGGCTCATCCATTGTCCGTTCATTAACGCCCCCTGTTGGGGTCCGTGTCACTACACCTTCCCAACAGGATTTCTCGGCCGGCGTCATGGATCCCGAGGGGCGTCAACCATCGCTTGAACAGCCAATGGAAGAGCGAGGTGAACAAGCATCAGCAGGAGGCGTGTTAGGTGAGCTGCAGCAAATCTTAACCGCTTTCACTGCTTGGTTGGACTTAGTCACTGAGCAGAATGTTATTCTCAATCGGAGGATGGAGGCTCTCACCGCCCAGGTGGAAGCGCGTGCTCAGGGCGCTGCTGCAGCACCTCCTCCTGCTGACCGGAGGCCTGAAACAGACATTCCACTGGTCGTTCAACGACCCCCCCCCACCTTCCCTTGAAGCTTACATAAGCCCTCCGGAGCCGTACGGAGGCTGTGTCGAGACGTGCGCGGACTTCTTAATGCAGTGTTCGCTCGTCTTTTCACAGCGTCCCATCATGTACGAGTCAGACGACAGCCGGGTGGCTTACGTAATAAATTTGCTTCGAGGAGAGGCACGCGCCTGGGCTACGGCGTTCTGGGAGCAGAATTCACGGTTTCTAACGACATATACTGGGTTTGTGAGGGAGTTCAGACAGGTGTTCGACCACCCTCATAGAGGCGAGACAGCTTCAAGCGTGTTGCTGTCGATAAGACAGAGGTGCCGGAGCGCAGCTAAGTATGTAGTCGACTTCCGCATCGCGGCAACGCAAGCTGGCTGGAATGCTGTTGCGCTCCGCGCCGCCTTCGTAAACGGACTGTCTCTGGTCCTTAAGGAGCACCTGGTGGCAAAGGACGAGCCGCGGGATTTAGACGGGCTTATCAACCTGGTAATACAGTTAGACAACCGATTAACAGAACATCGACAGGAGCGAGACGAAGGGCGTGGTCAGGCACAAGCCGTCCCTCTTCCTCCCGGGTCGGAAAGGGAGCAGTCTTCCCCACGCTCCACAGCCAGGGTACTCCACATGACGACAGCTCCCCCTGCTGCCGTTATTAGGGAAACGAGCAGGACCAAAATGAGATCAGATGAGAGACAAAGGAGGCTGGTCCGTGGGGGGGGTGTATGGCTGCCCCAAATGGTCAAAACAGCAGCACTCGTCCTTAGAGACTGGGCTAAGGGTGGGTCATAATACTCACGCGGGGAAACCCAGATGATCTGCACGCATCCCAGTTACGATCCTGAGTGGGGATTTAACCCTTCACGCCCCAGCACTAGTGGACACGGGGTCAGAGGGGAATCTGCTGGATAGCAGATGGGCAAAGGAGGTTGGGCTCCCTCTAGTGGCCTTACCGTCACCATTGTTGGTACGGGCACTAGATGGCACCCTTCATCCACTAATCACACATCAGACACAGCCAGTGACAATGGTTGTGTCTGCAAATCACAGGGAGGAGATTGTGTTTTATGTAACACCTTCTATCTCCTGAGTGATTTTGGGTTTTCCATGGGTGTTAAACATTGGCCATCTGGGGTGTGTGACGCAGTGGAGCGAAACCTGCCACCGGGAGTGTTTAGGATCCTCGGTTCCACCCGGTGTGCCAGCTAAGGAGGAGGTTTTAGCCCCCCCAATCTGGCGGCGGTGCCAGCCGAGTACCATGACCTTGCTGACGTCTTCAGCAAAGATCTGGCACTCACGCTGCCCACGCACCATCAGTACAATTGTGCCATTGATTTGATACCGGGCACTGAGTACCCGTCCAGCAGGCTGTACAACCTCTCACGTCCGGAACGCGAATCAATGGAGACCTACATCCGGGACTCATTAGCTGCCGGGTTGATCCGGAACTCCACTTCCCCGATGGGTGCTGGTTTCTTTTTTGTGGGCAAAAAAGACGGCGGACTCCGTCCATGCATTGACTACAGAGGGCTGAATGAGATCACGGTTCGCAAACCGATACCCGTTACCTCTGTTGGATTCAGTGTTCACACCCTTGCATGGAGCCCAAATTTTCACTAAACTGGATCTTAGGAATGCTTATCACCTGGTTCGGATCCGGGAGGGAGACAAGTGGAAGACGGCATTTAACACCCCGTTAGGTCACTTTGAGTACCTGGTCATGCCGTTCGGCCTCACCAATGCGCCCGCGACGTTCCAAGCGTTGGTTAATGACGTCTTGCGGGACTTCCTGCATCGGTTTGTCTTCGTATATCTGGACGATATACTCATCTTTTCCCCGGATCCTGAGACTCATGTTCAGCATGCACGTCAGGTCCTGCAGCGGTTGTTGGAGAACAGGCTGTTTGTGAAGGGCGAGAAGTGCGAGTTCCACCGTACTTCTTTGTCCTTCCTGGGGTTCATTATCTCCTCCAACTCCGTCGCCCCTGATCTGGCCAAGGTTGCGGCGGTGAGAGATTGGCCCCAACCAACAAACCGTAGGAAACTACAGCAGTTCGTCGGTTTTGCTAATTTTTACCGGAGGTTCATCAAAGGCTACAGTCAGATAGTTAGCCCCCTGACAGCCCTGACCTCCACAAAAGTCCACTTCACCTGGTCGGATCGGTGCGAAGCAGCGTTTAGGGAGTTGAAACGCCGGTTCTCGACTGCGCCAGTCCTGGTGCAGCCCGATCCAAAACGCCAGTTTATAGTTGAAGTGGACGCCTCTGACTCACGGATAGGAGCCGTGCTATCCCAGAGCGGGGAGTCCGACAAGGTTCTCCACCCATGTGCCTACTTTTCCCGCAGGTTGACCCCGGCCGAAAGGAACTATGACGTCGGCAATCGGGAACTTCTTGCGGTGAAGGAGGCTCTGGAGGAGTGGAGACACCTGTTGGAGGGAGCTTCGGTACCATTCACGGTTTTCACAGACCATCGGAACCTGGAGTACATCGGGACCGCCAAGCATCTGAAACCCAGGCAAGCCCGCTGGTCACTGTTCTTCGGGCGTTTTGACTTTCAGATCACATATCGCCCCGGGACGAAGAACCAACGGTCTGACGCCCTGTCCCGGGTGCACGAGAAGGAAGTCAGGACCGAGCTGTCAGACCCTACAGAAACCATCATCCCCGAGTCCACTGTCGTGGCCACCTTCACCTGGGACGTGGAGAAGACCGTCCGGGAGGCCCTGACATGGAACCCGGACCTGGGGACTGGACCGAAGGACAAGATGTACGTCCCACCAGAGGCCAGGGCTGCAGTCCTTGACTTCTGTCACGGTTCCAAGCTCTCCTGGGGGTGCGAAGAACCGTTGCAGTGGTCCGGCAGCGCTTCTGGTGGGCGTCTCTGGAAGCCGACATCCAGGAGTACGTCCAGGGCTGCACCACCTGCGCCAGGGGCAAAGCCGACCACCACAAGACCCAAGGCCTCCTCCAGCTTCTGCCCGTGCCTCATCGCCCCTGGACTCACATCGGCCTGGACTTCCTAGGCTGTCGGGCCAGTAGAGGCAGGCAAGAGCTTACCTCTACTGGCCCGACGGCCTAGGAGATGGGCCGTGGGGAGCTTCGGGAGGGCCACGAAGTGGGCCGCCTTGGAGAACCGGTCCACTATCGTGAGGATGGCAGTCATGCCCTGGGACGGCGGGAGGCCCGTGACGAAGTCCAGGCCGATGTGAGTCCAGGGGCGATGAGGCACGGGCAGAAGCTGGAGGAGGCCTTGGGTCTTGTGGTGGTCAGCTCTCACTGCGGTATTGTATCACTTCCTGTTCCGGAGCACAGCGGTGTTTTGCTGTATTTGTTAGCTGTTTAATCTGCGCAGTTAGATTGATCTAGTTACCTAGATAACGATTTGTTTCACAGTGTAATCTTCACCTGCCTTAACTAAAGCACTCCCTCTGCTGAATCATTTGGAGGATTTTCTTAAATCCTCCAAACCGTGACTATCCAGGGTTGGGACCAGGAAGCAGAGTTGTAGTCTTACACACCTCTCTGCAGCTTCTCTCCCCCTGCCATCCCCTCATTACCCCATCCCCGTAGAGACGGTGCCTGCTCCCAGACCACCAATAACCAGCAAAAATATATTTAAGCATAAAAATTCAAAAAGAAAAAATAATATAGCACCTTCAACTGCACCACAGACTAAAACAGTTAAATGTGGTCTATTAAACATTAGGTCTCTCTCTTCTAAGTCCCTGTTAGTAAATGATATAATAATTGATCAACATATTGATTTATTCTGCCTTACAGAAACCTGGTTACAGCAGGATGAATATGTTAGTTTAAATGAGTCAACACCCCCGAGTCACACTAACTGCCAGAACGCTCGTAGCACGGGCCGAGGTGGAGGATTAGCAGCAATCTTCCATTCCAGCTTATTAATTAATCAAAAACCCAGACAGAGCTTTAATTCATTTGAAAGCTTGACTCTTAGTCTTGTCCATCCAAATTGGAAGTCCCAAAAACCAGTGTTATTTGTTGTTATCTATCGTCCTCCTGGTCGTTACTGTGAGTTTCTCTGTGAATTTTCAGAACTTTTGTCTGACTTAGTGCTTAGCTCAGATAAGATAATTATTGTGGGCGATTTTAACATCCACGCAGATGCTGAGAATGACAGCCTCAACACTGCATTTAATCTATTATTAGACTCAATTGGCTTTGCTCAAAATGTAAATGAGTCCACCCACCACTTTAATCATATCTTAGATCTTGTTCTGACTTATGGTATGGAAATTGAAGACTTAACAGTATTCCCTGAAAACTCCCTTCTGTCTGATCATTTCTTAATAACATTTACATTTACTCTGATGGACTACCCAGCAGTGGGGAATAAGTTTCATTACACTAGAAGTCTTTCAGAAAGCGCTGTAACTAGGTTTAAGGATATGTTTCCTTCTTTATGTTCCCTAATGCCATATACCAACACAGTGCAGAGTAGCTACCTAAACTCTGTAAGTGAGATAGAGTATCTCGTCAATAGTTTTACATCCTCATTGAAGACAACTTTGGATGCTGTAGCTCCTCTGAAAAAGAGAGCTTTAAATCAGAAGTGCCTGACTCCGTGGTATAACTCACAGACTCGTAGCTTAAAGCAGATAACCCGTAAGTTGGAGAGGAAATGGCGTCTCACTAATTTAGAAGATCTTCACTTAGCCTGGAAAAAGAGTCTGTTGCTCTATAAAAAAGCCCTCCATAAAGCTAGGACATCTTACTACTCATCACTAATTGAAGAAAATAAGAACAACCCCAGGTTTCTTTTCAGCACTGTAGCCAGGCTGACAAAGAGTCAGAGCTCTATTGAGCCGAGTATTCTTTTAACTTTAACTAGTAATGACTTCATGACTTTCTTTGCTAATAAAATTTTAACTATTAGAGAAAAAATTATTCATAACCATCCCAAAGACGTATCGTTATCTTTGGCTGCTTTCAGTGATGCCGGTATTTGGTTAGACTCTTTCTCTCAGATTGTTCTGTCTGAGTTATTTTCATTAGTTACTTCATCCAAACCAACAACATGTCTATTGGACCCCATTCCTACCAGGCTGCTCAAGGAAACCCTACCATTATTTAATGCTTCGATCATAAATATGATCAATCTATCTTTATTAGTTGGCTATGTACCACAGGCTTTTAAGGTGGCAGTAATTAAACCATTACTTAAAAAGCCATCACTTGACCCAGCTATCTTCGCTAATTATAGGCCAATCTCCAACCTTCCTTGATCATCTGCAGAGGAATGGTCTATTTGAAGAGTTTCAGTCAGGTTTTAGAACTCATCATAGTACAGAAACAGCATTAGTGAAGGTTACAAATGATCTTCTTATGGCCTCAGACAGTGGACTCATTTCTGTGCTTGTTCTGTTAGACCTCAGTGCTGCTTTTGATACTGTTGACCATAAAATTTTATTACAGAGATTAGAGCATGCCATAGGTATTAAAGGCACTGCGCTGCGGTGGTTTGAATCATATTTATCTAATAGATTACAATTTGTTCATGTAAATGGGGAATCTTCTTCACAGACTAAGGTTAATTATGGAGTTCCACAAGGTTCTGTGCTAGGACCAATTTTATTCACTTTATACATGCTTCCCTTAGGCAGTATTATTAGACGGCATTGCTTAAATTTTCATTGTTACGCAGATGATACCCAGCTTTATCTATCCATGAAGCCAGAGGACACACACCAATTAGCTAAACTGCAGGATTGTCTTACAGACATAAGGACATGGATGACCTCTAATTTCCTGCTTTTAAACTCAGATAAAACTAAAGTTATTGTACTTGGCCCCACAAATCTTAGAAACATGGTGTCTAACCAGATCCTTACTCTGGATGGCATTACCCTGACCTCTAGTAATACTGTGAGAAATCTTGGAGTCATTTTTGATCAGGATATGTCATTCAAAGCGCATATTAAACAAATATGTAAGACTGCTTTTTTGCATTTACGCAATATCTATAAATTAGAAAGGTCTTGTCTCAGAGTGATGCTGAAAAACTAATTCATGCATTTATTTCCTCTAGGCTGGACTATTGTAATTCATTATTATCAGGTTGAGTACTAGCGGGGACTAGAAGGAGAGAGCATATCTCACCTATATTGGCCTCTCTTCACTGTCTTCCTGTTAATTCTAGAATAGAATTTAAAATTCTTCTTCTTACTTATAAGGTTTTGAATAATCAGGTCCCATCTTATCTTAGGGACCTCATAGTACCATATCACCCCAATAGAGCACTTCGCTCTCAGACTGCAGGCTTACTTGTAGTTCCTAGGGTTTGTAAGAGTAGAATGGGAGGCAGAGCCTTCAGCTTTCAGGCTCCTCTCCTGTGGAACCAGCTCCCAATTCAGATCAGGGAGACAGACACCCTCTCTACTTTTAAGATTAGGCTTAAAACTTTCCTTTTTGCTAAAGCTTATAGTTAGGGCTGGATCAGGTGACCCTGAACCATCCCTTAGTTATGCTGCTATAGACTTAGACTGCTGGGGGTTCCCATGATGCACTGAGTGTTTCTTTCTATTTTTGCTCTGTATGCACCACTCTGCATTTAATCATTAGTGATTGATCTCTGCTCCCCTCCACAGCATGTCTTTTTCCTGGTTCTCTCCCTCAGCCCCAACAAGTCCCAGCAGAAGACTGCCCCTCCCTGAGCCTGGTTCTGCTGGAGGTTTCTTCCTGTTAGAAGGGAGTTTTTCCTTCCCAGTGTCGCCAAGTGCTTGCTCACAGGGGGTCGTTTTGACCGTTGGGGTTTTTACGTAATTATTGTATGGCCTTGCCTTACAATATAAAACACCTTGGGGCAACTGTTTGTTGTGATTTGGCGCTATATAAATAAAATTGATTGATTGATTGATTCCATCGGACATTGTCTCAGATCTTGGTCCTCAGTTCTCCTCCCAGGTCTGGAGGAGTTTCTGCAGGGAACTGGGGGCCACCGTAAGTCTCTCGTCTGGGTACCACCCCCAGACGAACGGGCAGGCAGAGCGGACGAACCAGGAACTGGAGCAGGCCCTCCGCTGCGTGACCTCCGCGCACCTGACGGCCTGGAGCAACCATCTGGCCTGGATCGAGTACGCTCATAATAGCCAAGTTTCATCTGCCACCGGCCTCTCCCCATTTGAGGTATGTTTGGGGTACCAGCCCCCATTGTTTCCTCTAGTGGAGGGAGAGGTCGGGGTGCCCTCGGTCCAGGCCCATCTGAGGAGTTGCCGTCGGGTGTGGCGTGCCGCCCGCTCTGCCCTGTTCAAAGCCCGGACGAGGGCTAAGGCCCATGCAGACCGCTGGCGTGCCCCGGCCCCTACGTATCAGCCCGGGCAGGTGGTTTGGCTATCTACAAAGGACATCCCCCTGCAAGTGGAATCCCAGAAACTGAAGGACAGATTCATAGGACCCTTCACCATCACCAAAGTCCTCAGCCCAGCCGCAGTGAAGCTGAAGCTACCAGCTTCACTGCGGATTCATCCGGTTTTTCATGTGTCACGCCTCAAACCCTGCCATACCTCTCCGCTCTGTACCCCTGGACCGGTGCCGCCACCTGCCCGAATCATTGACGGGGAGCCGGCTTGGACTGTATGCCAGCTCCTGGACGTCCGTCGGAAGGGCCGGGGGTTCCAGTACTTAGTGGACTGGGAGGAGTACAGACCGGAAGAACGCATCTGGGTGAAGAGGAGCTTCATCCTGGACCCGGCCCTCCTGGCCGACTTCTACACCCGGCACCCGGACAAGCCTGGTCGGGCGCCAGGAGGCGCCCGTTGAGGGGGGGGTCCTGTTGTGTGGGCCACTGAAGAGGAGGTACTGCTGGCCCACCCCCACCAGATGGCGCCCTGCTTGGAGTGCGGGCTCCAAGCACAAGAGGGCGTCGGAGCCGCTGGGAGTGACAGCTGTCGCTTATCAGCACCAGCTGTCACTCATCACCATCACTATAAAGGCCGGACTGCAACTCCACCTCCTCGCCGAGAAATCAGCTACCACTCGAGGTAACCTTCTCTGCGGTGATCATTATTGTAACTAAACATTGTTCTGTGTGCAGCCGTATTCCTGTGGACTAAGTCTGAAGCTGGACTGGCGGATAGTGGGAGTGCGACGTTCTTCGCCTCTCACTCCATCCAGGGAAGAGACTAACAGGAGCTGCACGTGTGAAACTGTTTCTGCAGGTGGAGGTTCTCCCTCCCGGAGGAACTGATCAAGGGACGATTACTGGGTGTGTCTTCACACACCCACCATTAATTATTTCTGCGGTGGAAGCCGTGTGGGATCCGGCTCTTCTCTTCTCTGGACAGACATCTTCTATCCTCGAGCCTGCCCACATGTCACCTTGTATACGATTGACTGCACTCCTCTATTGTTATTGTCTGTATTCCGTTGTGCAATTCACAACATTAAATTGTTACTTTTTGGCTCATCCATTGTCCGTTCATTAACACCCCCTGTTGTGGGTCCGTGTCACTACACCTTCCCAACAGATATGGACTTTTATGGTAAGATAAAAGTTATGTATTGGTGTAAATACAGTGGTCCTAGCTATAACGTGGTTCACCTTTTGCAGACTCGCAGTTTCGCGGATTTTTTTAATCCAATTTTGCATGCTTTTTTTTTTTTTTTTTTTTACAGCGCATTGTGTTCTGCGTCCTCATCAAGCAGGCCGGTCGCAGCACCGCGAAGGGAGAGTACACGCATTGTGGTCTGCATGTCTGTTTATAAGAATCTTCTCACCCAGAAGAAAAAAGAGTGCCAACAACTACCCATAACTGTGTTCTTCACTCGGAAAAAGACACCTGCAACGAGGCCTTCAGCGGAGCGGCGCCACGACGAAGAGGCGCGATCAGAGGAACTGTGAAATACTGGTCAGTCACTATTAATAATTTCTTATGTGTCTAACCTCGTAGGTTGATCGTTAAAATTAAATTCGTTAGTTCTAAAAGAAATCATAATTATTTATAGGAAAATGTTCTATTTTTATTTCTCAAACAAATGTTTGGCCCTAAAAACAGGTTGGTCTTATTTTTCTACTAAGGTTTGAACTTTGAGAGTGTTTACACACAAGAGAAAAGTGAGAAAATGTTAATGCCTGTTTGAGAAAAGTGTATAAAGTGTGTAGTGAGGGGTTTTACAGCCTTAAAACATCTATAATAATTGTGAAAAACAACGCTGACTACTTCATGGTTTCGCCTATTGAGGGCTATTTTTAGAACTTAACTCCTGCAATAAACGAGGGACCACTATATATCTACATGAAAGGTTTATCTTTGACCCGTTGTGTGACTGTCATGTCCAATTGCGCTGTGTTTGTGCTTGTGATGGAGGTTCTGTATGTGGGGTTAATCTACTGTCTCGTGTCATTTCTCAGATCAGTTGTTAGTTTGGTTTTGTGGTATGCAGGAGATCACTTGACCAAGGGTCTATACGTTCAAATAATAATAAAAAAAATACTGTCATCACTCTTTACTCTTAGTCAGTGTCTCACAACAGTGTAGCCTAAATACACGAGCTTTCTAGGAGCGCACCCAATTCATTATGCACACTCAGAGGCACGTACCCTCCGGTGCGCACTTTTTTGGGGGAGGGAGGGGGGCGACCCCGCCCCCTGTGAGAAACTCATCACCCCCTTAATATTTTTTTTCTGGTGCTGGGCCTGGCACCGGTGATTACAACTCCAGAATGCAAAAAACAAAGCAAATCAAAAGCAAAAAAATTCTATACTCACAACCCAAAGTGGCCATAGGAAACACCAGAACCGTGAAGCTATCAACCAACAAACATACAAACAAATATACATTCAATGGACCAGCAACTAGAGGCAAGCAGGAGTAACTATATACAGCCACCCCCATCAGTTGCAGGTGCAGACCCAAATAGGTGGAATCAATTGGAGGCTAAGGAGATGTAAGAGGTGTAAGGAAATACCAGAGGTCAGCAAAACATACAGACACTACATGAACTGAAGATAATAAAAGGAAACAATGGGGTTCAGCAAATATCATGACAATGCTTGGAATGGAAGATGATAATGCACATGCAGAGAATAATGAAAAATCAGTGAAGAGTAAAAAGGTCTCTTGACCTTCTAAGATATGATACGAGATAAGAAACTGGGAAATGCACCGAATAACAGACAAGATAAGAGGTGAAAAGACAAGAAAAGAAACTACAAAAATACTGTGAGAACATTAAGAGATGAGAAACAGATGTGAAACAGAGATGAACAAGAAGGAGACAGGAGGCTAAACCAACTACAAGCCCCACACAGACTGGGTTAGGGTAACCCTAACCACACCACCAGCTCCTCATTAATATACAGAACATTGTCCAACTCATCACTAATATATAGACTATAGTCCAACACATCATCAATATATAGAACATAATCCAGCTCCTCATTAACATACAGAACACAGTACAACTCATCATTAAGATATAGAACATAGTACAACTCATCATTAATATATAGAACATAATTCAACACATCATTAATATATAGAACGTAGTCCAACTCATCACTAATATATAGAAAATAGTACAACTCATCATTAAGATATAGAACATAGTACAACTCATCATTAATATACGTATAGACTATAGTCCAACTCATCATTAGTATATAAAACATAGTCCAACTCATCATTAATATATAGTACATAGTACAGCTCCTCATTAAGATATAGAATATAGACCAAGTCATCATTAATATATAGAACATAGTCCAGCGCCTCAATAATATATAGAACATAGTACAACTCATCATTAATATATAGAACATAGTACAACTCATCATTAAGATATAGAACATAGCACAACTCATCATTAATATGTAGAACATAATCCAGCTCCTCATTAAGATATAGAACACAGTACCACTCATCATTAATACATAGAACACAGTACAACTCATCATTAAGATATAGAACAGCTTATCATTAATATATACAACATAGTTCAACACATCATTAATATATAGAACATAGTCCAACTCATCATTAAGCTATAGAACATAGTCCAGCTCCTCATGAAGATGTAGAACATAGTCCAACTCATCACTAATATATAGACAATAGTTCAACACATCATTAATGTATAGAACATAATCCACCTCCTCATTAAGATATAGAAACCAGTACAGCTCATCATTGAGAAATAGAACATAGTACAACTCATCATTAATATGTAGAATATAATCCAGCTCCTCATTAAGATATAGAACACAGTACAACTCATCATTAATACATAGAATATTGTCCAGCTCCTCATTAAGATATAGAACACAGTACAACTCATCAGTAATATATAGAACATAGTCCAACACATCATTAATATGCAGAATGTAGTCCAACTCATCACTTTTATGTAGACCATAGTACAACACATCATTAATATGTAGAACATAATCCGGCTCCTCATTAAGATATAGAACACAGTACAACTCATCATTAATACATAGAGCATTGTCAAGCTCCTCATTAAGATATAGAACACAGTACAACTCATCATTAATATATAGTACATAGTACAACACATCACTAATATATAGAACATAGTCCAACTCATCATTAATATATAGAACATAGTCCAGCTCCTCATTAAGATATAGAACACAGTAAAACTCATCATTAATATATAGAACATTGTCCAGCTCCTCAATAAGATATAGAACATAGTACAACTCATCATTAATATATAGAACAGTCCAACACATCATTAATATATAGAACATAGTCCAACTCATCATTAATATATAGAACATAGTCTAGCTCCTCATTAAGATATAGAACATAGTCTAACTCATCATGAATATATAGAACATAGACCAGCTCCTCATTACGATATAGAACACAGTACAACAAATCATTAATACGAGGTCTGTCAATAAAGTAATGGTCCTTTTTATTTTTTTCAAAAACTATATGGATTTCATTCATATGTTTTTACATCAGACATGCTTGAACCCTCGTGCGCATGCGTGAGTTTTTCCACGCCTGTCGGTGACGTCATGCGCCTGTGAGCACACCTTGGGAAGGTGTGGTCCCGCCCCCTCATCGGATTTTCATTGTCTGGAAATGGCGGAATGAAAAGGACTTTTTTTCCATCAGAATTTTTTCAGAAGCGGTTAGAAACTGGCACCTGGAAACCATTCGAAAAATTTATCTGGCTTTCGGTGAAAATTTTACGGGCTTCACAGAGAATAAGGTCTGTTAGTACAGCTTTAAGGACCCCTTTAAGGACCCTCGGCGCACCATGCTCCGAGCTGCGACGACGCGGCACA
The DNA here is from genome assembly GCF_902500255.1 of Thalassophryne amazonica. NCBI lineage: Eukaryota > Metazoa > Chordata > Actinopteri > Batrachoidiformes > Batrachoididae > Thalassophryne > Thalassophryne amazonica. Next base: position 9,178,503 of record NC_047111.1, on the reverse strand, counting down.
AGCTACCGGACCATTTCTAAACGGATGGCTCTGTGGATACGAGACCGTCGTGTGCTCTTTCTCTGGTTATCACAAGAGCTGGACATCAGCCATTTTCTGGCAGATTTCACTTTTAACAAGAGATTTTGTCATGGAAAGCCGCGCGGAGGCTTCGCGCGTCACGACCGATTCGCTTTGGAAGTGAGACAAAGGAACACCTCCGTTTCGGCATGTCAGAGGACAGGTTTGGACATGTCTGTCTCGGCTTTCAATGCTTACCAGTCCAGTAAGTATCAGTGAAATTGTGGAGAGCTGGACATGTCCAAACTTGTCCTCTGACACGCCGAAACGGAGGTGTTCCTTTGTCTCGCTTCATCAGCCTTACAATATAAAGCGCCTTGGGGCAACTGTTTGTTGTGATTTGGCGCTATATAAATAAAATTGATTGATTGATTGATTGATCTGCCGGAGGACCTGGATGACCTCATAGCTCTGGCAATCCGCACCGATCGTCACCTGTCTGATCATCCTCATCGCGAACTCCATCTTCCTGTGTCCACAACTGACCGCCCGCCCTCTTCCGGTCATCCGGGCACCCTCCCCTCCACTTCTGCCGAGGAGCCCATGTAAGTGGGGAGGGCCCGTCTCACCACCCAAGAGAAGGAGCGCCGCCGTGTGGAGGGACTCTGTTTTTACTGTGGACAATCTGGTCATGTTCTTTTACATTGTCTGGTCAGGGGTGCCCCGGTGCGGCCGAAAAGGGTAGTGCGGGTGAGTCAAAGCTCTATTATTCCCTCTTCTCAGAATGTAATACATGCGGAGTTGAAATCTGATCCTTCCACGCCCCCTGGTGGTCCATGCAGTGGATGGTCACGAATTAGGCCAAATTGTGTTCCGCATTCAATCAGTTTGTATGACCATTCCAGACAATCATTCAGAACTCATTAGTTTCCATATTTTTGACATGATGACTCACCCGGTAATCCTGGGGCACCCATGGTTGCAACGTCATAAACTCCGTCTAGACTGGTCTCATGGGAGAATAGAGTCCTGGGGACGGGTGTGTAATGATGTCTGTTTGAGTAAGCCTGCCAGCACCTCTGGTGTAAATAAGTCAGATCTAGAAGGGGTCCTTACCTGCTACTATGATCTCGCAGACGTATTTAACAAGGTTAAAGCCAAAACACTTCCACCACATCGCGAATATGACTGTGCCATTGATTTACTTCTGGGAACTACTTCTCCCCGAGGAAAACTGTTTTCTCTTTCAGTGCCGGAACGCGAAGCCATGAACACATATATTCAGGAATCACTCGCGGCCAGCTTGATTCGTCCCTCGTCCTTGCCCGCCAGGGTGGGGTTTTTCTTTGTTGAAAAAAAGTACAAATCGCTCCGCCCCTGTATTGATTAGCGTGGTCTCAATGCCGTCACAATCAAAAACCGGTATCCTTTGCCGTTAATTTCATCCGCTTTCGAACTGTTGGAGGGAGCTAAGATATTCACCAAGCTGGATCCAAGTCAGTCTCCAAAATAAATTTAGAACTCTTCAACACCCAATCACTATCAAATAAAAGCAGTCTAATCTTTGATCATATACTGGACAAAAAAGTTGATATCATGTGCCTTACAGAAACTTGGCACAAACCAGGGTTGTATTTGGCTTTAAATGAAGCTTGTCCTCCAGGATACACCTACCTGGAGAGGGCTCGGACCACCGGCCGGGGTGGAGGTCTCGCTGTCATCTACCACAAGGATCTAACTGTAACTCCCCTCCCACTGCCAGAGCTGACAACATTCGAATTTCAAATGCAAACCACGTACAGAAACAATATCAATACTTGTCATTTATCGCCCTCCAAAACCACACCCTGGTTTCATTAATGAATTGCAGGATCTTCTTACATCACTCTGTGCAATAGCCCATAACACACTTATATTGGGAGACTTCAATCTGCACATAGACCCCCCACAAACCGACCTGCTGCAGAATTTCTTGAACTCCTGGATTGTTTGCATCTCACACAACACGTCACAGTACCTACTCACACTAAAGGTCACACCCTGGATCTGGTTATTATAGACAGTGCTTCCATTACCAACCTGCAAGTAAATGACTTAGGCGTGTCAGACCATAAGTGCATCTCCATGGAACTGCCTTTAGCAGGCCCATACAATAAAACAAAATGCCAAATCCATTTTAGAAACATAAAAGCAATAGACAGCAACCTTTTCAACCAGGATATACAAGACATCTCACTAGTCAATCAATCAATCAACTTTTTTCTTATATAGCGCCAAATCACAACAAACAGTTGCCCCAAGGCGCTCCATATTGTAAGGCAAGGCCATACAATAATTATGAAAAACCCCAACGGTCAAAATGACCCCCTATGAGCAAGCACTTGGCCACAGTGGGAAGGAAAAACTCCCTTTTAACAGGAAGAAACCTCCAGCAGAACCAGGCTCAGGGAGGGGCAGTCTTCTGCTGAGACTGGTTGGGGCTGAGGGAAAAAACCAGGAAAAAGACATGCCGTGGAGGGGAGCAGAGATCGATCACTAATGATTAAATGCAGAGTGATGCATACAGAGCAAAAAGAGAAAGAAACAGTGCATCATGGGAACCCCCCCACAATCTACGTCTAAAGCAGCATAACCAAGGGATGGTCCAGGGTCACCCGATCCAGCCCTAACTATAAGCCTTAGCGAAAAGGAAAGTTTTAAGCCTAATCTTAAAAGTAGAGAGGGTATCTGTCTCCCTGATCTGAATTGGGAGCTGGTTCCACAGGAGAGGAGCCTGAAAGCTGAAGGCTCTGCCTCCCATTCTACTCTTACAAACCCTAGGAACTACAAGTAAGCCTGCAGTCTGAGAGCGAAGCGCTCTAATGGGGTAATATGGTACTACGAGGTCCCTAAGATAAGATGGGACCTGATTATTCAAAACCTTATAAGTAAGAAGAAGAATTTTAAATTCTATTCTAGAATTGTCAAAACGCAGCAGACACAGCTCTTTGAACTTTTGGAGGAGGTTAAACAGCTGCGCCTCCAGAATAAGGAGAAAAACCGGCGCATCACAGAGCTGGAGCAGCGAGTGGAGGAACTGGAGCAACATTCTCGTATGAACGATGTGGTCATCTCAGGAATCCAAATTAAGCCGCGCTCGTACGCGCGTGCAGTTGTTGGTGGTGGTGAGGAGCCCAGTGAGCAGGAGACGCTCTCTGTGGAGCAACAGGTGGCATCCTACCTCCAGAGTAGAGGGATAGAGTTGGACCTGGAGCACATTGAGGCGTGTCACACTCTGAGACAAACCGGAGAGAGGCCAACCGTCATCGTAAGATTTGCCAACAGAAGAAACAAAAGGGCACTCTTGAAGCAAAGATTCAAACTAAAAGGAACAAATGTATTCATGAATGATCACTTAACCAAAAAGAATGCCGATATAGCCAAGAAAGCAAGAAACCTAAAGAAACAGCAAAGAATTCAGCAAACGTGGGTAACAAATTGTAGGATTCTCATCAAACTGAATGGTACACCAGAAGAAGCAAAAGTTATGGTGGTGAGAAATATAGAAGAGCTTGACAAATATAACTGAAAGATAAAGGTAACAATGTGAGACTCTATACACCACCATGAACATTACAACAAACATATTTACACCAAAGAACAACAAAGATACAGATTTGTTACAGAGAATCTTACAATTTAAACAAAAGGAACTGGAAACATTTAAATATACTGAGCACAACACACAAGATCAGGAAAATGAAACTGACCCGGTCAACAACCTTCTTGTTTCAATAAATATGAACTGTGATTACTATACACAAGACCAGTATACAAATGTTACGACTTCGGACGACAAATTGTCAATCATACATTTCAACAGCCGAAGTTTGTACACTAATTTTAACTCTATAAAGGAATATTTGCAACAGTTTATATCACCATTTAGTATTATTGCCATATCAGAATCCTGGTTACAAAAGGAAAAAGGTATTGATTTTGATTTAGAAGATTATGAGTTGCATTATGTAAACAGGAAATACAAAACAGGAGGTGGTGTTGCATTATATATTCATAAAACAATTCAGTTTACAGTTGTAGAAAGTATGCCAGTAACAATAGATGGAGTAATGGAATGTCTGACAGTCGAAATAGACAACAAAAAGAGGAAAAATATTATTGTAAGTTGTGTATATCGGTCACCTGGTTCAAGTATTGACATTTTTAATGAACAAATGGAAAAAATGTTCTCGGAAATAAGTACTAAAAATATATTTGTCTGTGGGGATTTTAATATAGATCTTTTGAATCCTGAAAAACTGAAATCAATAGATGCTTTTTCTGACACAATGTATAGTATGTCCCTTTATCCAGCAATTACAAAACCAAGTAGAATAACATCTCACAGTGCCACAATAATCGATAATATCTTTACGAATATTATTGAAAATCAAGTTATAAGTGGCCTGTTCATATGTGATATCACTGATCACTTACCTGTTTTTATTGTTTATGACTGTGACCTTAAAAAAACTAATCATGACAGAGAAGTAGTCCATAAACGAATAAGAACAGAAGAAACAATAAATGCCTTCAACAGCAGTTTAAGTATACAAGACTGGAGTACAGTCTACAGTGAGTCAGATGTAGATGGTGCATATAGCAATTTTATAGATATTTTCTGCACGTTGTATAAAAAACATTGTCCCCTTAAAGAATACTATAAAAATAAAAGATACAGTAAATGTCCTTGGCTAACTAAAGGAATATTAAAAGCCTGCAAAAAAAAAAACAGCCTTTATAAAAAATGTATTAATTCAAAAACAAAAGAAGCTGAAATAAGATATAAAGTATATAAAAACAAATTAACAGAAGTCATCCGAATAAGTAAAAAGTTGTACTATGATGAAATTCTACAAAAAAATAAAAACAACATCAAAGAAACTTGGAACATTTTGAACAACCTAATTAAACCAGGATCTTCCAATACAAGATATCCAGATTATTTTATTGATAAAAATGTTCATGATTACAACATGAATAATATAGTGAATGGTTTTAATAAATTTTTTGTACATGTTGGCCCTGATTTGGCAGCTGGAATCCCAAATCCAGGAATTCAGCAGTCTAATGAAACCATAAAAAGAAACATAAATTCAATTTTTCTTTCAGCAACAAATGAACAGGAAATAAAAGACATTGTTAATAAATGCAGAAACAAACTGTCTACAGACTGTCACGATATAGACATGGTATTAGTCAAAAAAGTCATCAACAACATTTCAAAACCTCTGACCTATATCTGTAATTTGTCATTCCAAACTGGATGTGTTCCGGAAAAAATGAAAATTGCAAAAGTTATACCACTGTACAAAAATGACAACAAACATATTTTTACCAATTATAGACCAATTTCTTTACTCCCACAGTTTTCAAAAATCCTAGAAAAATTGTTTGACTCTCGTTTGGAAAAATTCATAGAAAAATATCAGTTAATAAACGAAGGTCAATATGGTTTTAGAAAGAAAAGAACCACTTCAATGGCTGTTATTGAACTCAACTCAACTCAACTTTTTTTTTTATATAGCGCCAAATCACAACAAACAGTTGCCCCAAGGCGCTTTATATTGTAAGGCAAGGCCATACAATAATTATGAAAAACCCCAACGGTCAAAACGACCCCCTGTGAGCAAGCACTTGGCAACAGTGGGAAGGAAAAACTCCCTCTTAACAGGAAGAAACCTCCAGCAGAACCAGGCACAGGGAGGGGCAGTCTTCTGCTGAGACTGGTTGGGGCTGAGGGAAAGAACCAGGAAAAAGACATGCTGTGGAGGGGGAGCAGAGATCGATCACTAATGATTAAATGCGGAGTGATGCATACAGAGCAAAAAGAGAAAGAAACAGTGCATCATGGGAACCCCCCCACAGTCTACGTCTAAAGCAGCATAACCAAGGGATAGTCCAGGGTCACCCGATCCAGCCCTAACTATAAGCCTTAGCGAAAAGGAAAGTTTTAAGCCTAATCTTAAAGTAGAGAGGGTATCTGTCTCCCTGATCTGAATTGGGAGCTGGTTCCACAGGAGAGGAGCCTGAAAGCTGAAGGCTCTGCCTCCCATTCTACTCTTACAAACCCTAGGAACTACAAGTAAGCCTGCAGTCTGAGAGCGAAGCGCTCTATTAGGGTGATATGGTACTACGAGGTCCCTAAGATAAGATGGGACCTGATTATTCAAAACCTTATAAGTAAGAAGAAGAATTTTAAATTCTATTCTAGAATTAACAGGAAGCCAATGAAGAGAGGCCAACACGGGTGAGATATGCTCTCTCCTGCTAGTCCCCGTCAGTACTCTAGCTGCAGCATTTTGAATTAACTGAAGGCTTTTTAGGGAACTTTTAGGACAACCTGATAATAAAGAATTACAATAGTCCAGCCTAGAGGAAATAAATGCATGAATTAGTTTTTCAGCATCACTCCGAGACAAGACCTTTCTGATTTTAGAGATATTGCGTAAATGCAAAAAGGCAGTCCTACATATTTGTTTAATATGCGCTTTGAATGACATATCCTGATCAAAAATGACTCCAAGATTTCTCACAGTATTACTAGAGGTCAGGGAAATGCCATCCAGAGTAAAGATCTGGTTAGACACCATGCTTCTAAGATTTGTGGGGCCAAGTACAATAACTTCAGTTTTATCTGAGTTTAAAAGCAGGAAATTAGAGGTCATCCATGTCTTTATGTCTGTAAGACAATCCTGCAGTTTAGCTAATTGGTGTGTGTCCTCTGGCTTCATGGATAGATAAAGCTGGGTATCATCTGCGTAACAATGAAAATTTAAGCAATACCGTCTAATAATACTGCCTAAGGGAAGCATGTATAAAGTGAATAAAATTGGTCCTAGCACAGAACCTTGTGGAACTCCATAATTAACTTTAGTCTGTGAAGAAGATTCCCCATTTACATGAACAAACTGTAATCTATTAGACAAATATGATTCAAACCACCGCAGCGCAGTGCCTTTAATACCTATGACATGCTCTAATCTCTGTAATAAAATTTTATGGTCAACAGTATCAAAAGCAGCACTGAGGTCCAACAGAACAAGCACAGAGATAAGTCCACTGTCCGAAGCCATAAGAAGATCATTTGTAACCTTCACTAATGCTGTTTCTGTACTATGATGAATTCTAAAACCTGACTGAACCTCTTCAAATAGACCATTCCTCTGCAGGTGATCAGTTAGCTGTTTTACAACTACCCTCTCGAGAATCTTTGAGAGAAAAGGAAGGTTGGAGATTGGCCTATAATTAGCTAAAATAGCTGGGTCAAGTGATGGCTTTTTAAGTAATGGTTTAATTACTGCCACCTTAAAAGCCTGTGGTACATAGCCAACTACCAAAGATAAGTTGATCATATTTAAGATTGAAGCATTAAATAATGGTAGGACTTCCTTAAGCAGCCTGGCAGGAATGGGGTCTAATAAACATGTTGATGGTTTGGATGAAGTAACTAATGAAAATAACTCAGACAGAACAATCGGAGAGAAAGAGTCTAACCAAATACCGGCATCACTGAAAGCAGCCAAAGATAACGATACATCTTTGGGATGGTTATGAGTAATTTTTTCTCTAATAGTCAAAATTTTGTTAGCAAAGAAAGTCATGAAGTCATTACTAGTTAAAGTTAATGGAATACTCATCTCAATAGAGCTCTGACTCTTTGTCAGCCTGGCTACAGTGCTGAAAAGAAACCTGAGGTTGTTCTTATTTTCTTCAATTAGTGATGAGTAGAAAGATGTCCTAGCTTTACGGAGGGCTTTTTTATAGAGCAACAAACTCTTTTTCCAGGCTAAGTGAAGATCTTCTAAATTAGTGAGACGCCATTTCCTCTCCAACTTACGGGTTATCTGCTTTAAGCTACGAGTTTGTGAGTTATACCACGGAGTCAGACACTTCTGATTTAAAGCTCTCTTTTTCAGAGGAGCTACAGCATCCAAAGTTGTCTTCAATGAGGATGTAAAACTATTGACGAGATACTCTAACTCTCTTACAGAGTTTAGGTAGCTACTCTGCTCTGTGTTGGTATATGACAATAGAGAACATAAAGAAGGAATCATATCCTTAAACCTAGTTACAGCGCTTTCTGAAAGACTTCTAGTGTAATGAAACTTATTCCCCACTGCAGGGTAGTCCATCAGGGTAAATGTAAATGTTATTAAAAAATGATCAGACAGAAGGGAGTTTTCAGGGAATACTGTTAAGTCTTCTATTTCCATACCATAAGTCAAAACAAGATCTAAGATATGATTAAAGTGGTGGGTGGACTCATTTACTTTTTGAGCAAAGCCAATAGAGTCTAATAATAGATTAAATGCAGTGTTGAGGCTGTCATTCTCAGCATCTGTGTGGATGTTAAAATCGCCCACTATAAGTATCCCATCTGAGCTAAGCACTAAGTCAGACAGAAGGTCTGAAAATTCACAGAGAAACTCACAGTAACGACCAGGTGGACGATAGATAATAACAAATAAAACTGGTTTTTGGGACTTCCAATTTGGATGGAAAAGACTAAGAGACAAGCTTTCAAATGAATTAAAGCTCTGTCTAGGTTTTTGATTAATTAATAAGCTGGAATGGAAGATTGCTGCTAATCCTCCGCCCCGGCCCGTACTACGAGCGTTCTGACAGTTAGTGTGACTCGGGGGTGTTGACTCATTTAAACTAACATATTCATCCTGCTGTAACCAGGTTTCTGTTAGGCAGAATAAATCAATACGTTGATCAATTATTATATCATTTACCAACAGGGACTTAGAAGAGAGAGACCTAATGTTTAATAGACCACATTTAACCGTTTTAGTCTGTGGTGCAGTTGAAGGTGCTATATTATTTTTTCTTTTTGAATTTTTTTGCTTAAATAGATTTTTGCTGGTTATTGGTGGTCTGGAAGCAGGCACCGTCTCTACGGGGATGGGGTAATGAGGGGATGGCAGGGGGAGAGAAGCTGCAGAAAGGTGTATAAGACCACAGCTCTGCCTTCTGGTCCCAACGCTAGACAGTCACAGTTTGGAGGATCCAAGAAAATTGGCCAGATTTCTAGAAATGAGAGCTGCTCCATCTAAAGTGGGATGGATGCCGTCTCTCCTAACAAGACCAGGTTTTCCCCAGAAGCTTTGCCAATTATCAATGAAGCCCACCTCATTTTTTGGACACCACTCAGACAGCCAGCAATTCAAGGAGAACATGCGGCTAAACATGTCACTCCCGGTCTGATTGGGGAGGGGCCCAGAGAAAACTACAGAGTCCGACATTGTTTTTGCAAAGTTACACACCGATTTAATGTTAATTTTAGTGACCTCCGATTGGCGTAACCGAGTGTCATTACTGCCGACGTGAATTACAATCTTACCAAATTTACGCTTAGCCTTAGCCAGCAATTTCAAATTTCCTTCAATGTCGCCTTGAGGCAATAGAAGAAATTACTAATGCATTGGACAGAAAAAGATATGCTGTTGGAATATTCATTGATCTTAAAAAAGCATTTGATACAATTAACCATTCAATTTTAATCAACAAATTAGAGAATTATGGTATCAGAGGAGTTGCAGGAAATTGGATAAAAAGTTATCTTACAGATAGGGTCCAATACGTGGAAATGGGAAATTACAAATCTGAATGTCTTGGCATTGCTTGTGGTGTCCCCCAGGGGGCAGTGTTGGGTCCCAAATTGTTTAATATGTATATTAATGACATTTTTAATGCATCTAGATCATTGAAACTAATATTATTCGCTGATGATACAAATATATTTTACAGTAGTGATAATTACAATGAACTTATAAATACTGTAAATGACGAACTAAGTAAAATAAAAAAAATGGATGGACAGTAACAAATTATCATTAAATTTAAATAAAACAAAAGCAATGATATTTGGTAATTATAAGGTTAAATCTAAATTACAAATATGTATAGACAGTGTCCAAATTGAAAACTCAGCTGAAAACAAATTTTTAGGAGTAATAATAGACAGTAAATTAACATGGAAAGCCCACATCAGACACATAAAAATGAAAATTTCAAAAAGCCTCTCTATTATGAATAAGGTAAAGCAATTTCTTGATAATAATGCACTCCGTACATTATACTGTTCTTTAGTTCTCCCATACTTAACATATTGTGTTGAAGTGTGGGGTAACAACTATCAATGTTCAACACAACCACTATTTATACTACAAAAACGAGCAATAAGGATCATACATAAAGTTGGATTTTTAGAACATAGCAATAATCTTTTTATGCAATCAAAATTGCTTAAATTTCATGATCTTGTAAAATATTCTACATTACAGATTTTATTTAAGGTATTTAACAAATCACTGCCAAGTAACATTCTAAAGTTCTTCTCAGTTAAAGAGTGTGTTCATAATCTTAGAGGTTTTGCCAAATTCACATTATTAAAAGTTAGAACCACTCGGAAAATTTTTTGTGTGTCTGTCTGTGGAGCAAAGTTATGGAATGGTTTGGACGTCAGACTCAAGCAATGCCAAAACATTCATGAATTCAAGTCACATTATAAACAGAGGGTCTGGGATCGGTATAGAATGATTGAGACCTAACAATAAAAGCCATTTTACATTCATGGCTCATGACTCTGTATCACAATTGTTGGTTTGTGCATTATATGTTTCTTTCTTTCATATGTTTGGTTCTTCATCATAATTGGTATTGTTGTCTCTTATCATTGTTGGTATGTTTTTTATATGTTTGCTTTCTTACCGTAATTGGTATTGTCTCTTATCATTGTTGGTATGTTTTTTATATGTTTGCTTTCTTACCGTAATTGGTATTGTTGTCTCTTATCATTGTTGGTATGTTTTTTATATGTTTGCTTTCTTACCGTAATTGGTATCGTTGATTTCTTACCATTGTTGGTATGTGCTTGTCGCTTGTTTATTATACTGGTATTGTTTTCTTGCTGCTGTTGGTATCTATTGTGGGAATTTACAAGTATTTAAATGTATTATTTTCTTAATTTTCTATCTAATTGACGGGAAGCAGCTATGCACTTTATGTTAAATTTGAATAAAGGGGTGGGATTAAATAAGTTTTCTTCCTCCCACTCCTTTTTGAGCAGATTCAATGTTCTGAGTTAATAGTAAATTCAGTTTTTTTGTTTTTTATGTTATTGTTAAATTGTTTTCTGTTTTTTTTTGTTTTTTTTCTGTTTTCTGTATTTCTTATCCTCTGCTCAAATAAAATAGATGATGATGATGATGATGATGATGAACAGGAAGCCAATGAAGAGAGGCCAACACGGGTGAGATATGCTCTCTCCTGCTAGTCCCCGTCAGTACTCTAGCTGCAGCATTCTGAACCAACTGAAGGCTTTTTAGGGAACTTTTAGGACAACCTGATAATAATGAATTACAATAGTGCAGCCTAGAGGAAATAAATGCATGAATTAGTTTTTCAGCATCACTCTGAGACAAGACCTTTCTGATTTTAGAGATACTGCGTAAATGCAAAAAGGCAGTCCTACATATTTGTTTAATATGCGCTTTGAATGACATATCCTGATCAAAAATGACCAAGATTTCTCACAGTATTACTAGAGATCAGGGAAATGCCATCCAGAGTAACGATCTGGTTAGACACCATGCTTCTAAGATTTGTGGGGCCAAGTACAATAACTTCAGTTTTATCTGAGTTTAAAAGCAGGAAATTAGAGGTCATCCATGTCTTTATGTCTGTAAGACAATCCTGCAGTTTAGCTAATTGGTGTGTATCCTCTGGCTTCATGGATAGATAAAGCTGGGTATCATCTGCGTAACAATGAAAATTTAAGCAATACCGTCTAATAATACTGCCTAAGGGAAGCATGTAAAAAGTGAATAAAATTGGTCCTAGCACAGAACCTTGTGGAACTCCATAATTAACTTTAGTCTGTGAAGAAGATTCCCCATTTACATGAACAAACTGTAATCTATTAGACAAATATGATTCAAACCACCGCAGCGCAGTGCCTTTAATACCTATGACATGCTCTAATCTCTGTAATAAAAGTTTATGGTCAACAGTATCAAAAGCAGCACTGAGGTCCAACAGAACAAGCACAGAGATAAGTCCACTGTCCGAAGCCATAAGAAGATCATTTGTAACCTTCACTAATGCTGTTTCTATACTATGATGAATTCTAAAACCTGACTGAAACTCTTCAAATGGACCATTCCTCTGCAGGTGATCAGTTAGCTGTTTTACAACTACCCTCTCAAGAATCTTTGAGAGAAAAGGAAGGTTGGAGATTGGCCTATAATTAGCTAAGATAGCTGGGTCAAGTGATGGCTTTTTAAGTAATGGTTTAATTACTGCCACCTTAAAGGCCTGTGGTACATAACCAACTAACAAAGATAGATTGATCATATTTAAGATTGAAGCATTAAATAATGGTAGGACTTCCTTGAGCAGCCTGGCAGGAATGGGTCTAATAAACATGTTGATGGTTTGGATGAAGTAACTAATGAAAATAACTCAGACAGAACAATCGGAGAGAAAGAGTCTAACCAAATACCGGCATCACTGTAAGCAGCCAAAGATAACGATACATCTTTGGGGTGGTTATGAGTAATTTTTTCTCTAATAGTCAAAATTTTGTTAGCAAAGAAAGTCATGAAGTCATTACTAGTTAAAGTTAATGGAATACTCAGCTCAATAGAGCTCTGACTCTTTGTCAGCCTGGCTACAGTGCTGAAAAGAAACCTGAGGTTATTCTTATTTTCTTCAATTAGTGATGAGTAGAAAGATGTCCTAGCTTTACGGAGGGCTTTTTTATAGAGCAACAAACTCTTTTTCCAGGCTAAGTGAAGATCTTCTAAATTAGTGAGACGCCATTTCCTCTCCAACTTACGGGTTATCTGCTTTAAGCTACGAGTTTGTGAGTTATACCACGGAGTCAGACACTTCTGATTTAAAGCTCTCTTTTTCAGAGGAGCTACAGCATCCAAAGTTGTCTTCAAAGAGGATGTAAAACTATTGATGAGATACTCTAACTCCCTTACAGAGTTTAGGTAGCTACTCTGCTCTGTGTTGGTATATGACATTAGAGAACATAAAGAAGGAATCATATCCTTAAACCTAGTTACAGCGCTTTCTGAAAGACTTCTAGTGTAATGAAACTTATTCCCCACTGCAGGGTAGTCCATCAGGGTAAATGTAAATGTTATTAAAAAATGATCAGACAGAAGGGAGTTTTCAGGGAATACTGTTAAGTCTTCTATTTCCATACCATAAGTCAGAACAAGATCTAAGATATGATTAAAGTGGTGGGTGGACTCATTTACTTTTTGAGCAAAGCCAATAGAGTCTAATAATAGATTAAATGCAGTGTTGAGGCTGTCATTCTCAGCATCTGTGTGGATGTTAAAATCGCCCACTATAATTATCTTATCTGAGCTAAGCACTAAGTCAGACAAAAGGTCTGAAAATTCACAGAGAAACTCACAGTAACGACCAGGTGGATGATAGATAATAACAAATAAAACTGTTTTTTGGGACTTCCAATTTGGATGGACAAGACTAAGAGACAAGCTTTCAAATGAATTAAAGCTCTGTCTAGGTTTTTGATTAATTAATAAGCTGGAATGGAAGATTGCTGCTAATCCTCCGCCCCGGCCCGTGCTACGAGCATTCTGACAGTTAGTGTGACTCGGGGGTGTTGACTCATTTAAACTAACATATTCATCCTGCTGTAACCAGGTTTCTGTAAGGCAGAATAAATCAATACGTTGATCAATTATTATATCATTTACCAACAGGGACTTAGAAGAGAGAGACCTAATGTTTAATAGACCACATTTAAACTGTTTTAGTCTGTGGTGCAGTTGAAGGTGCTATATTATTTTTTCTTTTGAATTTTTATGCTTAAATAGATTTTTGCTGGTTATTGGTAGTCTGGGAGCAGGCACCGTCTCTACGGGGATGGGGTAATGAGGGGATGGCAGGGGGAGAGAAGCTGCAGTCACACAGTTCACATCAGTTAATGGATCTGTTGACTATTACAATTCTAGCCTCTACAATATCCTTGAGTCTCATGTACCAATCAAAACAAGAACAGTTACATTTTCCAAGTCAGCCCCCTGGTACACCACAGAGCTTCACAAAATGAAAACCGCTGGCCGGGCCCTGGAGCAGAAATACACCTCCAGTGGCTTACAAGTATTCAAACAGGCCTATCGTGATCATCAAAAATCATACACCAGAGCACTCGCCATAGCCAGGTCCCAATATTTCTCACTAAAAATCTCAAACAGCACTGGAAACTCCAAGCAGCTATTTTCAGCAATAAATTCTCTGCTCAAACATCCCACACACGCAGTATAGATCAATGCAATAGGTTTATGGACTTTTTCATAAATAAGGTGGCATCAATCCGGTCAGCCCTCCCTGCTACAGCCCCATTTCCCTCTGACATCACTCTCTCAACTCCACTCAACAGTTTTTCTGACTTTTCAGGCGTCACTCAGACAGAGGTGGAGAGGATCATAAAAAGCATGAGGCCATCCACCTGTTTGCTGGATCCTCTCCCCACAGCACTATTAAAATCTCACATTACAGCCATCAGTCCATTAATCACAGCAATAATTAACAGTCATTACACTCCGGTCAGGTTCCTTCAGCTCTCAAAACTGCTGTCATTCGCACCCATCTGAAAAAGCCCTCACTCGACCCCGAAATCCTGGCCCACTACAGACCCATTTCAAACCTGCCGTTCCTTTCCAAAGTCCTGGAAAAGTTGTAGCAGCCCAGCTCCACAGTCATCTTCACATCCATAATGTGTATGAAAAATTTCAGTCCGGTTTCCGATCAGCTCACAGTACAGAGACAGCCCTGGTCCGCGTCATGAACGACTTGCTTATGATTGTGGACCAGGGCTCACCATCGCTCCTCTTATTGCTGGATTTGTCATCTGCTTTTGACACCGTGGACCACACCATCCTACTCCATCACCTCCAGTCTATGGTTGGACTTTCTGGGACCACACTCAACTGGTTCGGGTCATACCTCACGGGCAAGACAGAGTTTGTGACCCTAGGACAGTCCAAATCATCACCTCATACAGTTAGTTGCGGAGTGTCTCAAGGGTCGGTCCTCGGGCCGACACTTTTCACCATCTACATGCTCCCACTCGGTCAGATAATCAATAAACATAAGGTTTCTTTCCATTGTTACGCAGATGACACACAGCTGTATATAAAAATGGACTCCATTTCCACCACAGTTCTGCCATCTGCACTTCACTGTTGTCTGGAGGAGATAGGGGCATGGATGGCTGATAGCTTTCTTCAACTGAACAGCAGCAAAACAGAATCCATCCTTATTGGTACCCCTCACCAAACCCGGTCATTCTCGAACCTAAACAGTATCTGATTCAGAACTGTGCTGCCCGGGTCCTGACGAGGAGGCGCAAATATGATCACATCACTCCAGTCCTCAGATCCCTTCATTGGCTGCCCATTCAACAAAGAATTCAGTACAAATTCTGTCTCCTTACTCACCTGTGCATACATGGAACTGCCCCTGCCTACCTCAGTGAACTCCTCACGCCACACACTGCCCCAAGAACCCTCCGCTCCACCACGTCCACCTACCGCCTGCACCAGCCCACATCCAAGCTCTCCACCATGGGAGACAGGGCCTTTCAGGTAGTCGCCCCATGGCTCTGGAATGCCCTTCCAGAGACCCTGAGGGCCCCACAGAGTGTGGGAGCATTTAAAAAAGGCCTCAAGACATTTTTATTTAAAAAGGCCTTTTAAAATGTTAAAATGTTTAAAATGTTATGATTTTATCTGTGTGGTTATGTTTTATGAATATTTTATTGTTTCTGACTCTGTATATTGCTTGTTTTTAGACCTTGCTCTGTAGCACATTGAGATTCTTTGGAATGTAAAGTGCGTCATAAATAAAATGTATTATTATTATTATTATTTACGTAACGCCTACCATCTGGTTCGCATTCGCGCCGGTGACGAATAGAAGACCGCCTTCAATACTCCCACCAGCCACTATGAATACTTGGTGATGCCTTTTGGACTCACCAACGCTCTGGCAGTATTTCAGAATCTTGTCAGTGACGTGTTACGTGAGTTTCTTAACAAGTGCGTTTTAGTTTATCTGGATGATATTCTTATATACTCCCCTGATCTAGAGACCCACATTCAACAGGTTCGTTCAGTTCTCCAGACTCTGTTTCAAAATAATCTCTACGTCAAAGCAGAAAAGTGTGAATTTCACTGTTCCACCGTGTCGTTCTTGGGTTTTGTGCTTTCTGAGGGTCAAATTCAGATGGATCCAGCTAAGGTGGCCGCAGTCCGCGAGTGGGCGGTTCCAAAGTGTCGCAAGGATCTGCAGAGGTTATTAGGCTTCGCCAATTTTCATCGCAAATTCATTCATAATTTCAGTATGATAGCAGCTCCGTTACATAATGTAACCTCCTCTCTTCGTTCCTTTGTGTGGACCCTGAATGCGATGAAGCGTTCCAGAACCTAAAAAAAAAATCGTTTCACAACAGCCCCCGTGCTGCTCCTCCCTGACCCCGCTCGACAGTTCGTGGTTGAAGTAGATGCTTCAGATATTGGTGTTGGGGCAGTGCTCTCCCAAATAAGATCCAGTGATAACAAGTTGCATCCCTGTGCTATTCTGTCTAAAAAACTCATTGCTGCCGAACGAAGCTACGGCATCGGAGATTGTGAACTGCTAGCGGTCAAAGCGGCCTTGAAGGAGTGGCGCCACTGATTGGATGGGGCACAATTGCCTTTTTTAGTCTGGACCGACCATAAAAACCTGGAATATCTCCGCACTGCGAAGCGTCTCCATGCACGCCAGGCTCGGTGGGCCATCTTCTTCAGCCGGTTCAATTTTGTGTTGTCTTATCGTCCGGTGTCCAAGAATGGCAAACCTGATGTGCTTTCCTGTCTAGGCGAGTCCTCCTACTCCACTTCCACTCCAGAACCGATTCTTCCCGAAACATGTTTCGTATCCACCCTCACCTGGAACATTGAATCTAAGATTAGTTCGGTATTGGGTAATACTTCCACTCCCCCGGATTGCCCTGAAGGCAAGTTGTTTGTTCCTACCTCCCTTAGGGGGGAGGTCATTCAATGGGGTCATGACAGTCGTTTTTCATGCCACCAGAGCACCCAAAGAACTATGTATGTCCTATCTCAAAGATTTTGGTGGCCCAAAATGTTGTCTGATGTTCCGTCTGTGCCATGCAGAAGTCGTCTATGCGTCCACCCGTGGGTGCTCTGTTACCTCTTCCCATTCCGGTTCAGCCTTGGACTGACATATCTGTGGATTTTGTGACAGGCTTGCTGCCCTCTGGGGGCAACTCTGTTATTATGACGGTAGTTGATCGATTTTCCAAAATGGTCCATTTTGGACCTCTGCCTAAGCTCCCATCTGCTAAAGAAACTGCTGTGGCCCTGTTGGTACGTTTTTAAGATACACGGGTTGCCTCAGGACATAGTCTCGGACCGGGGCCCACAGTTTGTTTCCCATTTCTGGAGGGAGTTCTGCTGACTTCTTGGGGTTACGTCTAGTCTTACCTCGGGTTAACACCCTGAAGCTAATGGACAGACTGAACTTCTAAATCAGGAATTGGAGAAAGGCCTGCGTATTCTGTCATCTCAGTTTCCCGCCTCCTGGTCCACCCAGTTGCCCTAGATTTTGCCTTGGAAATGTTCATGTATCCAAGCTTGTCTGCCTCTACGCTCTTGCTTGCCTCTACTGGTGGTTGGCTCTCACTGCGGTATTGTATCACTTCCTGTTCCGGAGCACAGTGGTGTTTTGCTGTATCTGTTAGCTGTTTAATCTGCGCAGTTAGATTGATCTAGATAACTAGATAACAATTTGTTTCACAGTGTAATCTTCACGTGCCTTAACTAAAGCACTCCCTCTGCTGAATCACCTCTAAATTATTTACACATTATTCACTTTGTGTGTTTTTAGGAATCCGCTAGCTTAGCGCAGCTACTAGCTCTTAGCTGGTTTAGCATGGCGGCTTCTCCTGTCTCTCACGCACTTTTCTGCTCTGGGTGTGAAATGTTTACTTATTCCTCGGCCTCCTTTAGCAGTAATGGTACTTGTAATAAGTGTAGCTTATTCATAGTCAATTGTCTTCCAGGGGCCAGAGCAGGAGACATTGAAGGAAATTTGAAACTGCTGGCTAAGGCTAAGCGTAAATTTGGTAAGATTGTAATTCACGTCGGCAGTAATGACACCCGGTTACGCGAATAGGAGGTCACTAAAATTAACATTGAATCGGTGTGTAAATTTGGAAAAACAATGTCGGAATCTGTAGTTTTCTCTGGGCCCCTCCCCAATCGGACTGGGAGTGACATGTTTAGCCGCATGTTCTCCTTGAATTGCTGGCTGTATGAGTGGTGTAAAAAAAAATGAGGTGGGCTTCATAGATATTTGGCAAAGCTTCTGGGAAAAACCTGGTCTTGTTAGGAGAGACGGCATCCATCCCACTTTGGATGGAGCAGCTCTCATTTCTAGAAATCTGGCCAATTTTCTTAAATCCTCCAAACCGTGACTATCCAGGGTTGGGACCAGGAAGCAGAGTTGTAGTCTTACACACCTCTCTGCAGCTTCTCTCCCCCTGCCATCCCCTCATTACCACATCCCCGTAGAGACGGTGCCTGCTCCCAGACCACCAATAACCAGTAAAAATCTATTTAAGCATAAAAATTCAAAAAGAAAAAATAATATAGCACCTTCAACTGCACCACAGACTAAAACAGTTAAATGTGGTCTATTAAACATTAGGTCTCTCTCTTCTAAGTCCCTGTTAGTAAATGATATAATAATTGATCAACATATTGATTTATTCTGCCTTACAGAAATCTGGTTACAGCAGGATGAATATGTTAGTTTAAATGAGTCAACACCCCCGAGTCACACTAACTGCCAGAACGCTCATAGCACGGGCCGAGGCAGAGGATTAGCAGCAATCTTCCATTCCAGCTTATTAATTAATCCAAAACCCAGACAGAGCTTTAATTCATTTGAAAGCTTGACTCTTAGTCTTGTCCATCCAAATTGGAAGTCCCAAAAACCAGTTTTATTTGTTATTATCTATCGTCCACCTGGTCGTTACTGTGAGTTTCTCTGTGAATTTTCAGACCTTTTGTCTGACTTAGTGCTTAGCTCAGATAAGATAATTATAGTGGGCGATTTTAACATCCACACAGATGCTGAGAATGACAGCCTTGTTCTGACTTATGGTATGGAAATTGAAGACGTAACAGTATTCCCTGAAAACTCCCTTCTGTCTGATCATTTCTTAATAACATTTACATTTACCCTGTTGGACTACCCTGCAGTGGGGAATAAGTTTCATTACACTAGACGTCTTTCAGAAAGCGCTGTAACTAGGTTTAAGGACATGATTCCTTCTTTATGTTCTCTAATGCCATATACCAACACAGTGCAGAGTAGCTACCTAAACTCTGTGAGTGAGATAGAGTATCTCGTCAATAGTTTTACATCCTCATTGAGACAACTTTGGATGCTGTAGCTCCTCTGAAAAAGAGAGCTTTAAATCAGAAGTGCCTGACTCCGTGGTATAACTCACAAACTCGCAGCTTAAAGCAGATAACCCGTAAGTTGGAGAGGAAATGGCATCTCACTAATTTAGAAGATCTTCACTTAGCCTGGAAAAAGAGTCTGTTGCTCTATAAACAAGCCCTCCGTAAAGCTAGGACATCTTACACAACAAGCCAGGCTGACAAAGAGTCAGAGCTCTATTGAGCCGAGTATTCCTTTAACTTTAACTAGTAATGACTTCATGACTTTCTTTGCTAATAAAATTTTAACTATTAGAGAAAAAATTACTCATAACCATCCCAAAGACATATCGTTATCTTTGGCTGCTTTCAGTGATGCCGGTATTGGTTAGACTCTTTCTCTCAGATTGTTCTGTCTGAGTTATTTTCATTAGTTACTTCATCCAAACCATCAACATGTCTATTAGACCCCATTCCTACCAGGCTGCTCAAGGAAGCCCTACCATTAATTATGCTTCGATCTTAAATAGATCAATCTATCTTTGTTAGTTGGCTATGTACCACGCTTTTAAGGTGGCAGTAATTAAACCTTACTTAAAAAGCCATCACTTGACCCAGCTATCTTAGCTAATTACAAGGCCAATCTCCAACCTTCCTTTTCTCTCAAAAATTCTTAAAAGGGTATGTTGTGAAAACAGTTAACTGATCATCTGCAGAGGAATGGTCTATTTGAAGAGTTTCAAGTCAGGTTTTAGAATTCATCATAGCACAGAAACAGCATTAGTGAAGGTTACAAATGATCTTCTTATGGCCTCAGACAGTGGACTCATCTCTGTGCTTGTTCTGTTGGACCTCAGTGCTGCTTTTGATACTGTTGACCATAAAATTCTATTACAGAGATTAGAACATGCCATAGGTATTAAAGGCACTGCGCTGCGGTGGTTTGAATCATATTTATCTAATAGATTACAATTTGTTCAGTAATAGGGAATCTTCTTCACAGGCTAAGGTTAATTATGGAGTTCCACAAGGTTCTGTGCTAGGACCAATTTTATTCACTTTATACATGTTTCCCTTAGGCAGTATTATTAGACAGCATTGCTTAAATTTTCATTGTTACGCAGATGATACCCAGCTTTATCTATCCATGAAGCCAGAGGACACACACCCAATTAGCTAAACTGCAGGATTGTCTTACAGACATAAAGACATGGATGACCTCTAATTTCTTGCTTTTAAACTCAGATAAAACTGAAGTTATTGTACTTGGCCCCACAAATCTTAGAAACATGGTGTCTAACCAGATCCTTACTCTGGATGGCATTACCCTGACCCCTAGTAATACTGTGAGAAATCTTGGAGTCGTTTTGATCAGGATATGTCATTCAATGCGCATATTAAACAAATATGTAGGACTGCTTTTTTGCATTTGCGCAATATCTCTAAAATTAGAAAGGTCTTGTCTCAGAGTGATGCTGAAAAACTAATTCATGCATTTATTTCCTCTAGGCTGGACTATTGTAATTCATTATTATCAGGTTGTCCTAAAAGTTCCCTGAAAAGCCTTCAGTTAATTCAAAATGCTGCAGCTAGAGTACTGACGGGGACTAGAAGGAGAGAGCATATCTCACCCATATTGGCCTCTCTTCATTGGCTTCCTGTTAATTCTAGAATAGAATTTAAAATTCTTCTTACACATCTATTCTTCTTACTTATAAGGTTTTGAATAATCAGGTCCCATCTTATCTTAGGGACCTCATAGTACCATATCACCCCAATAGAGCACTTTGCTCTCAGATTGCAGGCTTACTTGTAGTTCCTAGGGTTTGTAAGAGTAGAATGGGAGGCAGAGCCTTCAGCTTTCAGGCGCCTTGGGGCAACTGTTTGTTGTGATTTGGTGCTATATAATAAAATTGATTTGATTTGATTTGATTTAGATTGAACTAGCACATAACAGCCTGCCTACTGCTTCACCTGGTTTTTCCCCATTCCACATTGTTTTTGGCCATCCACCTTCTCTGTTCTCTTCCTCAGGTCTGCGCTCATCTGTGCCTTCTGCTCTGGGACTCATTATGCGGTGTCGACGAACCTGGGAGCGGGCCTGGAGGGCCCTGTTGCGGTCCTCCTTACGTTACAAGTCGGCGGCCGATCGTAAACGATCGGTGGCACCCTCGTACATTCCAGGACAACAGATCTGGTTGTCCACTCAACACCTGCCGCTTCGTGGTGTGTCACGGAAACTGGCCCCTAGGTTGTTGGTTCCATTCCCAGTTGCTAAAGGTCATTAACCCTGTCTCCGTCCGTCTTCGTCTTCCTAGGTCTATGAGAGTTCATCCCACTTTCCACGTCAGCCATCTCAAACCGGTCCGTTCCAGCCCCCTGTGTCTGCCTGCCGTTCCCCCGCTGCCAGCCCAGTTTGTGGGTGGGGGTCCCGTCTTCACTGTGCGGCGTCTCCTGGCTTCCCGGTGGCGGGGTCGTGGCTTCCAGTACTTGGTGGACTGGGAGGGGTATGGCCCTTCATATGCTTCACTGTTTGCCTTTGCTCTTCGCCAGATCGATGTGCCTAGTGCCTTCCTTCCAGCTCAGTTCTTGTTTTCTTGCCTTGCTTGTTTGTCTCATTGTTTTTTTGACTACCTGCCTGTGTACTCCCCCCACGCCTTGTTGCCTGATGCCTTTGATACTGTTGCTCTTTTTGGACTGCCTTTTTTTGTACCGAACCCAGCCTGTATATCCAGTAAACGTCCTGTCTCTACTGAGCTGTGTCCCTGCGTTTTGCATTTGCGTCCAGCCTGTCTTGCCTATAGAGCCCAATACATTGTCC
This sequence comes from Thalassophryne amazonica, assembly GCF_902500255.1. Lineage (NCBI taxonomy): Eukaryota > Metazoa > Chordata > Actinopteri > Batrachoidiformes > Batrachoididae > Thalassophryne > Thalassophryne amazonica. The sequence continues at coordinate 9,156,135 of NC_047111.1, read as the reverse complement.
AGCTCCTCATTAAGATATGCATCATAGTACAACTCATCATTAATATATAGAACATCGTCCAACACATCTATATATAGAACATAGTCCAACTCATCATTAATATATAGAACATCGTCCAACACATCTATATATAGAACATAGTCCAACTCATCATTAATATATAGAACATAGTCCAGCTCCTCATTAAGATATAGAATATATATATAGAACATAGTCCAGCTCCTAAATTAAGATATAGAACATAGTCCAGCTCATCATTAAGATATAGACATAGTCCTGCACATCATCAATATATAGAGCATAGTCCAAAACATCATTAATATATAGATCATAGTCCAACTCATCATTAAGCTATAGAACATAGTCCAGCTCCTCATTAAGATGTAGAACATAGTCCAACTTGTCATTAAGCTATAGAACATAGCCCAGCTCCTCAATAGGATATAGAACATAGTCCAACTGAGCATGAAGCTATAGGTCATAGTCCAACTCATTATTAAGATATAGAACATAGTCCAGGTCCTCATTAAGATATAGAACATAGTCCAACTCATCATTAAGCTATAGAACATAGTCTAGCTTCTCGTGAAGATAAAGAACATAGGCCATCTGCTCATTAAGATATAGAACATAGGCCATTTGCTCATTAAGATATAGAACATAGTCCAGCTCCTCATTAATATATAGAACGTAGTCCAACTCATCACTAATATATAGACCATAGTCCTACACATCATTAATATGTAGAACATAATCCAGCTCCTCATTAAGATATAGAACATAGTCCAGCTCCTCATTAATATATAGAACGTAGTCCAACTCATCATTAATATATAGAACAAAGTCCAACACATCATTAATATATAGAACATAGTCCAACTCTTCATTAATGTATAGTACATTGTCCAGCTCCTCAATAAGATATAGAACATAGTCCAACTCATCATTAAGTTATAGAACATAGTCCAGCTCCTCGTGAAGATAAAGAACATAAAGCCATCTGGTCATTAAGATATAGAACATAGTCCAACACATCATTAGTATATAAAACATAGTCCAACACATCTTTAATATACAGAACATAGTACAACACATCATTAATATATAGAACATAGTCCAACTCATCATTAATATATGGTACATATTCCAGCTCCTCATTAAGATATAGAATATAGTCCAACTCATCATCAATATATAGAACATAGTCCAACTCATCAATATAGAGAACATAGTCCAACTAATTAATATATAGAACATCGTCCACCTCCTCATTAACATACAGAACATATATAGAACATAGTCCAGCTCCTAAATTAAGATATAGACATAGTCCAGCTCATCATTAATATGTAGAGCATAGTCCAAAACATCATTAATATATAGATCATAGTCAAACTCATCATTAATATATAGAACATAGTCCAACACATCATTAATATATAGAATGTAGTCCAGCTCATCACTAATATATAGACCATAGTCCAACACATCATTAATATGTAGAACATAATCAGCTCCTCGTTAAGATACAGAACACAGTGCAACTCATCATTAATACTTAGAACATTGTCCAACTCCTCATTAAGATTTAGAACACAGTACAACTCATCATTAATATATAGAACATAGTCCAACACATCATTAATATATAGAACATAGTCCAACTCTTCAATAATATATAGTACACAGTCCAGCTCCTCATTAAGATATAGACTATAGTCCAACTCATCATTATTATATAAAACATAGTCCAACACATCATTAATATATAGTACATTGTCCAGCTCCTCAATAAGATATAGAACATAGTACAACTCATCATTAATATATAGAACATAGTCCAACACATCATTAATATATAGAACATAGTGCAACTCATCATTAATCTATAGAACATAGTGTAGCTCCTCATTAAGATATAGAACATAGTCCAACTCATCATTAATATATAGAACATAGACCAGCTCCTCATTAAGATATAGAACACAGTACAACAAATCATTAATATAAGAACATTGTTCAGCTCCCCATTAAGATATACATCATAGTACAACTCATCATTAATATATAGAACATCGTCCAACACATCAATATATAGAACATAGCCCAACTCATCATTAATATATAGAACATAGTCCAGCTCCTAAATTAAGATATAGAACATAGTCTAGCTCATCATTAATATGTAGAACATAGTCCAACACATCATTAATATATAGAACATAGTGCAACTCATCATTAATATATAGAACATAATGTAGCTCCTCATTAAGATATAGAACATAGTCCCGCTCATCATTAATATATATATCATAGTCCAAAACATCATTAATATATAGATAATAGTCCAACTCATCATTAAGCTATAGAACATAGTCCAGCTCCTCATTAAGATGTAGAACATAGTCCAACTCATCATTAAGCTATAGAACATAGCCCAGCTCCTCATTAGGATATAGAACATAGTCCAATTGAGCATTAAGCTATAGGTCATAGTCCAACTCATCATTAAGATACAGAACGTATTCCATCTGTTGTGAAAGTGTAGTGACACGGACCCACAACAGGGGGCGCAAATGAACGGACAATAGAAGAAGTTAAATTTGAACACTTTACTGTTGTGAATGCCACAACTACACACAGCAGATTATAGAATGAATACAAAGTCAATTGATAAAGGTGTCGTGTGGGCAGGCTCGACGATAGGAGACGTCCATCTGGAGAAGAACTGGAACCACACGATTTCCTCCGCCACCACAGGAGGATACTGGAGCCGCCAGGTCCGAGTCCCCCAGGTGGCCACCGTCTCCGCGTGTTGGATCTGGTACTGCTGGCGAAGAGCAAAAACAGTCAAGTGTGGGTGTGTGTACACCCTGTAACAAGGATGGTGGTTATTCCACCTCCACCTCTAATCACACGCTCGTGCAGCTCCTGTCTAATTACTTATCTGGCGGAAAGCAGAGCGAAGCAGTCGCAGCCTACGCTGGTCCTTCGGGAAGACAGCTGCAACAATGTATCTACTGAAATCAACGTAGAAATACTCAGGCTGAGAGTGTTACCTCCTTAGAAGAACGATATCTCTGCGAAGTGGTGGAGGTGTCATCCTGCTTTTATTTGGGATGAGGCGCAGATGATTGACGACAGCTGTCATAGCCGATGAGTGACAGCTGTCAACCTGGCCGCTCTTGGGAGGTGGCAGCGCCCTCTCGTGCCTGAAGCCCGCACTTCAGACAGGGCGCCCTCTGGTGGTGGGCCAGCAGTACCTCCTCTTCTGGCAGCCCACACAACACCATCTCCTTATTAAGTTAAAGAACATAGTCCAGCTCCTCATTAAGAAAAAGAACATAGGCCCTTTGCTCATTAAGCTATAGAACATAGTCCAGCTCCTCATGAAGATAAAGAACATAGGCTATCTGCTCATTAAGATATAGAACATAGTCCAATTCATCATTAAGATATAGAACATAGCCCAACACATCATTAAGATATAGAACATAGGAGGCCAGAGTACCCGGGGTAAGACTCCATGCTGGTAAATCCAGGCCTTAAATCTGCCGGGTAAACCAGACTTGTCCACTGCCGACAGCCACGACTCAAGCACTTTGATGGTGGCTTGAATTGCTACTGTATCCCTGAGACTAGAGCTGAAAACCTTACCCAAGCTCTTGACTGGTTTCTCAGTGATTGATGGGATTGCTGTGCCATCCATGAAAAAGCTAAACTTGTCTGCCACCTTACCCTTCTTCAGCACTATGGCCCTGGATTTAGCTGGTTTGAAACTCATTCTTGCCCAGGATATGAGTTTTTCCAGGCCCTAGAGTGACCATCTGCCACCAAGCACAGATGTTGTGGTGACAGTGGGATCATCCATGAAGGCTCTGATGGGGGGCTGCCGAATGCCAGACTTGGACAGAGGACTTCTGCACTCCTTCTCAGCTGCCTTGACAACCATGTTCATAGCCAGGGCAAAAAGGTTAACTGAGATGGTGCACCCAGTTATGATGCCATTTTCAAGCTGGTGTCAGTCTGATGTTACACTCCCAGAAGTGACTCTGCACCTGAAATTCCTGTAGTAGTTCAGGATGTGGTCCTTGATCTTCCTGGGTACATGGTGTCGATCCAGGGTAGTCTCCATGGACTTGTGGGGTATGGACCCGTAGGCATTGGCCAGGTCAAGCCAAAGCACCACAAGGTCTCCCTTACTCTCCCTGGCCTCCCTAATCAGCTGAGTGACAACCCTGGTGTGTTCAAGGCATCCTGACACCCCTGGGATCCCACCTTTCTGGACCAAAGTGCCAATGTAGCTATTCTTGAGGAAAAAGTCTGTCAACCTTCTGGAAAGGATGGTAAAGAAAATCTTCCCCTCAACACTATGGAGCAGGATTATTCTGAACTGCTCTAGCTTGGTGAAATTCTCCTTCTTGGGTATCCAGACACCCTCCGCCTGCCTCCACTGGTCCGCAACAGCTCCTCTGCACCAAATCACACGCAGGATCTTCCAGAGGATTCCAAGAAGCTCCCGGCAGCATTTGTACACGTTGCCGGGTACTCCACTGGGTGCCGGAGCTGATCTTGCTCTGGTTGCAGTCACTACCTCTTGGATTTCCTTCCATGTGGGCTCGGAGGTGATGAAATCAACAGTGGGAGATGGCATGTCCAACAAGGCACTTTGAGGCCCTAGCTCATGCTCTCTTTCAGTCACTGTTAGAAATTTTAAATATATGTTACCAATTATAATGTCTCTATCCTGATTTTATATATACATGTATATTTGTGTGATTTTACTTTCCAAGTTAACCAGTGAACCTTTCACATGGTAAAACGACCTCTTGCTGCCTTAATGTGTGAGAGTGTAAATCATGTTTACTGAGCACAGTAGTACATTTTAATTAACAGATTGGCCTTGAGCAGGAATGGTGTGCCCTGTTCACACCAGCTCAAGCTGGTCCTGTTTTGTCTCTGATTAAGAAATCCATAATAATACCATATCAATGTGAGAACAGACTGTGTGACTCCAAGATGTTTTGTGTTGTTTTTTTGCATCTGCCTGTATTCATTTTTGCTTCAATAAACTGCAGGAGAGGGGTGGGCGGCTCCTTCAGAGCTGACTGGTGAGTGACAGAGTGAGGGCTCATCGTCTGCTCTCTCCTGCGCAGGAAAGAAATTCAGTGTTTCTGTGTGATCATTTTCTGTGATAAGTTTGGGTTGACTCCTTTCAGCAGGTTCAACTTTGAAATTTTAATGGTGCTTTGGACCTGGGTGCCAATAAACCTGGGAGGACTCCGTCGGAAGACCGTGGCCACAGCGTTATAGACCCTCTCCGGGGCGGACTCCTCCCTGACGGGTCGGCGTTCATCAGGGTGAAGGCATTCGAATTTCAGTGACAGAGATTGACCACGGGTGAGAACTGTTTTTCTTGGTGCACATGTGGCGTGTGGCTGGGAGTCACCGCATAGAAAAAACCCTGTAATGTCTTTAGGTTTGTCTTTTGACTATAAGGTGTAAGGTGTGAGGTAAGGTCAGGCTGTAAGGTGTAAAATTCTGGGAAAGAAAAAAAAGAGATGAAAGACACGCTTATGGGTCCGGAAGAGCGTGAAAAATCTGTATAGTGTCGGGTCGGTCAAACCTTCAGTGGGCGGGACGTAAAATTCTGGGATAAGCGTGTTCCCTTAATACTGTCCACAGAAAATATTAAAAAAAGTGGTTGGAGCAGAAACATGATAACAGCGGAGTTAAGATGTGATAACAGCTGTTGCGTGACGGTGTGAATGTGTTTGTATGCATGTGCTCGTATGCTTGAGAGTGCTCACAACTGAATCGCGGGTGGCCTGACATCTGTCTAACCAGCAGACATAAAACAAATCCACTGATCTGTGAAGTAGGTTGTGAACAGTCTATTATTGCACCACACCTGTTTGGGAAACCACGAACCTGAAAAGAGGCGCCAGGCAAGGTTCACCTACCTCTCTGTGGTCGAAGTGATGACACTTTTCAGGTTGATTGGGATATTGTGTATTGAGGAGTTTTGGTGTGGATTTAACTACCTCAAATGTGACAGACAAAACAGCTGTTTTGTAGGAAAACTGTAACAGTGTTATCACTGATGACTTTGATAAATGTACCGCAGATGTCTGTTGTTGTCTTATGTGTATATATGTGTGAGTCATTGTACAGGGTGAAAAGAAAATTCTTTAAGGGGAAAATTCTTAGATAAACCTGTTAATAAGAAAAAAAATTTCAGCTTGTTAAGATGTTAACTCAAAAACAATAAATACTATCACGTTCCTACTTTCCAGATCAAATGATCATATAACTTGGATGAAGTGGTTGGAATATGGCTAATTTTTGTGCACTGGATAAGGTGTAAAAGCTGGTTAATTTTGCCTGCTTAATAGACTTCAAGCAAAAACTAATCAAGATTACACACCGGAAGAACAGTTAATGATTGGATTTATTATTGTGAATATTTTTATGTGGTCCCCCTCGAACTGCCACCTTATCATGGTGGGGGAGTTTGCGTACCTGGATGATCCTAGGAGCTATGTTGTCGGGGGCTTCAGGCCCCTGGTAGGGTCTCCCATGGCAAACAGGTCCTAGCTGACGGGTCAGACTAAGGGCAGTTCAGAAGCTCCTATGACCAGTGCGATATCAAGGACCGAGACGTTGCCCGGTATGGCGGAGCCGGGGCCCCACCCTGGAGCCAGGCCTGGGGTTGGGGCTCACGCTTGAGCACCTGGTTGTTGGGCCTTAGCCCACAGGGCCCGGCCAGTCTCAGCCCAAAAGAGCAACGTGGGCCCGCCATCCTGTGGGTTCACCACCTGCAGAGGGGGCCATGGGGGTCAGGTGCAGAGAGGACTGGGTGGCAGTCGAGGGCGGGTGGCTCTTGGGACGTGGAACGTCACCTCACTGGGGGGGAAGGAGCCTGAGCTTGTGCGGGAGGTTGAGAGGTACCGACTAAAGATAGTCGGGCTCACCTCCACGCACAGCTTGGGCTCTGGTACCCAACTCCTGGAGAGGGGCTGGGCCCTCCACTTCTCTGGCATTGCCCGCAGGGAGAGGCGGTGTGCAGGTGTAGCATTGCTCATTGCTCCCCAGCTCAGTCGCCATGTGTTGGAGTTCACCCCGGGGAATGAGAGGGTCGTGTCCTTACACCTTTGGGTAGGAACAGTTCTCTCACTGTTGTCTCGGCCTACGGGCCATGTGGCAGTGCAGAGTACCTGACCTTCTTGGAGTCCCTGGGAGGGGTACTAGATAGTGCTCCGACTGGGGACTCCATTGTTCTCCTGGAGGACTTCAACGCCCATGTGGGCGGTGACAGTGAGACCTGGAGGGGGGTGATCAGGAAGCACGGCCTTCCCGATCTGAACCTGAGTGGTGTTCAGTTGTTGGACTTCTGTGCTAGCCACAGTTTGTCCATCATGTACATGGGTGTCCATAAGTGTACGTGGCACCAGGACACCCTGAGCGGGAGATCGATGATCGACTTTGTGGTCGTATCATCTGACCTCCGACCATGTGTCTCGGACACTCGGGTGAAGAGAGGGGCTGAGCTGTTGACCGATCACCACCTGTTGGTGAGTTGGATCCGCTGGGAGGGGAGGAAGCTGGTCAGACCTGGCAGGCTGAAATGTATCGTGAGGGTCTGCTGGGAACGAGTGATGAAACCCTCTGTCGACGAGGTCTTCAACTCCCACCTCTGGGACAGCTTCTCCCAGATCCCGTGGGAGGTTGGAGACATGGAGTCCGAGTGGACCATGTTCTCCACCTCCATTGTTGATGAGGCCGCTCGCAGCTGTGGTCACAAGGTCTCTGGTGCCTGTCGCGGCGGCAATCCCCCAACCCGGTGGTGGACGCCGGAAGTAAGCGATGCCGTCAAGCTGAAGAAGGAGTCCTACTTGTCTTTGTTGGTAAGTGGGACCCCGGAGGCAGCTGACAGGTACCGGCAGGCCAAGCGTGCTGCAGCCTGTGCAGTCACAGAGGCAAAAACTCAGTTCTGGGAGGAGTTCGGTGAGGCCATGGAGGAGGACTATCAGTCGGCCTTGAAGAAATTCTGGCAAACCGTCATACGTCTCAGAACTGCTGAACTGAAATCCTGAACTGTCATCAAAGAAAGAAGACATCTACTCTCCAAGCATAGAACTGTAAAAAAAAGAAGAAGAAGAAGAACAAAGGGGAGAGATATATTACTTAAACTGTTCCAGCTATGGAAAGATTTGCCGCCAGAGCAGGGTGTGAAGTGCACACTCTCCTGATAATATTGCTGATTATTGCCATAATTATGGCATCTGCCTTTTGGTGGGATGAGATTATGTATAAACAGAATAATCAAGTAAAGATAGAAGATACAGAAATAAGGCTGCGAGTCGGGAGTTGTCACAGACAGCAGACGTACAGGTTTGGAACAACTTTATGCATTCCAACTAATCTGTCATATACATTTCAAATCTCAGTGGGGCCACTTTTACCAGGATACTCAAATTATGAGTATTACTTAACTGACAACACCCGGGATACCTCCTGGGGAACTGCGGTTGCTTACACAGGGTCAGATTGGATCCCAACGTCAACGACTGAGTATGCCCAACATCACAAATCCTTAATTAATTTAGCAAAGGGAAAAGTTGGAGGTTCCGGGGAAACCCTTCTGTTGACTGTGGATTTACAAAACAGACAAAACCTACATTCACGGCCAACTGCAGCAAGACATGGGTATTGGAGCTTCTATTTATGGGCCTATGCTTCAGGATATAACCCGAAGCATATAAAATGATCTGTCAGGATGATGTGACTAATGCCACTTTGAGGTCACCGATAGGGGCCTATAATTATATTAAGGTGTTGGCATTTAACACAACAGATTTAAATTAAACAGATAGAAATTGACGACCTTTTTGAAATTGAAACCGGAATCAAAGGTAAAGAAAACAATTGGCTGCTGAAGGCTCAACAAGCTGCTAAAAGTTCTGGGGGAAATTGTCTTGTATTCTCAGGTCCTAGGCCAGTTCTCAGAATAGTACCGACTGTTTTGGAAGGTAACAGTAGTCGTATTTTGGATATAATGCAAAATTCAAATCCTTCTGGAAATTGTGTGCAGTATGAGGACCCTTATCCACTGATTCCCAAAAACGCTACACCACCTACCTTTGACCAGAATGTCTATGGCAATTACTCTTGTTTCATGAGGAGTCCAGAAGCCACCCATAACTTACAGGTGGGATCACTGCATTCAGACATTTGTTCTGCCACTTACAATTTGACTGGTAATAGTACGGCCACCCAGCTGTTGATGGCCAGAGCCGATGTATGGTGGCATTGTGGTACTCCCCGCCTCCGGGGCTGGCTGCTGCCACAATGGACGGGGACATGCGCCCTAGTCTCTCTTATTATGCCAGTCACCGTGAGAAGAGTTCCTGCTGACCAGTTGCTGCAGTGGCATGTGACCATTCAGGATCACAGAAGGCAACATAAAAGGTCATTGGAACTCCCTGGAGTGGAAAAATTTTCCACCTACATCGATGCCATCGGAGTACCACGAGGTGTTCCAGATGAGTTTAAATTGGCAAATCAGGGTTTTGAGTCACTGCTCCTATTTGTAACAGTGAATAAGTATGTTGATAGAATTAACTATAATGTACATTGTCTGACTAATTATGCCAGGGATGGATTAAAAGCTGTCCATGAGCAACTTGTAGCCACATCACTGATAGCGTTCCAAAATCGAATTGCAATAGACATGTTATTGGCGGAAAGAGGAGGTGTGTGTACAATATTTGGAACATCTTGTTGCACAATTATACCCAACAATACTGCACCAGATGGCTCTCTAACTAAGGCACTCAACCATCTACAAATGATGTCAGTAGAATTACAAGAACAGTCTAGCATAGACACTGATCTATGGGGTAAAGTGCTCCGGTCTTTTAGGAAATGGAAACAACTGATAGTGTCAAATTTGATGGCAGTTGTTTTTACTGCAATACTTACCCTCTCTGGCTGTTGCTGCATTCCCTGTATCCACTCCCTATGCACTAGGTGCATAGTGACTGCGAAAGCGCCTTGGGGCAACTGTTTGTTGTGATTTGGCGCTATATAAAAAAATTGATTGATTGATTGAGGGAAAAACAGAGGAAGTGTGAGCCTTACTGCTGACTAACTCAGACAATAATGACCAATACGAGGACCTACTCTCTAATAGTGAGAGAAGTGTCTATTCGTCTATGAAAGGAAAAAATTATGATGATGTTGTAAGCTTTCGACAAATGTTCAAAGATAGTGAATCTCTCTCTCTCTCTCTCTCTCTCTCTCTCTCTCTCTCTCTCTCTCTCTCTCTCTCTCTCTCTCTCTCTCTCTGAGCGTACTATATAATGCTTAGACATTAAAATTGATAAATAGGGAGGAATGTTAGAAATTTCAAATATATGTTACCAATTATAATGTCTCTTTCCTGATTTTTCATATACATGTATATTTGTGTGATTTTACTTTCCAAGTTAACCACTGAACCTTTCACATGGTAAAATGACCTCTTGCTGCTTTAATGTGTGAGAGTGTAAATCTTCTTTACTAAGCACAGTATTACATTTTAATTAACAGATCGGCCTTTAGCAGGAACGGTGCGCCCTGTTCACACCAGCTCAAGCTGGTCCTGTTTTGTCTCTGATTAAGAAATCCATAATAATGCCATATCTGTGTGAGAGCAGACTTATCATTAAGACATAGAACATAGTCAAACTCCTCAGTGGAGCAGCACAGAACCCAGAATTATGAAGTCAACCTCAGCGGAGCAGGACAGAACTCAGAAAGATGAAGGAAACCTTGGCAGAGCAGCACAGAACCCAGAATGATGAAGTCAACCTCAGCAGAGCAGCACACACCTCATAATGATGAAGTCAACCTCAGCAAAGCAGCACACACCTCATAATGATGAAGTCAACCTCAGCGGAGCAGCACACACCTCATAATGATGAAGTCAACCTCAGCTGAGCAGCACACACCTCATAATGATGAAGTCAACCTCAGCAAAGCAGCACACACCTCATAATGATGAAGTCAACCTCAGCGGAGCAGCACACACCTCATAATGATGAAGTCAACCTCAGCAAAGCAGCACACACCTCATAATGATGAAGTCAACCTCAGCAAAGCAGCACACACCTCATAATGATGAAGTCAACCTCAGCAGAGCAGCACACACCTCATAATGATGAAGTCAACCTCAGCAAAGCAGCACACACCTCATAATGATGAAGTCAACCTCAGAGGAGCAGCACACACCTCATAATGATGAAGTCAATCAATCAATCAATCAACTTTTTTCTTATATAGCGCCAAATCACAACAAACAGTTGCCCCAAGGCGCTCCATATTGCAAGGCAAGGCCATACAATAACCATGAAAAACCCCAAAGGTCAAAACGACCCCCTATGAGCAAGCACTTGGCCACAGTGGGAAGGAAAAACTCCCTTTTAACAGGAAGAAACCTCCAGCAGAACCAGGCTCAGGGAGGGGCAGTCTTCTGCTGAGACTGGTTGGGGCTGAGGGAAAGAACCAGGAGAAAGACATGCCAAGAAGGGGGGCAGAGATCGATCACTAATGATTAAATGCAGAGTGATGCACACGGAGCAAAAAAAAGAAAGAAACAGTGCATCATGGGAACCCCCCCACAGTCTACGTCTAAAGCAACATAACCAAGGGATGGTCCAGGGTCACCCGATCCAGCCCTAACTATAAGCCTTAGCGAAAAGGAAAGTTTTAAGCCTAATCTTAAAAGTAGAGAGGGTATCTGTCTCCCTGATCTGAATTGGGAGCTGGTTCCACAGGAGAGGAGCCTGAAAGCTGAAGGCTCTGCCTCCCATTCTACTCTTACAAACCCTAGGAACTACAAGTAAGCCCGCAGTCTGAGAGCGAAGCGCTCTAATGGGGTGATATGGTACTATGAGGTCCCTAAGATAAGATGGGACCTGATTATTCAAAACCTTATAAGTAAGAAGAAGAATTTTAAATTCTATTCTAGAATTAACAGGAAGCCAATGAAGAGAGGCCAACACGGGTGAGATATGCTCTCTCCTGCTAGTCCCCGTCAGTACTCTAGCTGCAGCATTCTGAACCAACTGAAGGCTTTTTAGGGAACTTTTAGGACAACCTGATAATAATGAATTACAATAGTCCAGCCTAGAGGAAATAAATGCATGAATTAGTTTTTCAGCATCACTCTGAGACAAGACCTTTCTGATTTTAGAGATATTGCGTAAATGCAAAAAGGCAGTCCTACATATTTGTTTAATATGCGCTTTGAATGACATATCCTGATCAAAAATAACTCCAAGATTTCTCACAGTATTACCAGAGATCAGGGAAATGCCATCCAGAGTAACGATCTGGTTAGACACCATGCTTCTAAGATTTGTGGGGCCAAGTACAATAACTTCAGTTTTATCTGAGTTTAAAGGCAGGAAATTAGAGGTCATCCATGTCTTTATGTCTGTAAGACAATCCTGCAGTTTAGCTAATTGGTGTGTATCCTCTGGCTTCATGGATAGATAAAGCTGGGTATCATCTGCGTAACAATGAAAATTTAAGCAATACCGTCTAATAATACTGCCCAAGGGAAGCATGTATAAAGTGAATAAAATTGGTCCTAGCACAGAACCTTGTGGAACTCCATAATTAACTTTAGTCTGTGAAGAAAATTCCCCATTTACATGAACAAACTGTAATCTATTAGACAAATATGATTCAAACCACCGCAGCGCAGTGCCTTTAATACCTATGACATGCTCTAATCTCTGTAATAAAATTTTATGGTCAACAGTATCAAAAGCAGCACTGAGGTCCAACAGAACAAGCACAGAGATAAGTCCACTGTCCGAAGCCATAAGAAGATCATTTGTAACCTTCACTAATGCTGTTTCTGTACTATGATGAATTCTAAAACCTGACTGAAACTCTTCAAATAGACCATTCCTCTGCAGGTGATCAGTTAGCTGTTTTACAACTACCCTCTCAAGAATCTTTGAGAGAAAAGGAAGGTTGGAGATTGGCCTATAATTAGCTAAGATAGCTGGGTCAAGTGATGGCTTTTTAAGTAATGGTTTAATTACTGCCACCTTAAAGGCCTGTGGTACATAACCAACTAACAAAGATAGATTGATCATATTTAAGATTGAAGCATTAAATAATGGTAGGACTTCCTTGAGCAACCTGGCAGGAATGGGGTCTAATAAACATGTTGATGGTTTGGATGAAGTAACTAATGAAAATAACTCAGACAGAACAATCGGAGAGAAAGAGTCTAACCAAATACCGGCATCACTGAAAGCAGCCAAAGATAACGATACATCTTTCGGATGGTTATGAGTAATTTTTTCTCTAATAGTCAAAATTTTGTTAGCAAAGAAAGTCATGAAGTCATCACTAGTTAAAGTTAATGGAATACTCAGCTCAATAGAGCTCTGACTCTTTGTCAGCCTGGCTACAGTGCTGAAAAGAAACCTGGGGTTGTTCTTATTTTCTTCAATTAGTGATGAGTAGAAAGATGTCCTAGCTTCACGGAGGGCTTTCTTATAGAGCAACAAACTCTTTTTCCAGGCTAAGTGAAGATCTTCTAAATTAGTGAGACGCCATTTCCTCTCCAACTTACGGGTTATCTGCTTTAAGCTACGAGTTTGTGAGTTATACCACGGAGTCAGACACTTCTGATTTAAAGCTCTCTTTTTCAGAGGAGCTACAGCATCCAAAGTTGTCTTCAATGAGGATGTAAAACTATTGACGAGATACTCTAGCTCCCTTACAGAGTTTAGGTAGCTACTCTGCTCTGTGTTGGTATATGACATTAGAGAACATAAAGAAGGAATCATATCCTTAAACCTAGTTACAGCGCTTTCTGAAAGACTTCTAGTGTAATGAAACTTATTCCCCACTGCAGGGTAGTCCATCAGGGTAAATGTAAATGTTATTAAAAAATGATCAGACAGAAGGGAGTTTTCAGGGAATACTGTTAAGTCTTCTATTTCCATACCATAAGTCAGAACAAGATCTAAAATATGATTAAAGTGGTGGGTGGACTCATTTACTTTTTGAGCAAAGCCGATAGAGTCTAATAATAGATTAAATGCAGTGTTGAGGCTGTCATTCTCAGCATCTGTGTGGATGTTAAAATCGCCCACTATAATTATCTTATCTGAGCTAAGCACTAAGTCAGATAAAAGGTCTGAAAATTCACAGAGAAACTCACAGTAACGACCAGGTGGACGATAGATAATAACAAATAAAACTGGTTTTTGGGACTTCCAATTTGGATGGACAAGACTAAGAGACAAGCTTTCAAATAAATTAAAGCTCTGTCTAGGTTTTTGATTAATTAATAAGCTGGAATGGAAGATTGCTGCTAATCCTCCGCCCCGGCCCGTGCTACGAGCATTCTGACAGTTAGTGTGACTCGGGGGTGTTGACTCATTTAAACTAACATATTCATCCTGCTGTAACCAAGTTTCTGTTAGGCAGAATAAATCAATACGTTGATCAATTATTATATCATTTACCAACAGGGACTTAGAAGAAAGAGACCTAATGTTTAATAGACCACATTTAACTGTTTTAGTCTGTGGTGCAATTGAAGGTGCTATATTATTTTTTGTTTTTGAATTTTTATGCTTAAATAGATTTTTGCTAGTTATTGGTGGTCTGGGAGCAGGCACCGTCTCTACGGGGATGGGGTAATAAGGGGATGGCAGGGGGAGAGAAGCTGCAGAGAGGTGTATAAGACCACAGCTCTGCCTCCTGGTCCCAACGCTAGACAGTCACAGTTTGGAGGATCCAAAAAAATTGGCCAGATTTCTAGAAATGAGAGCTGCTCCCTCTAAAGTGGGATGGATGCCGTCTCTCCTAACAAGACCAGGTTTTCCCCAGAAGCTTTGCCAATTATCAATGAAGCCCACCTCATTTTTTGGACACCACTCAGACAGCCAGCAATTCAAGGAGAACATGCGGCTAAACATGTCACTCCCGGTCTGATTGGGGAGGGGCCCAGAGAAAACAACAGAGTCCGACATTGTTTTTGCAAAGTTGCACACCGATTTAATGTTAATTTTAGTGACCTCCGATTGGCGTAACCGAGTGTCATTACTGCCGACGTGAATTACAATCTTACCAAATTTACGCTTAGCCTTAGCCAGCAATTTCAAATGTCCTTCGATGTCGCCTGCTCTGGCCCCCGGAAGACAATTGACAATGGTTGCTGGTGTCGCTAACTTCACATTTCTCAAAACAGAGTCGCCAATAACCAGAGTTTGATCCTCGGCGGGTGTGTCGTTGAGTGGGGAAAAACGGTTAGAGATGTGAACGGGTTGACGGTGTACACAGGGCTTCTGTTTAGGGCTACGCTTCCTCCTCACAGTCACCCAGTCAGCCTGCTTTCCCGACTGCACGGGATCTGCCAGGGGGGAACTAACGGCGGCTAAGCTACCTTGGTCCGCACCGACTACAGGGGCCTGGCTAGCTGTAGAATTTTCCACGGTGCGGAGCCGAGTCTCCAATTCGCCCAGCCTGGCCTCCAAAGCTACGAATAAGCTGCACTTATTACAAGTACCGTTACTGCTAAAGGAGGCCGAGGAATAACTAAACATTTCACACCCAGAGCAGAAAAGTGCGGGAGAGACAGGAGAAGCCACCATGCTAAATCGGCTAAGAGCTAGTAGCTACGCTAAGCTAGCGGATTCCCAAAAACACACAAAGTGAATAATGTGCAAATAATCCAGAGGTGATTCAGCAGAAGGAGTGCCCCAATCAAGGCACCAAACAGGCCATGAAGCAGTACAGGCAACGCACGACAATGGTGCTAAAATAAAATAAAAATAAAAATAAATAAATAAAAACGAAAGCGTTAGCAAGCTAGTTAGCCTGCCAACGCTAATGAAAGTTAGCTGATAAAAGTGCTCCGTCGCGATGTTTCGACCGTTAGAGGTCTTCCTTAGGCGTTGGAGCACAGCAAAAAGTTAAAAAAAATTAAAAAGTAAAAAAGTCTTGAAAAAGACTGTTAGTTCAAGTCCAAAGCAGCAGATAGCAGTCTCTGTGTAAATAGTCCCAACAGAGAGCCCTCCACAGTGATAGTCAACCTCAGCTGAGCAGCACACACCTCATAATGATGAAGTCAACCTCAGCTGAGCAGCACAGACCTCATAATGATGAAGTCAACCTCAGCAAAGCAGCACACACCTCATAATGATGAAGTCAACCTCAGCGGAGCAGCACACACCTCATAATGATGAAGTCAACCTCAGCGGAGGAGCACACACCTCATAATGATGAAGTCAACCTCAGCAAAGCAGCACACACCTCATAATGATGAAGTCAACCTCAGCAAAGCAGCACACACCTCATAATGATGAAGTCAACCTCAGCGGAGCAGCACACACCTCATAATGATGAAGTCAACCTCAGCGGAGCAGCACACACCTCATAATGATGAAGTCAACCTCAGCAAAGCAGCACACACCTCATAATGATGAAGTCAACCTCAGCTGAGCAGCACACACCTCATAATGATGAAGTCAACCTCAGCAAAGCAGCACACACCTCATAATGATGAAGTCAACCTCAGCAAAGCAGCACACACCTCATAATGATGAAGTCAACCTCAGCGGAGCAGCACACACCTCATAATGATGAAGTCAACCTCAGCAAAGCAGCACACACCTCATAATGATGAAGTCAACCTCAGCTGAGCAGCACACACCTCATAATGATGAAGTCAACCTCAACAAAGCAGCACACACCTCATAATGATGAAGTCAACCTCAGCTGAGCAGCACACACCTCATAATGATGAAGTCAACCTCAGCGGAGCAGCACACACCTCATAATGATGAAGTCAACCTCAGCAAAGCAGCACACACCTCATAATGATGAAGTCAACCTCAGCGGAGCAGCACACACCTCATAATGATGAAGTCAACCTCAGCTGAGCAGCACACACCTCATAATGATGAAGTCAACCTCAGCAAAGCAGCACACACCTCATAATGATGAAGTCAACCTCAGCAAAGCAGCACACACCTCATAATGATGAAGTCAACCTCAGCGGAGCAGCACACACCTCATAATGATGAAGTCAACCTCAGCAAAGCAGCACACACCTCATAATGATGAAGTCAACCTCAGCTGAGCAGCACACACCTCATAATGATGAAGTCAACCTCAGCAAAGCAGCACACACCTCATAATGATGAAGTCAACCTCAGCTGAGCAGCACACACCTCATAATGATGAAGTCAACCTCAGCAAAGCAGCACACACCTCATAATGATGAAGTCAACCTCAGCGGAGCAGCACACACCTCATAATGATGAAGTCAACCTCAGCAAAGCAGCACACACCTCATAATGATGAAGTCAACCTCAGCGGAGCAGCACACACCTCATAATGATGAAGTCAACCTCAGCAAAGCAGCACACACCTCATAATGATGAAGTCAACCTCAGCAAAGCAGCACACACCTCGTAATGATGAAGTCAACCTCAGCGGAGCAGCACACACCTCATAATGATGAAGTCAACCTCAGCAAAGCAGCACACACCTCATAATGATGAAGTCAACCTCAGCTGAGCAGCACACACCTCATAATGATGAAGTCAACCTCAGCTGAGCAGCACACACCTCATAATGATGAAGTCAACCTCAGCAAAGCAGCACACACCTCATAATGATGAAGTCAACCTCAGCGGAGCAGCACACACCTCATAATGATGAAGTCAACCTCAGCGGAGCAGCACACACCTCATAATGATGAAGTCAACCTCAGCAAAGCAGCACACACCTCATAATGATGAAGTCAACCTCAGCAAAGCAGCACACACCTCATAATGATGAAGTCAACCTCAGCGGAGCAGCACACACCTCATAATGATGAAGTCAACCTCAGCAAAGCAGCACACACCTCATAATGATGAAGTCAACCTCAGCGGAGCAGCACACACCTCATAATGATGAAGTCAACCTCAGCAAAGCAGCACACACCTCATAATGATGAAGTCAACCTCAGCTGAGCAGCACACACCTCATAATGATGAAGTCAACCTCAGCAAAGCAGCACACACCTCATAATGATGAAGTCAACCTCAGCAAAGCAGCACACACCTCATAATGATGAAGTCAACCTCAGCGGAGCAGCACACACCTCATAATGATGAAGTCAACCTCAGCGGAGCAGCACACACCTCATAATGATGAAGTCAACCTCAGCAAAGCAGCACACACCTCATAATGATGAAGTCAACCTCAGCGGAGCAGCACACACCTCATAATGATGAAGTCAACCTCAGCAAAGCAGCACACACCTCATAATGATGAAGTCAACCTCAGCTGAGCAGCACACACCTCATAATGATGAAGTCAACCTCAGCAAAGCAGCACACACCTCATAATGATGAAGTCAACCTCAGCGGAGCAGCACACACCTCATAATGATGAAGTCAACCTCAGCAAAGCAGCACACACCTCATAATGATGATGTCAACCTCAGCAAAGCAGCACACACCTCATAATGATGAAGTCAACCTCAGCGGAGCAGCACACACCTCATAATGATGAAGTCAACCTCAGCAAAGCAGCACACACCTCATAATGATGAAGTCAACCTCAGCTGAGCAGCACACACCTCATAATGATGAAGTCAACCTCAGCAAAGCAGCACACACCTCATAATGATGAAGTCAACCTCAGCTGAGCAGCACACACCTCATAATGATGAAGTCAACCTCAGCGGAGCAGCACACACCTCATAATGATGAAGTCAACCTCAGCAAAGCAGCACACACCTCATAATGATGAAGTCAACCTCAGCTGAGCAGCACACACCTCATAATGATGAAGTCAACCTCAGCAAAGCAGCACACACCTCATAATGATGAAGTCAACCTCAGCGGAGCAGCACACACCTCATAATGATGAAGTCAACCTCAGCAAAGCAGCACACACCTCATAATGATGAAGTCAACCTCAGCAAAGCAGCACACACCTCATAATGATGAAGTCAACCTCAGCGGAGCAGCACACACCTCATAATGATGAAGTCAACCTCAGCAAAGCAGCACACACCTCATAATGAAGTCAACCTCAGCTGAGCAGCACACACCTCATAATGATGAAGTCAACCTCAGCAAAGCAGCACACACCTCATAATGATGAAGTCAACCTCAGCTGAGCAGCACACACCTCATAATGATGAAGTCAACCTCAGCAAAGCAGCACACACCTCATAATGATGAAGTCAACCTCAGCGGAGCAGCACACACCTCATAATGATGAAGTCAACCTCAGCAAAGCAGCACACACCTCATAATGATGAAGTCAACCTCAGCAAAGCAGCACACACCTCATAATGATGAAGTCAACCTCAGCGGAGCAGCACACACCTCATAATGATGAAGTCAACCTCAGCAAAGCAGCACACACCTCATAATGATGAAGTCAACCTCAGCTGAGCAGCACACACCTCATAATGATGAAGTCAACCTCAGCTGAGCAGCACACACCTCATAATGATGAAGTCAACCTCAGCAAAGCAGCACACACCTCATAATGATGAAGTCAACCTCAGCGGAGCAGCACACACCTCATAATGATGAAGTCAACCTCAGCGGAGCAGCACACACCTCATAATGATGAAGTCAACCTCAGCGAAGCAGCACACACCTCATAATGATGAAGTCAACCTCAGCAAAGCAGCACACACCTCATAATGATGAAGTCAACCTCAGCGGAGCAGCACACACCTCATAATGATGAAGTCAACCTCAGCAAAGCAGCACACACCTCATAATGATGAAGTCAACCTCAGCGGAGCAGCACACACCTCATAATGATGAAGTCAACCTCAGCAAAGCAGCACACACCTCATAATGATGAAGTCAACCTCAGCTGAGCAGCACACACCTCATAATGATGAAGTCAACCTCAGCAAAGCAGCACACACCTCATAATGATGAAGTCAACCTCAGCAAAGCAGCACACACCTCATAATGATGAAGTCAACCTCAGCAAAGCAGCACACACCTCATAATGATGAAGTCAACCTCAGCGGAGCAGCACACACCTCATAATGATGAAGTCAACCTCAGCAAAGCAGCACACACCTCATAATGATGAAGTCAACCTCAGCTGAGCAGCACACACCTCATAATGATGAAGTCAACCTCAGCGGAGCAGCACACACCTCATAATGATGAAGTCAACCTCAGCTGAGCAGCACACACCTCATAATGATGAAGTCAACCTCAGTTGAGCAGCACAGATTCAGAAAGATGAAGTCAACCTCAGCGGAGCAGGACAGACCCCAGAATGATGAAGGAAACCTCAGCTGAGCAGCACACACCTCATAATGATGAAGTCAACCTCAGTGGAGCAGGACAGACCCCAGAATGATGAAGGAAACCTCAGCTGAGCAGCACAGACCTTAGAATGATGAAGGAAACCTCAGAGGGGCAGCACAGACCTCAGAATGATGAAGGAAACCTCAGAGGAGCAGCACAGACCTCAGAATGATGAAGGAAACCTCAGAGGAGCAGCACAGACCCCAGAATGATGAAGGAAACCTCAGAGGAGCAGCACAGACCCCAGAATGATGAAGGAAACCTCAGAGGAGCAGCACAGACCCCAGAATGATGAAGTCAACCTCAGCGGAGCAGGACAAAACTCAGAAAGATGAAGGAAACCTCAGAGGAGCAGCACAGACCCCAGAATGATGAAGGAAACCTTAGAGGAGCAGCACAGACCTCAGAATGATGAAGGAAACCTCAGAGGAGAGCACAGACCTCAGAATGATGAAGGAAACCTCAGCTGAGCAGCACAGAACCCAGAATGATGAAGGAAACCTCAGAGGGGCAGCACAGACCTCAGAATGATGAAGGAAACCCCAGAGGAGCAGCACAGACCTCAGAATGATGAAGGAAACCCCAGAGGGGCAGCACAGACCCCAGAATGATGAAGGAAACCTCAGAGGAGCAGCACAGAACCCAGAATGATGAAGGAAACCCCAGAGGGGCAGCACAGACCTCAGAATGATGAAGGAAACCTCAGAGGGGCAGCACAGACCCCAGAATGATGAAGGAAACCTCAGAGGAGCAGCACAGACCCCGGAATGAAGAAGGAAACCTCAGAAGAGCAGCACAGACCTCGGAATGGTGAAGGAAACCTCAGAGGAGCAGCACAGACCCCGGAATGAAGAAGGAAACCTCAGAGGAGCAGCACAGACCTCGGAATGATGAAGGAAACCTCAGAGGAGCAGCACAGACCTCGGAATGATAAAGGAAACCTCAGAGGAGCAGCACAGACCCCGGAATGATGAAGGAAACCTCAGAGGAGCAGCACAGACCCCGGAATGGTGAAGGAAACCTCAGAGGAGCAGCACAGACCCCGGAATGAAGAAGGAAACCTCAGAAGAGCAGCACAGACCTCGGAATGGTGAAGGAAACCTCAGAGGAGCAGCACAGACCCCGGAATGAAGAAGGAAACCTCAGAGGAGCAGCACAGACCTCGGAATGATGAAGGAAACCTCAGAGGAGCAGCACAGACCTCGGAATGATGAAGGAAACCTCAGAGGAGCAGCACAGACCTCAGAATGATGAAGGAAACCTCAGAGGAGAGCACAGAACCCAGAATGATGAAGGAAACCTCAGAGGGGCAGCACAGACCTCAGAATGATGAAGGAAACCCCAGAGGAGCAGCACAGACCTCAGAATGATGAAGGAAACCCCAGAGGGGCAGCACAGACCCCAGAATGATGAAGGAAACCTCAGAGGAGCAGCACAGAACCCAGAATGATGAAGGAAACCCCAGAGGGGCAGCACAGACCTCAGAATGATGAAGGAAACCTCAGAGGAGCAGCACAGACCCCGGAATGAAGAAGGAAACCTCAGAAGAGCAGCACAGACCTCGGAATGGTGAAGGAAACCTCAGAGGAGCAGCACAGACCCCGGAATGAAGAAGGAAACCTCAGAGGAGCAGCACAGACCTCGGAATGATGAAGGAAACCTCAGAGGAGCAGCACAGACCTCGGAATGATAAAGGAAACCTCAGAGGAGCAGCACAGACCCCGGAATGATGAAGGAAACCTCAGAGGAGCTGCACAGACCCCAGAATGATGAAGGATCCTCAGAGGAGCCGCACAGACCTCAGAATGATGAAGTCAACCTCAGCGGAGCAGCAGAGAACCCAGAATGATGAAGGAAACCTCAGAGGAGCAGCACAGAACCTAGAATGATGAAGGAAACCTCAGAGGAGCAGCACAGACCTCAGAATGATGAAGGAAACCTCAGAGGAGAGCACAGACCTCAGAATGATGAAGGAAACCTCAGAGGGGCAGCACAGACCTCAGAATGATGAAGGAAACCTCAGAGGAGCAGCACAGACCTCAGAATGATGAAGTCAACCTCAACTGAGCAGCACAGACCCCAGAATGATGAAGGAAACCTCAGAGGAGCAGCACAGACCTCAGAATGATGAAGGAAACCTCAGCGGAGCAGCACAGACCTCAGAATGATGAAGTCAACCTCAGCGGAGCAGCACAGACCTCAGAATGATGAAGTCAACCTCAGCGGAGCAGCACAGACCTCGGAATGATGAAGGAAACCTCAGCGGAGCAGCACAGACCTCAGAATGATGAAGGAAACCTCAGCGGAGCAGCACAGACCTCAGAATGATGAAGTCAACCTCAGCTGAGCAGCACAGAACCCAGAATGATGAAGGAAACCTCAGCGGAGCAGCACAGACCTCAGAATGATGAAGTCAACCTCAGCGGAGCAGCACAGACCTCGGAATGATGAAGCACAGACCTCAGAATGATGAAGTTCAGCGGAGCAGCACAGACCTCGGAATGATGAAGGAAACCTCAGCGGAGCAGCACAGACCTCAGAATGATGAAGTCAACCTCAGCGGAGCAGCACAGACCTCAGAATGATGAAGGAAACCTCAGCGGAGCAGCACAGACCTCAGAATGATGAAGGAAACCTCAGCTGAGCAGCACAGACCTCAGAATGATGAAGTCACCTCAGAGGAGAGCACAGAACCCAGAATGATGAAGGAAACCTCAGAGGGGCAGCACAGACCTCAGAATGATGAAGGAAACCCCAGAGGAGCAGCACAGACCTCAGAATGATGAAGGAAACCCCAGAGGGGCAGCACAGACCCCAGAATGATGAAGGAAACCTCAGAGGAGCAGCACAGAACCCAGAATGATGAAGGAAACCCCAGAGGGGCAGCACAGACCTCAGAATGATGAAGGAAACCTCAGAGGAGCAGCACAGACCCCGGAATGAAGAAGGAAACCTCAGAAGAGCAGCACAGACCTCGGAATGGTGAAGGAAACCTCAGAGGAGCAGCACAGACCCCGGAATGAAGAAGGAAACCTCAGAGGAGCAGCACAGACCTCGGAATGATGAAGGAAACCTCAGAGGAGCAGCACAGACCTCGGAATGATAAAGGAAACCTCAGAGGAGCAGCACAGACCCCGGAATGATGAAGGAAACCTCAGAGGAGCTGCACAGACCCCAGAATGATGAAGGATCCTCAGAGGAGCCGCACAGACCTCAGAATGATGAAGTCAACCTCAGCGGAGCAGCAGAGAACCCAGAATGATGAAGGAAACCTCAGAGGAGCAGCACAGAACCTAGAATGATGAAGGAAACCTCAGAGGAGCAGCACAGACCTCAGAATGATGAAGGAAACCTCAGAGGAGAGCACAGACCTCAGAATGATGAAGGAAACCTCAGAGGGGCAGCACAGACCTCAGAATGATGAAGGAAACCTCAGAGGAGCAGCACAGACCTCAGAATGATGAAGTCAACCTCAACTGAGCAGCACAGACCCCAGAATGATGAAGGAAACCTCAGAGGAGCAGCACAGACCTCAGAATGATGAAGGAAACCTCAGCGGAGCAGCACAGACCTCAGAATGATGAAGTCAACCTCAGCGGAGCAGCACAGACCTCAGAATGATGAAGTCAACCTCAGCGGAGCAGCACAGACCTCGGAATGATGAAGGAAACCTCAGCGGAGCAGCACAGACCTCAGAATGATGAAGGAAACCTCAGCGGAGCAGCACAGACCTCAGAATGATGAAGTCAACCTCAGCTGAGCAGCACAGAACCCAGAATGATGAAGGAAACCTCAGCGGAGCAGCACAGACCTCAGAATGATGAAGTCAACCTCAGCGGAGCAGCACAGACCTCGGAATGATGAAGCACAGACCTCAGAATGATGAAGTTCAGCGGAGCAGCACAGACCTCGGAATGATGAAGGAAACCTCAGCGGAGCAGCACAGACCTCAGAATGATGAAGTCAACCTCAGCGGAGCAGCACAGACCTCAGAATGATGAAGGAAACCTCAGCGGAGCAGCACAGACCTCAGAATGATGAAGGAAACCTCAGCTGAGCAGCACAGACCTCAGAATGATGAAGTCACCTCAGCGGAGCAGGACAGACCTCAGAATGATGAAGGAAACCTCAAAAGAGCAGTAAAGACCCCAGAATCAAATCAAATTAAATCAATTTGATTTATATAGCACCAAATCAAAACAGTTGCCCCAAGGCAAAAGCCATACAATAATTACAGAAAAACCCCAACGGTCAAAATGACCCCCTGTGAGCAAGCACTTGGCGACAGTGGGAAGGAAAAACTCCCTTTTAACAGGAAGAAACCTCCAGCAGAACCAGGCTCAGGGAGGGGCAGTCTTCTGCTGGGACTGGTTGGGGCTGAGGGAGAGAACCAGGAAAAAGTCATGCTGTGGAGGGGAGCAGAGATCGATCACTAATGATTAAATGCAGAGTGGTGCATACAGAGCAAAAAGAGAAAGAAACAGTGCATCATGGGAACCCCCCTGCAGTCTACGTCTATAGCAGCATAACTAAGGGATGGTTCAGGGTCACCATTTAACAAAAAGGAAAGTTTTAAGCCTAATCTTAAAAGTAGAGAGGGTGTCTGTCTCCCTGATCTGAATTGGGAGCTGGTTCCACAGGAGAGGAGCCTGAAAGCTGAAGGCTCTGCCTCCCATTCTACTCTTACAAACCCTAGGAACTACAAGTAAGCCCGCAGTCTGAGAGCGAAGCGCTCTAATGGGGTAATATGGTACTACGAGGTCCCTAAGATAAGATGGGACCTGATTATTCAAAATCTTATAAGTAAGAAGAAGAATTTTAAATTCTATTCTAGAATTAACAGGAAGCCAATGAAGAGAGGCCAACACGGGTGAGATATGCTCTCTCCTGCTAGTCCCCGTCAGTACTCTAGCTGCAGCATTCTGAACCAACTGAAGGCTTTTTAGGGAACTTTTAGGACAACCTGATAATAATGAATTACAATAGTCCAGCCTAGAGGAAATAAATGCATGAATTAGTTTTTCAGCATCACTCTGAGACAAGACCTTTCTAATTCCAACAAATTTCCCTCGGAATATGTGCCAACAGTGTTTGACAACTATGCAGTAACTGTTATGATTGGGGGTGAACCATACACCCTTGGATTATTTGACATAGCAGGTCATGAGGATTATGACAGGTTACGACCACTAAGCTACCCACAGACAGATGTCTTCTTAGACTGCTTCTCAGTTGTTTCACCTTCCTCATTTGAGAATGTTAAAGAAAAGTTGGTTCCTGAAATAACTCAGGATCAGGGAGACAGACACCCTCTCTACTTTTAAGATTAGGCTTAAAACTTTCCTTTTTGCTAAAGCTTATAGTTAGGGCTGGATCAGGTGACCCTGAACCATCCCTTAGTTATGCTGCTATAGACTTAGACTGCTGGGGGGTTCCCATGATGCACTGAGTGTTTCTTTCTCTTTTTGCTCTGTATGCACCACTCTGCATTTAATCATTAGTGATCGATCTCTGCTCCCCTCCACAGCATGTCTTTTTCCTGGTTCTCTCCCTCAGCCCCAACCAGTCTCAGCAGAAGACTGCCCCTCCCTGAGCCTGGTTCTGCTGGAGGTTTCTTCCTGTTAAAAGGGAGTTTTTCCTTCCCACTGTCGCCAAGTGCTTGCTCACAGGGGGTCGTTTTGACCGTTGGCGTTTTTACGTAATTATTGTATGGCCTTGCCTTACAATATGAAGCGCCTTGGGGCAACTGTTTGTTGTGATTTGGCGCTATATAAATAAAACTGATTGATTGATTGATTAATTTTAGAGATATTGCGCAAATGTAAAAAAGCAGTCCTACATATTTGCTTAATATGCACATTGAAGGACATATCCTGATGAAAAATGACTCCAAGATTTCTCACAGTATTACTAGAGGTCAGGGTAATGCCATCCAGAGTAAGGATCTGGTTAGACACCATGTTTCTAAGATTTGTGGGGCCAAGTACAATAACTTGTTTTATCTGAATTTAAAAGCAGGAAATTAGAAGTCATCCATGTCTTTATGTCTGTAAGACATTCCTGCAGTTTAACTAATTGGTGTGTGTCCTCTGGCTTCATGGATAGATAAAGCTGGGTATCATTTGCATAACAATGAAAATTTAAGCAATGCTTTCTAATAATACTGCCTAAGGGAAGCATGTATAAAGTGAATAAAATTGGTCCTAGCACAGAACCTTGTGGAACTCCATAATTAATCTTAGTCTGTGAAGAAGACTCCCCATTTACATGAACAAATTGTAATCTATTAGATAAATATGATTCAAACCACCGCAGCGCAGAGCCTTTAATACCTATGACATGCTCTAATCTCTGTAATAAAATTTTATGGTCAACAGTATCAAAAGAAGCACTGAGATCTAACAGGACAAGCACAGAGATGAGTCCACTGTCTGAGGCCATAAGAAGATCATTTGTAACCTTCACTAATGCTGTTTCTGTACTATGATGAATTCTGAAACCTGACTGAAACTCTTCAAATAGACCATTCCTCTGCAGATAATCAGTTAGCTGTTTTACAACTACCTTTTCAAGAATTTTTGAGAGAAAAGGAAGGTTGGAGATTGGCCTATAAATAGCTAAGATAGCTGGGTCAAGTGATGGCTTTTTAAGTAATGGTTTAATTACTGCCACCTTAAAAGCCTGTGGTACATAGCCAACTAATAAAGATAGATTGATCATATTTAAGACCGAAGCATTAATTAATGGTAGGGCTTCCTTGAGCAGCCTGGTAGGAATGGGGTCTAATAGACATGTTGTTGGTTTGGAGGAAGTAACTAATGAAAATAACAGACAGAACAATCGGACAGAAAGAGTCTAACCAAATACCAGCATTAATGAAAGCAGCCAAAGATAACGATATTGTTGTATGGCTGGGGGGCCTGGCTGCCTTTTTGTTTCTGTCTTTTGTTTTTCCTTCCAGGTGGCTTGCATTTGGGACTGAGTGGCTGTGTTGCTGAGGTTATCAGGACCTCACCCTGATCACCTGCGGCTCGTCAGGACTCACAGCTGAGGTGCATCTATATGGATTGGAACATGGTGGCATTTAAGACTGGAGTATACAGTGTGTATTTGCCAGAGACTCGACCTTGTGACCAGACGGGTGAGATCGTCGTCTCGGGAGCCATCTCATCATCAGTGGATGCAGAGAACATCCAGGGTTTGATGCACGGTCTGTGAAAGAGGAGGGGGTGAGGTCTCACGCTCGTCAGCACACTTCCTGAGGTACGTTAGATTTTGTGACTAACATTTATACAGTCAGTAAATGTGGTGTCCCTCACACCTTTTATATTGAGCTGTATGTTAGTCATGTATCGGCTTCCACTGCAGTGGAGTTTTGTGAACTGGATGTTCCATGCCTGCAGGTTGGGAAGCTGATTAGTAATCAAGCCAGGAAGTGTTTGCTGTTTGTACACCTTTAATTGTTCTCTCTGTGTGTAGAGTGTGGACTCACATAATGGTTCCTTCTTTCACAGACTCGGTTTGTTGCGGCCACCTGGGGGGTGTCGGCGGGGTCCTTGGGTCCGAACAGCTTCTGGCTCCGGACCGTTAGCGCTGCTGGGAGCGCACCACGCCAGACCGCACTTTCTTTTGTATTTTTTGTATCACTGTTATGTATTAAATTCAGTTAGCCTTTGTACCGTGCTCTGCTTATTTCATACTGGGTCCTTCAAACGCTGTTCGGTTCTCCGAGCTGCGTCCGACACATAACAGTAGTCTCTGGCCAAACATCACGGACCCAGCGGTAGCAGAGACGGTAACGCGCCGGGAAGGCGGCAGCAGACGTTCAGTAGTTATCCGGATCAGTTGCGGGTGCTCTCCGCCCGGATGGTGCGTGTTTGAGACCCATTGCTGAATACTGATTTGTGCTCTCTTGCAGCCGTGTTCCTGTGTTTGTGCCTTATCCGTGGGTCGTGGTGGAGTGTGACTGGCGACGGCTTCGCGTCACGCTCCGACCGGATAAGAGGTTTAAACGGGAGCTGCAAGAGTGTGTCTGTAATGGGTGCACGCGCACGGCGGAGCTCTGTGGCACGGGTCGCTGAGCTTCCTGTGTTACAGTTGTAGCCCCGTTTCCCCGGATAAAGATAACTACTGCGTCTGTTGTATCAGCTCCGGCGTTATTTAGTTGAGCACATTTTGGTTGTGTGTTGCACACAGCTTCGCACGGAAAGGCAGCATGAGTTTGTTTTCTCAGTTACCAAAGGGGGTTTTTCATTTCTAGCACTTTGGCTCCCTCTTTTGGTGACTGAGTCACATTACCGTCAAGCTCCTAAGTTGGAACAGGTGTGTTCCATTTGTTGGAGCTTGACGGTATAAATCACTTATTTGTTTTGTGTTAGTTCATTTTGTGTGGGTGTTTTTTGAGTTGGTTATTGTGTGGGATTTTATTTTTTGTTTTTCACTATTTAGTGTCTGGGGTCGTGACCCTGCAGTTCTGCCAAAAAAAAAAAAAAAAAAAAAAAAAAAAACAGGACCCGAGCAACCTTATGTCAGTCTGTTAGTCTTTCTTTTTATTTATTTTTTTTTTCAGTTTCACCTCCCAGGGTTTGATGGGACGGTCCCCTGGGGGGTCATGGGGGGGTATTTGGGTTGTTGTTTTTTCTTTCTTTTTTTTTGTTTTGTTTTTTGTTATGCCCTCTCTTCTCCTCTGACTCCAGCCGTGTGAGCCGTGGTGTCGGCGTTGCTGGAGTGGTGCAGTTAGGTTGTGCTGGGCGTTTCCCAGGTAACCTCTGCACCTGGGAGGGGAGGGGGGGTTTGGGGTATTTTCTTTTTGTTCCCTCTCTTCTCCTCTGGCTCCAGCCGTGTGAGCCGTAGTGTCGGCGTTGCTGGAGTGGTGCAGTGTGGTTATGCTGGGCGTTTCCCAGGTAACCTCTGCACCTGGGGGGGGGGGGGGGGTGTTTTCCCCCCAGTTTCCGCCCTCAGGGTTCGACTGTGGTGTCCTCTGGGGGGGAAAGGGCTGTGGGTCCATCTAGCCATAGACGGCCGGGGCTGGGTCCGTTGGTCGTGAGGGGAGGCGTCTCCTGGGGTTGACGAGTGGTCCTCTGGGAGGCGCTGGGAGTCCCGGTGGGTGACGTTGGATCCCAGAGGGACCTCGGCTGTGGTTATTACTCCTGGAGCTGGCGGGAAGTCCTCTGGGGGGTGTTGGTCCCTACATGTCGTTTGGGGTGGGGGGGGGGGGGGGGGTTTAGCGCTTTTATTTGTAGGCTTAAGTTTGGGGTTTTTCTTTTCTCCTCATCCCGGGGTTTGATGGGACGGTCCCCTGGGGGGGGGGGTTTGGTTGTTTGTGTTTGTCTTTTTTGTTTTATGACTAATGACCGCACATGGTTGGATAAAGGCTGACCGCACAGGTTTAAGAACTCCTGGCCACACCTGTGCTAAGTGACTGACTGAAACAAAGGCAAGGATGCAGCCAGAGGAGAGGACATCAACCATTCTGTTGGAAGATGAATGCAGATGTGGTTTCCAGCCATGGTCCCTGAGAGGGGGGTGTTTCTCCTGGGCCAGGTTTGTGTGGTCGCCGGGAGGCTTCCCGTGAGGGTGGGGTACTGTTGTATGGCTGGGGGGCCTGGCTGCCTTTTTGTTTCTGTCTTTTGTTTCTGTCTTATTATCTATCGTCCACCTGGTCGTTACTGTGAGTTTCTCTGTGAATTTTCAGACCTTTTGTCTGACTTAGTGCTTAGCTCAGATAAGATAATTATAGTGGGCGATTTTAATATCCACACAGATGCTGAGAATGACAGCCTCAACACTGCATTTAATCTATTATTAGACTCTATCGGCTTTGCTCAAAAAGTGAATGAGTCCACCCACCACTTTAATCATATCTTAGATCTTGTTCTGACTTATGGTATGGAAATAGAAGACTTAACAGTATTCCCTGAAAACTCCCTTCTGTCTGATCATTTTTTAATAACATTTACATTTACCCTGATGGACTACCCTGCAGTGGGGAATAAGTTTCATTACACTAGAAGTCTTTCAGAAAGCGCTGTAACTAGGTTTAAGGATATGATTCCTTCGTTATGTTCTCTAATGTCATATACCAACACAGAGCAGAGTAGCTACCTAAACTCTGTAAGGGAGTTAGAGTATCTCGTCAATAGTTTTACATCCTCTTTGAAGACAACTTTGGATGCTGTAGCTCCTCTGAAAAATAGAGCTTTAAATCAGAAGTGTCTGACTCCGTGGTATAACTCACAAACTCGTAGCTTAAAGCAGATAACCCGTAAGTTGGAGAGGAAATGGCGTCTCACTAATTTAGAAGATCTTCACTTAGCCTGGAAAAAGAGTTTGTTGCTCTATAAAAAAGCCCTCCGTAAAGCTAGGACATCTTTCTACTCATCACTAATTGAAGAAAATAAGAATAACCTCAGGTTTCTTTTCAGCACTGTAGCTAGGCTGACAAAGAGTCAGAGCTCTATTGAGCTGAGTATTCCATTAACTTTAACTAGTAATGACTTCATGACTTTCTTTGCTAACAAAATTTTGACTATTAGAGAAAAAATTACTCATAACCATCCCAAAGATGTATCGTTATCTTTGGCTGCTTTCAGTGATGCCGGTATTTGGTTAGACTCTTTCTCTCCGGTTGTTCTGTCTGAGTTATTTTCATTGGTTGCTTCGTCCAAACCATCGGCATGTTTATTGGACCCCATTCCTGCCAGGCTGCTCAAGGAAGTCCTACCATTATTTAATGCTTCAATCTTAAATATGATCAATCTATCTTTGTTAGTTGGTTATGTACCACAGGCCTTTAAGGTGGCAGTAATTAAACCATTACTTAAAAAGCCATCACTTGACCCAGCTATCTTAGCTAATTATAGGCCAATTTCCAACCTTCCTTTTCTCTCAAAGATTCTTGAGAGGGTAGTTGTAAAACAGCTAACTGATCACCTGCAGAGGAATGGTCTATTTGAAGAGTTTCAGTCAGGTTTTAGAATTCATCATAGTACAGAAACAGCATTAGTGAAGTTTACAAATGATCTTCTTATGGCTTCGGACAGTGGACTTATCTCTGTGCTTGTTCTGTTGGACCTCAGTGCTGCTTTTGATACTGTTGACCATAAAATTTTATTACAGAGATTAGAGCATGTCATAGGTATTAAAGGTGGTTTGAATCATATTT
Organism: Thalassophryne amazonica; assembly: GCF_902500255.1. Lineage (NCBI taxonomy): Eukaryota > Metazoa > Chordata > Actinopteri > Batrachoidiformes > Batrachoididae > Thalassophryne > Thalassophryne amazonica. Next base: position 9,124,605 of record NC_047111.1, on the reverse strand, counting down.
GTCTAATAGATTACAGTTTGTTCATGTAAATGGGGAATCTTCTTCACAGACTAAAGTTAATTATGGAGTTCCACAAGGTTCTGTGCTAGGACCAATTTTATTCACTTTATACATGCTTCCCTTAGGCAGTATTATTAGACGGTATTGCTTAAATTTTCATTGTTACGCAGATGATACCCAGCTTTATCTATCCATGAAGCCAGAGGATACACACCAATTAGCTAAACTGCAGGATTGTCTTACAGACATAAAGACATGGATGACCTCTAATTTCCTGCTTTTAAACTCAGATAAAACTGAAGTTATTGTACTTGGCCCCACAAATCTTAGAAGCATGGTGTCTAACCAGATCGTTACTCTGGATGGCATTTCCCTGATCTCTTGTAATACTGTGAGAAATCTTGGAGTCATTTTTGATCAGGATATGTCATTCAAAGCGCATATTAAACAAATATGTAGGACTGCCTTTTTGCATTTACGCAATATCTCTAAAATCAGAAAGGTCTTGTCTCAGAGTGATGCTGAAAAACTAATTCATGCATTTATTTCCTCTAGGCTGGACTATTGTAATTCATTATTATCAGGTTGTCCTAAAAGTTCCCTAAAAAGCCTTCAGTTGGTTCAGAATGCTGCAGCTAGAGTACTGACGGGGACTAGCAGGAGAGAGCATATCTCACCCGTGTTGGCCTCTCTTCATTGGCTTCCTGTTAATTCTAGAATAGAATTTAAAATTCTTCTTCTTACTTATAAGGTTTTGAATAATCAGGTCCCATCTTATCTTAGGGACCTCGTAGTACCATATTACCCCATTAGAGCGCTTCGCTCTCAGACTGCGGGCTTACTTGTAGTTCCTAGGGTTTGTAAGAGTAGAATGGGAGGCAGAGCCTTCAGCTTTCAGGCTCCTCTCCTGTGGAACCAGCTCCCAGTTCAGATCAGGGAGACAGATACCCTCTCTACTTTTAAGATTAGGCTTAAAACTTTCCTTTTCGCTAAGGCTTATAGTTAGGGCTGGATCGGGTGACCCTGGACCATCCCTTGGTTATGCTGCTTTAGACGTAGATTGTGGGGGGGTTCCCATGATGCACTGTTTCTTTCTCTTTTTTCTCCGTATGCATCACTCTGCATTTAATCATTAGTGATCGATCTCTGCCCCCCTTCACGGCATGTCTTTTTCCTGGTTTTTTCCCTCAGCCCCAACCAATCTCAGCAGAAGACTGCCCCTCCCTGAGCCTGGTTCTGCTGGAGGTTTCTTCCTGTTAAAAGGGAGTTTTTCCTTCCCACTGTTGCCAAGTGCTTGCTCATAGGGGGTCGTTTTGACCGTTGGGGTTTTTCATAATTATTGTATGGCCTTGCCTTGCAATATGGAGCGCCTTCGGGCAACTGTTTGTTGTGATTTGGCGCTATATAAGAAAAAAAAAGTTGATTGATTGATTGATTTTGTTTTTCCTTCCAGGTGGCTTGCATTTGGGACTGAGTGGCTGTGTTGCTGAGGTTATCAGGACCTCACCCTGATCACCTGCGGCTCGTCAGGACTCACAGCTGAGGTGCATTTATATGGATTGGAACATGGTGGCATTTAAGACTGGAGTATACAGTGTGTATTTGCCAGAGACTCGACCTTGTGACCAGACGGGTGAGATCGTCGTCTCGGGAGCCATCTCATCATCAGTGGATGCAGAGAACGTCCAGGGTTTGATGCACGGTCTGTGAAAGAGGAGGGGGTGAGGTCTCATGCTCGTCAGCACACTTCCTGAGACTCGGTTTGTTGCGGCCACCTGGGGGGTGTCGGCGGGGTCCTTGGGTCCGAACAGCTTCTGGCTCCGGACCGTTAGCGCTGCTGGGAGCGCACCACGCCAGACCGCACTTTCTTTTGTTATTTTTTGTATCACTGTTATGTATTAAATTCAGTTAGCCTTTGTACCGTGCTCTGCTTATTTCATACTGGGTCCTTCAAACGCTGGTCGGTTCTCCGAGCTGCGTCCGACACATAACAGATATGTCTTTGGGATGGTTATGAGTATTTTTTTCTCTAATAGTTAAAATTTTATTAATAAAGAAAGTCATGAAGTCACTACTAGTTAAAGTTAAAGGAATACTCGGCTCAATAGAGCTCTGACACTTTGTCAGCCTGGCTACAGTGCTGAAAATAACCCTGGGGTTGTTCTTATTTTCTTCAATTAGTGATGAGTAGTAAGATGTCCAAGCTTTACGGAGGGCTATTTTATAGAGCAGGGGTGGGCAATCATGTGCCATAATGGACCGAGACACTGCAGGTTTTCCATGCAACCAATCGCCTCAGCAGGTGATTTCATTAAAGATCAGGTGTTTCAGCAGGTGATTTCATTGACAACCAGGTGTTTATGTTCAGAGCAGAAGCTCATCAGCAACTCACCTGCTGAGGTGATTGGTTACACGGAAAACCTGCAGTGTCTCGGCCCTCGATGCCCACCCCTGTCATAGAGCAACAGACTCTTTTTCCAGGCTAAGTGAAGATCTTCTAAATTAGTGAGATGCCATTTCCTCTCCAACTTACAGGTTATCTGCTTTAAGATGCGAGTTTGTGAGTTATACCACGGAGTCAGGCACTTCTGATTTAAGGCTCTCTTTTTCAGAGGAGCTACAGCATCCAAAGTTGTGCTCAATGAGGATGTAAAACTATTAGTCAATAGTCAATAGTCAATCAATTTATATAGCGCCAAATCACAACAAACAGTTGCCCCAAGGCGCTTTATATTGTAAGGCAAGGCCATACAATAATTACGTAAAAACCCCAACGGTCAAAACGACCCCCTGTGAGCAAGCACTTGGCGACAGTGGGAAGGAAAAACTCCCTTTTAACAGGAAGAAACCTCCAGCAGAACCAGGCTCAGCGAGGGGCAGTCTTCTGCTGAGACTGGTTGGGGCTGAGGGAGAGAACCAGGAAAAAGACATGCTGTGGAGGGGAGCAGAGATCAGTCACTAATGATTAAATTCAGAGTGATGCATACAGAGCAAAAAGAGAAAGAAACACTCAGTGCATCATGGGAACCCCCCAGCAGTCTAAGTCTATAGCAGCATAACTAAGGGATGGTTCAGGGTCACCTGATCCAGCCCTAACTATAAGCTTTAGCAAAAAGGAAAGTTTTAAGCCTAATCTTAAAAGTAGAGAGGGTGTCTGTCTCCCTGATCTGAATTTGGAGCTGGTTCCACAGGAGAGGAGCCTGAAAGCTGAAGGCTCTGCCTCCCATTCTACTCTTACAAACCCTAGGAACTACAAGTAAGCCTGCAGTCTGAGAGCGAAGTGCTCTATTGAGGTGATATGGTACTATGAGGTCCCTAAGATAATATGGGACCTGATTATTCAAAACCTTATAAGTAAGAAGAAGAATTTTAAATTCTGTTGTAGAATTAACAGGAAGCCAATGAAGAGAGGCCAATATGGGTGAGATATGCTCTCTCCTTCTAGTCCCCGTTAGTACTCTAGCTGCAGCATTTTGAATTAACTGAAGGCTTTTCAGGGAACGTTTAGGACAACCTGATAATAATGAATTACAATAGTCCAGCCTAGAGGAAATAAATGCATGAATTAGTTTTTCAGCATCACTCTGAGACGAGACCTTTCTAATTTTAGAGATATTGCGTAAATGCAAAAAAGCAGTCCTACATATTTGTTTAATATGCGCTTTGAATGACATATCCTGATCAAAAATGACTCCAAGATTTCTCACAGTATTACTAGAGGTCATGGCAATGCCATCCAGAGTAAAGATCTGGTTAGACACCATGTTTCTAAGATTTGTGGGGCCAAGTACAATAACTTCAGTTTTATCTGAGTTTAAAAGCAGGAAATTAGAGGTCATCCATGTCTTTATGTCTGTAAGACAATCCTGCAGTTTAGCTAATTGGTGTGTGTCCTCTGGCTTCATGGATAGATAAAGCTGGGTATCATCTGCGTAACAATGAAAATTTAAGCAATGCCATCTAATAATACTGCCTAAGGGAAGCATGTATAAAGTGAATAAAATTGGTCCTAGCACAGAACCTTGTGGAACTCCATAATTAACCTTAGTCTGTGAAGAAGATTCCCCATTTACATGAACAAATTGTAATCTATTAGATAAATATTATTCAAACCACCGCAGCGCAGTGCCTTTAATACCTATGGCATGCTCTAATCTCTTTAATAAAATTTTATGGTCAACAGTATCAAAAGCAGCACTGAGGTCTAACAGAACAAGCACAGAGATGAGTCCACTGTCTGAGGCCATAAGAAGATCATTTGTAACCTTCACTAATGCTGTTTCTGTACTATGATGAATTCTAAACCCTGACTGAAACTCTTCAAATTGACCATTCCTCTGCAGATGATCAGTTAGCTGTTTTACAACTACCCTTTCAAGAATTTTTGAGAGAAAAGGAAGGTTGGAGATTGGCCTATAATTAGCTAAGATAGCTGGGTCAAGTGATGGCTTTTTAAGTAATGGTTTAATTACTGCCACCTTAAAAGCCTGTGGTACATAGCCAACTAATAAAGATAGATTTATCATATTTAAGATCGAAGCATTAAATAATGGTAGGGCTTCCTTGAGCAGCCTGGTAGGAATGGGGTCTAATAGACATGTTGATGGTTTGGATGAAGTAACTAATGAAAATAACTCAGACAGAACAATCTGAGAGAAAGAGTCTAACCAAATACCGGCATCACTGAAAGCAGCCAAAGATAACGATACGTCTTTGGGATGGTTATGAGTAATTTTTTTCTCTAATAGTTAAAATTTTATTAGCAAAGAAAGTCATGAAGTCATTACTAGTTAAAGTTAAAGGAATACTCGGCTCAATAGAGCTCTGACTCTTTGTCAGCCTGGCTACAGTGCTGAAAAGAAACCTGGGGTTGTTCTTATTTTCTTCAATTAGTGATGAGTAGTAAGATGTCCTAGCTTTACGGAGGGCTTTTTTATAGAGCAACAGACTCTTTTTCCAGGCTAAGTGAAGATCTTCTAAATTAGTGAGACGCCATTTCCTCTCCAACTTACGGGTTATCTGCTTTAAGCTGCGAGTTTGTGAGTTATACCACGGAGTCAGGCACTTCTGATTTAAAGCTCTCTTTTTCAGAGGAGCTACAGCATCCAAAGTTGTCTTCAATGAGGATGTAAAACTATTGACGAGATACTCTATCTCACTTACAGAGTTTAGGTAGCTACTCTGCACTGTGTTGGTATATGGCATTAGAGAACATAAAGAAGGAATCATATCCTTAAACCTAGTTACAGCGCTTTCTGAAAGACTTCTAGTGTAATGAAACTTATTCCCCACTGCTGGGTAGTCCATCAGAGTAAATGTAAATGTTATTAAGAAATGATCAGACAGAAGGGAGTTTTCAGGAAATACTGTTAAGTCTTCAATTTCCATACCATAAGTCAGAACAAGATCTAAGATATGATTAAAGTGGTGGGTGGACTCATTTACATTTTGAGCAAAGCCAGTTGAGTCTAATAATAGATTAAATGCAGTGTTGAGGCTGTCATTCTCAGCATCTGTGTGGATGTTAAAATCGCCCAGTATAATGATCTTATGTGAGCTAAGCACTAAGTCAGACAAAAGGTCTGAAAATTCACAGAGAAACTCACAGTAACGACCAGGTGGACGATAGATAATAACAAATAAAACTGGTTTTTGGGACTTCCAATTTGGATGGACAAGACTAAGAGACAAGCTTTCAAATGAATTAAAGCTCTGTCTGGGTTTTTGATTAATTAATAAGCTGGAATGGAAGATTGCTGCTAATCCTCCGCCTTGGCCCATGCTATGAGCGTTCTGGCAGTTAGTGTGACTCGGGGGTGTTGACTCATTTAAACTAACATATTCATCCTGCTGTAACCAGGTTTCTGTAAGGCAGAATAAATCAATATGTTGATCAATTACCGTCTCTACAGGGATGGGGTAATGAGGGGATGGCAGGGGGAGAGAAGCTGCAGAGAGGTGTGTAAGACTACAACTCTGCTTCCTGGTCCCAACCCTGGATAGTCATGGTTTGGAGGATTTAAGAAAATTGGCCAGATTTCTAGAAATGAGAGCTACTCCATCCAAAGTGGGATGGATGCCGTCTCTCCTAACAAGACCAGGTTTTCCCCAGAAGCTTTGCCAATTATCTATGAAGCCCACCTCATTTTTTGGACACCACTCAGACAGCCAGCAATTCAAGGAGAACATGCGGCTAAACATGTCACTCCCGGTCCGATTGGGGAGGGGCCCAGAGAAAACTACAGAGTCCGACATTGTTTTTGCAAAGTTACACACCGATTCAATGTTAATTTTAGTGACCTCCGATTGGCGTAACCGGGTGTCATTACTGCCGACATGAATTACAATCTTACCAAATTTACGCTTAGCCTTAGCCAGCAGTTTCAAATTTCCTTCAATGTCGCCTGCTCTGGCCCCCGGAAGACAATTGACTATGGTTGCTGGTGTCGCTAACTTCACATTTCTCAAAACAGAGTCACCAATAACCAGAGTTTGATCCTCGGCGGGTGTGTCGTCGAGTGGGGAAAAACGGTTAGAAATGTGAACGGGTTGGCGGTGTACACGGGGCTTCTGTTTAGAACTACGCTTCCTCCTCACAGTCACCCGGTCGGCCTGCTTTCCCGGCTGCTCGGGATCTGCCAGAGGGAAACTAACGGCGGCTAAGCTACCTTGGTCTGCACCGACTACAGGGGCCTGGCTAGCTGTAGAATTTTCCACGGTGCGGAGCCGAGTCTCCAATTCGCCCAGCCTGGCCTCCAAAGCTACGAATAAGCTACACTTATTACAAGTACCATTACTGCTAAAGGAGGCCAAGGAATAACTAAACATTTCACACCCAGAGCAGAAAAGTGCAGGAGAGACAGGAGAAGTCGCCATACTAAACCGGCTAAGAGCTAGTAGCTGCACTAAGCTAGCGGATTCCTAAAAACACACAAAGTGAATAATGTGTAAATAATTTAGAGGTGATTCAGCAGAGGGAGTGCTTTAGTTAAGGCACGTGAAGATTACACTGTGAAACAAATCGCTATCTAGGTAACTAGATCAATCTAACTGCGCAGATTAAACAGCTAACAGATACAGCGAAACACCGCTGTGCTCCGGAACAGGAAGTGATACAATACCGCAGTGACAGCCAACCACCAGTAGAGGCAAGCAAGGCAGCATTGATGAGATAATCTATCTCACTCACAGAGTTTAGGTAGCTACTCTGCACTGTGTTGGTATATGGCATCGGAGAACATATGTACATACTTAAGAAACCTAATCTTGACCCTGGTGTTTTGAAAAACTATCGGACGATATCAAATCTATCATTTTGCTCTAAAATTCTGGAAAAAGTGGTTTTGCGACAGCTCGTGGACTATCTTACTGAGAATAATCTCTTTGAGCCACTGCAGTCTGCTTTTAGAAAATATCATTCCACAGAGACGGCTCTCACTAAAGTGGTGAATGATCTTCTGCTTGCAGTGGATTCAGACACCACTATGGTTCTGGTGCTGTGAGATCTCAGTGCTGCATTTGATACCGTGGATCATCATATTCTACTTGATAGGCTGGAAAATCACTTTGGGATTACTGGGAGTGCCCTTGCATGGTTGAAGTCATACTTGACCAGTCGTTCTCACTGTGTATTGTACAATAACACTATCTCTAACCTTAGTGGCATGAAATATGAGGTTCCTCAGAGGTCCGTCTTAGGCCCCCTGCTTTTCTCCCTTTATATAGCACCCCTTGGGCACATATTGCGGCATTTTGGGATTACCTTTCACTGCTATGCTGATGATACTCAGTTATACATGCCGATAACTGCTGGAAATTTCATCCACAGTAAATCCTTAGAAGTTGACTTCCATCAATGAGAAGCTGGATGTCTAGCAACTTCCTACTTTTAAACTCTGATAAGACTGAAATGATGGGTCTTGGTCCAGTGAGACATCGGCATCAATTTGAGCAGTTAACGCTTAGCCTAGGCTCGTGTGTCATACATCACACTGACAAAGTGAGGAACCTTGGGTAAATTTTTCATCTTACATTGTCCTTTAGCCTCCACATTAGAAATATTAAGAGGACTGCACCTGTGAAATAGAGTGAATATTCATCCCATTCTGTCTATGGCTGATGCTGCGAGCCTGATTCATGCGTTGTCTCTTCTTGATTGGACTACTGCAAAGTTCTATTTTCTGGTTGACTGCAGTCCAGCATTAGGGCTCTACAATTGGTTCAAAATGCTGGAGCCAGACTTTTGATTGTAAGCAGAAAGTTTGACCACATTACACCCATTTTGGCGTCTCTTCACTGGCTTCCTGTCCCAGTGAGATCAGATTTTAAGGTTCTGCTCCTAACCTATAAACTTGTTCACAGACTGGCACGTCCCTACCTAGCTGACCTAATTAAACCTTATGTACCGGCCCAGGCTTTGCGTTCTCAGGGTGCAGGACTACTTTGTGTCCCCAGAGTGAATAAAAAGTCTGTGGGTCACAGAGCTTCCTCTTATCGTGCCCCTGTTCTGTGGAATGATCTCCCTGCATCAATAAAACAGCCAGATTCTGTGGAGACTTTCAAGTCCAGACTTAAGACGCACTTTTTTCCCTTTCATATGGCTAACATACTTGCATAGTATGATACTATACTTTTTACCCTTTTAAATTCATTTCATTAGTAAATGGAGCGTGCCATGGCCTCAACTTTATCTAAAGTCTGGGTCTTTTCGTGAATCTTAGGGCTAGTGGCCGGTGATCACCTTTGTATTTCTTCTGTTTTTCTTGTTGCTTAATGATGACAAATTATTTTGTTGTTTTTCTGATGCCTGATTCTGTTTTTTTTTCTCTCTGTTTGAGGTGCAGCTCCATCCAGAGATGGTTGTGGTGTCTACTTCTGCAACCCTCCCATCCTGTGCACCAGCATGGACTCCCAGCATTTACTGTATATATTCATTTTGTAAATTGTTTTGTCAGTTGTGTCAGTAGCATGGCCAAGCAGAGGGTCACCACTTTGAGTCTGGTCTGCTTGAGGTTTCTTCCTCAAATCAGCAGATGGAGTTTTTCCTTCCCACTGTCGCCTGTGTTCTTGCTTTGGGGGTTGGTAAGGTTTGACCTTACTTGTGTGAAGCGCCTTGAAGCAACTTTGTTTTGATTTGGTGCTATATAAATTAAATGAAATGGATTAAAGATGAGTGAGAATCCAGGACAGTCTTGTCAGGGCTGGAACAGAGTTTACCCCGTCTCCCCGCGGTGACACAACACCAATTGTTACACCAGCACTGATCAATCAGGTAAGATAAGATAAGACTTTATTGATCTCACAGTGGAGAAATTCACGTTACATCAGCTCTTAAAAAACACACAAGATGAGTGTGAGTCGAGGAAAATGTGCATCAAACAGCGTGTGCAAGGATAAGCAATAATAATAATACTTGTAACAATACAATAAAATAAGAAAATAAGGTAGAAATAGAATATATATATATATATATATATATATATATATATATATATATATATATATATATATATATATATATATATATATATATATATGATAGGAATTAAAAAATAGGAGTATCTTATTTACAATATGTGAAGTGGAATTTAGATGTGATAAGGTGACATTCGTGCAGGGATTTGTAAATGAGTTGTTATTGCACATGATTTGTGGACATATTATTGCATGTGGTTATTTCACAGTGTTATTGTACAGTCTGACAGCAGCAGGGAGGAACAACCTGCAGTATCGTTCCTTCTTGCACTGAGGGTGCCTCAGTCTGTCACTGAACGAGCTGCTCAGCTCCACTACAGTCCGGTGCAGAGGGTGAGAGGAGTTGTTCATGATGGATTTTAACTTGGTTAACACCCTCCTCTCAGCCACCTCCTCCAGAGAGTCCAGAGGACAGAGCTGGACTTCCTGACCAGCTTGTTCAGTCTCTTTCTCTCCCACTCTGTGCTGCCCGGGGCCCAACAGACGACAGCATAGAGGAGAGCAGAGGCTACAACAGAGTCGTAGAAGGTCTTAAGCAGAGGCCTGCTCACTCCAAAGGATCTCAGTCTCCTCAGGAGGTGGCGGCGACTCTGTCCTTTCTTGTACAGGGCGTCAGTGTTGTGAGACCAGTCCAGTTTGTTGTCGAGGTGAACACCCAGGTATTTGAAACTGTCCATGGTCTTTATGTCTTCCCCCTGGATGTTCACCGGTGGGTGAGGTGGTGGTTTCCTCCTGAAGTCGATCACCATCTCCTTCATCTTACTGGTGTTGAGACACAAGTGGTTGCACTCACACCAGTCCACAAAGTCTGTGATGACCGACCGGTACTCTAGCTCGTTTCCCTCAGACACATGACCCACAATGACGGAGTCATCAGAGAACTTCTGGAAATGGCAGCTGTCTGTGTTGTAGGTGAAGTCTGAGGTGTAAAGAGTGAAAAGGAAAGGCGAGAGGATGGTGCCCTGTGGGGCCCCGGTGGTGCACCTTACAACCTCAGACTGACAACCACGCAACCACACATACTGTGGGCGGTCAGTGAGGTAGTTGATGGTCCAGGCGGCGAGATGTCCATCCACACCTGCGTCCTCCAGCTTCCCCCGCAGCAGCGCCGGTCTGATGGTGTTGAAAGCGCTGGAGAAATCAAAGAACATAACTCTCACAGCGCTCCCGCCAGTCTGCAGGTGGGTGAGCACCCGCTGCAGCAGGTAGGTGACAGCGTCATCTACCCCGATGTTGGGCCTGTAGCGGGTCCAGGATGTCGCTCACCATGGTGCGGAGGTGAGACAGGACGAGCCGCTCCATGATCTTCATGAGGTGGGAGGTCAGGGCAACTGGTCTGTAGTGGGCCGGTTCCTTGGCATGCCGTGATTTGAGAACTGGAACCACACAGGAGGTCATCCACAGGGTAGGGGCCACCCCCAGGCTGAGGCTCTTGTTAATGATGTGACCTCACAGAGCTCATCTGCACAGGCCCTCAGCAGCCTTGGGGAGATCCCATCAGGTCCTGCTGCTTTCCTCTGCTTCAGCCGCAGGAGCTGGCCTCTCACCTCAGTCAGAGTCACAGTGAGAGGGGAGGTAGGGGGAGCTGAGGTGTGAGCTGAGGTGAGCTGGTGCTGAATACATTCCGGGGAGAGGAGGGACAAAGTCCGGGGTGCAGTGGAGGTAACCGTCCTCCACATTAGCGTAAAAAAGGTCCAGTGTTCTATTGTCCCTGGTTTTACACGTGACGTACTGGGTGAACGCATGGAGGGTGGCAGAGAGGGAGGCATGGTTAAAGTCCCCGGTGATGACCAGGAGCGTGCGGGAGTATTATGTCTGCAGCCGTGTGACTGTACTGTGGATCCACTCACAGGCAGCGGTGGCATCTGCAGAGGGAGGAATATACGCGCAGAGCGCATTCACACTTCCAAACTCCCGTGGGAGATAGTACGGCCTCATGCTCACCGCGAGTAGCTCCACGTCCGAGGAGCAGATCTGATCCTTCACATGAACATGAGCTGCGCTACACCATCTCTCACTCACATAAACGGTGAGCCCCCCTCCTCTTTTCTTCCCACTCTCCACCAGTGTCCTGTCCACGTGGATAAGTGTGAAGGCATCCATGTTAATAACAGAGTCCAGTACATGTTCATCCAACCACATCTCCGTGAAGCACATGAGACTGCAGCCTTTATACAGCCTCTAGAAATGGGTTAGCGCTACTAGCTCCTCGGTCTTGTTGCGGAGAGACCTTACATTCCCCATGACCACAGACGGAATATAAGTCCTTCTCCGCTTCGTCCGGCCACCCCTGCAGCCTCTCCGTCTCCTTTGTATGTCTGCAGGTATGTCCAGGTGCTCAGCACAGTGGGGACCCGGCCCACTGTATATAAAGTCTCTTAGTCCAAGCAGCTGATCCCGGGTGTAAACAATGGGACGTCCGGAGCCAGAGACAAAGGGATTTCGCGCTGCCTCAAAAAGTGCCGAAAGAAGCAGAAAACTAATCACAAGAGTTACAAAAGTGGGTTTCCCATGTGCACACTTGCACAGGGTACCACCCACTGGGATAGGGGTTGCAGGGGATATGGAGAACTAAGAATTTCCTCATGGGGGATTTGGAGGCTGGTCACCCGGTGTATATAGATGAAATTGGGCTACCAAGAGGGGTGCCAAATGAGTACAAACTAGTGGACCAGTTTGTGGATGGGTTTGCCTCATTTTTGTGCCCGTGGTGTACCCCCAACAAAGGTGTGGATTGGATGGAAATGATAGTTGTTGGACCAGCAAGACATCTGCATCAATTTGACCAGCTGGCGCTTAGCTTGGGTTCGTGTGTTATATACATCATAGGGACAAAGTGAGGAACCTTGGGGTAATTTTTGATCCTACATTGTCTTTTGTTCTCCACATTAGAGACTGCTTTCTTCCATTCATGAAATGTAGCGAAGATTTTGTTCCATCCTGTCTATGGCTAATGCTGAGGTTTGATTCATGCATTTGTTTCTTCAAGATTGGACAATTGCAATGTTCTATTTTCTGGTTTACCACAGTCCAGCATTAGGGCTCGCCAATTGGTTCAAAATGCTGCTGCCAGACTTTTGACTCGAGGGACCACATTACACCCATTTTGGCATCTCTTCACTGGCTTCCTGTTGCTGCAAGATCAGATTTTAAGGTTCTGTTATTGGCTTTTAAAATTATTCATGGACTTGCACCTCCCTATCTGGCTGACCTGGTCAAGCCCTACGTACCAGCTTGGGCCCTGCACTCACAGGGTGCAGGAGTTTTGTGTGTTCCCAGAGTGAATCAAAAGTCTGCCGGTCACAGAGCTCTCTCCTGTCATGCTCCCGCTCTAGCAACTCTCTGTTCAGTGAAAGCATCTTTTTCATATGACATCTGAATTTGAAGTCTGTTTCCTGTCAGTCTTTGCGTCTTCTGAGTTTCCTCCCCACATTAAACTACCAGGGGGATCTGCCTGCATGACAGTCCCTCAATAGAACATAGCCCAGCTCCTGATTAAAATAAAGAACATAGTCCATTTTCTCAATAAGATAATCAACATAGCACAGCTCTTCATTGATGTAGACCATAGTCTAACTCCTCATTAAGATGTAGAACATAGTCCAACTCACTGTTAAGATATAGAACATAGTCCAACTCCTGATTAAGAATAAGAACATAGACCAGCTCCTCATTAAGATAATCAACATCGTACAGCTGTTCATCAATGTAGAACATAGTCCAACTCATTGTTAAGATATAGAACATAGCCTAGCTCCTCATTAAGAAAAAGAACATAGTCCAGCTCCACATTAAGATACAGAACATACTCCAGCACATTATTAAGGGCCCCTTCACACATAACACAACTGAGGCTGAATGCCGTATGGAGGATTCGAATAGCACACATGAAAAATTGAAGCCACACTTGAATGCCTCGTACAGCAGTTGGCACAACCATTTGGCCACAGCACATGCACAACACCATCGTGTCACGCCCGTGCTGGAAACCCAATCAAACAGCGTCAACATGAGGTTGGACTGCCATCTGACCGTGGTTGCAACATTCATACAGCATGTTGTACACAGGTCAGACCATTCGTACCGTGGTTGAGGGGCTGCATGAAATGATCGGCCAGTCGAACCCTGGCCAAATGTCGCGATCGAGCCAGTCTTCACACCAGGGACCGAATGAGGGAGAATGGCGGGCCAATGCCCATTCGACCCACCCTCAACCACAGTCGAGGCGCCACCCACGAACTTCCAACTGGGCACTTTGAAAATGGAGGCCCATTCGTGTGGCCAATACAAATGTAGTGCCCAGGACACCTCTGTCAAGGTGCGGTTGAGGTGGCAACAGCTCAAATGGCAGTCAGTGTGGCATGTCCACTCCCCCAAGCACAACGAATGGTGTGTGAGTGTGTTGTGTCCCCCGAGCACCACACACAGCATGCAAATGTGTTGCACCCCCCCATCAAGCATCACAAATAATGTGCAAGTGTGTCTTGTTCCCCTATGCAACACTGTCAAGGTGTGGCCGAGGTCCGAGGTGCTGAAAGCTCCAACGGCAGCTGTACTGCAGTGCGATGGCTGTCCAGCGCAGCACGCACACCTGGACAGGCTGTCATGTCCGTGATGGATGTCATTTCACACATACAGTGTCATTCCCTCCAATGGGTTTAACAATGTATTTGAGACATCATGATCACCAGAGCTGTAATACGAGATGTACAGGTGCGCACAGCCTGCTGCCTGGCCATTGCAAGTCAATGCATGTGACAGGGCCAGCACACTGCCAGCAGACACAGCTTAGTGGCATCTGAGAGCTGCCAAATATCCATCATGACATATACAGCATATCCCTGTTGAGGCGTTATGGGCAGTAGTGTGCCCAGCCGCCACAACAGAGATAAAAAATAATAACTGTACCCTGCTGTCAGCTGATCACTGCTCATACGCGTCCACCGAGGCGTTCAAATAATTTCAGTGCAGGCAAGAGCCCTGAAGCTGTCAGATGATGACACGCATGTTCACCGATACAATCACATCATGTCACACCTGACTGCTGTGTACCTGGGTGTACCAGTGTGGACAGTGACAGTGAACCCACTCATGTGAGAGCTTGCCGCTCCGGACAGGCGGGCATGTGGCTCATCGGTGATGTGATGTTCGTATTGACATGATCACATGCGATCACGTCCACTACAGTTATGCATTTGTCAAGGGACCATGGTTGACATGCAGTCATGCCACGGGTTGGATGTCACTCAAAATCAAGCAGGGAGGGAGCTGAACACAGCCCACGACCACTGACTACATTCCTGTGGCTTGCGCTGCTCTACATTGCACCCGCCACGTCAGAGCAATGCAAAGCTGGGGAACGCATATTGTCACATCTGCTCCAATCACCCATGTACAAGGCACAGTGTTGAATGCATGTCTGCAAACAATGACGACATGGGAAAAAATAAAAAACAACCAAGATCACCTTTGGATCGCCCGCAGCACCATCTCAGTGTGCACGCTGATGCCCATGTAGGCAGAGCTGTACCAGGCAAGGGGCCCACAGCAGCTGTGAACTTCGCTGGCCTGACCTCTGGTTAATGCGTGTGTGAGGGAGGAATGGACATTTTTATTTCATTTTATTTCATCTCATTCATGTACTTTCATTAATTCCTTGTTGACGCCCATGGGCATGGCCATGAACAAAAAGTGTATTCTCTGCTCTTTATAACAGGAATTAAATATTTTTACAGACAAGAAGAAATCCATATAACAAGGGGTGGTGGCCTAGTGGTTAATGCACGTGGTTTCAGTTTCAGAAGGCTCCAGGTTCAAATCCCACCCCTGCCACATTTCTCCATGTAATGTGGAATTGCGTCAGGAAGGGCATCCGGTGTAAAACCTGTGCCAATGCAACATGCAGATCCACCTTGGATTTGCTGTGGCGACCCCGAGTGCAAACAAGGGAGCAGCCGAAGGGACTTACTTACTTACAAGAAGAAATCCATGTTTCCTCAATTCCAACACAGAGGCTGTCCCAGCATCAAGTCATAAAGCATCAATAAAACATCATTACCAGTAACATGATTGTCTTATATTTCAATGGTACATTTATTGTTCTTATAATGTTCTATGGTCTGTCATTATTTGGTCCTTACACATTTTCTTCAATCTATCAACATTTGTACAACATATAATTGCTTCCACTGCTGTGACAGCATGATGTGGTATCACACCTCTCACCATGGTCGCACTGTGTTCGTGCATGTGCACATGATCATGCATGAAACCGTCACCATGGGATGGTATGGCATCCATACACGGCTGTCCAACTAAATGTCCCTCCCGACTGCGGCTGGAGTTTTTTTGGGTTTCGCCCATTTGGCCTGTTTCAACCTCATTTGCCCAACTTGCTGTTATCTGTGAAGGGGCCTTAAGATACTGAACATAGTCCAGCTCATTAATAAACCAAAAGTCATAGTCCAGCACATTATTAAGACATAGAACACAGTCCAGACTGTCATTAAGAGATAGAACATAGTTCTGCTTCTCATTAAGATAAAGAACATAGTCCAACTCCTCTTTAAGATAAAGAACATAGTCCAGATTCTCATGAAGATAAAGAACATAGTTCAGGTCCTCCTTAAGATATAGGACATAGTCTCTTTCCTCGTTAAGATAAAGAACATAAAACACCTCCTCATTAAGAGATAGAACATAGTTCTGCTTCTCATTAAGATAAAGAACATAGTCCAACCCTCTTTAAGATAAAGAACATAGTCCAGAATCTCATGAAGATAAAGAACATAGTTCAGGTCCTCCTTAAGATACAGTACATAGTCTCGCTCCTCATTAAGATATAGAACATAGTCCAACTCATCATTAAGATAAAGAACATAGTCCAGCTCCGCATTAACATGTAGAACATAGTTCAGCTGCTCGTTAAGATAAACACCATAGTTCAGTTCCCCGTTAAGATAAACAATATAGTTCAGGTCCTCATTAAAATAAAGAACATAGTCCAGCTGCTTATTAAGATATAGAACATAGTTCAGATTCTCATTAAAATAAATAACACAGTCCAGATTCTCATTAAGAAAAAGAACATAGTCCAGCTCCTCATTAAAATAAAGAACATAGTCCAGATTCTCATTAAGAAAAAGAACATAGTCCAGCTCCTCATTAAGATAAAGAACATAGTTAAGCTCCTTATTAAAATAAAGAACATAGTTCTGCTCCTCTTTAAAATAAAGAACATAGTCCAGCTGCTTATTAAGATATAGAACATAGTTCAGCTCCTCATTAAAATAAAGAACACAGTCCAACTCCTCTTTAAGATAAAGAACATAGTCCAGATTCTCATGAAGATAAAGAACATAGTTCAGGTCCTCCTTAAGATATAGGACATAGTCTCTCTCCTCATTAAGATAAAGAACATAAAACACCTCCTCATTAAGAGACAGAACATAGTTCTGCTTCTCATTAAGATAAAGAACATAGTCCAGATTCTCATTAAGAAAAAGAACATAGTCCAGATTCTCATTAAGATAAAGAACATAGTCCAGATTCTCATTAAGAAAAAGAACATAGTCCAGCTCCTCATTAAAATAAAGAACATAGTTCAGCTGCTTATTAAGATATAGAACATACTTCAGCTCCTCATTAAAATAAAGAACATAGACCAGATTCTCATTAAGAAAAAGAACATAGTCCAGCTCCTCATTAAGATAAAGAACATAGTTCTGCTCCTCTTTAAAATAAAGAACATAGTCCAGCTGCTTATTAAGATATAGAACATAGTTCAGCTCCTCATTAAAATAAAGAACATAGTTCAGCTGCTTATTAAGATATAGAACATACTTCAGCTCCTCATTAAAATAAAGAACATAGACCAGATTCTCATTAAGAAAAAGAACATAGTCCAGCTCCTCATTAAGATAAAGAACATAGTTCAGCTCCTCATTAAAATAAAGAACATAGTTCCGCTCCTCTTTAAAATAAAGAACATAGTCCAGCTGCTTATTAAGATATAGAACATAGTTCAGCTCCACATTAAAATGAAGAACATAGTCCAGCTGCTTATTATGATATAGAACATAGTTCAGGTCCTCATTAAAATAAAGAACATAGTCCAGCTCATTAAAATAAAGAACATAGTCCAACTGCTTATTAACATATAGAACATAGTTCAGCTCCACATTAAAATGAAGAACATAGTCCAGCTGCTTATTATGATATAGAACATAGTTCAGGTCCTCATTAAAATAAAGAACATAGTCCAGCTCCTCATTAAAATAAAGAACATAGATCAGCTCCTCATTAAAATAAAGAACATAGTCTAGCTCCTCATTAAGATAAAGAACATAGTTCAGCTCCTCATTAAAATAAAGAACATAGTCCAGCTCCTCATTAAGATAAAGAACATAGTTCAGCTCCTCATTAAAATAAAGAACATAGTTCAGCTCCTCATTAAAATAAAGAACATAGTCCAGCTCCTCATTAAAATAAAGAACATAGTTCAGCTCCTCATTAAAATAAAGAACATAGTCCAGCTCCTCATTAAGATAAAGAACATAGTTCAGCTCCTCATTAAAATAAAGAACATAGTCCAGCACATCATTAAGATAAAGAACATAGTTCAGCTCCTCATTAAAATAAAGAACATAGTCCAGCTCCTCATTAAGATAAAGAACATAGTTCAGCTCCTCATTAAAATAAAGAACATAGTTCAGCTCCTCATTAAAATAAAGAACATAGTCCAGCTCCTCATTAAGATAAAGAACATAGTCCAGCTCCTCATTAAAATAAAGAACATAGTTCAGCTCCTCATTAAAATAAAGAACATAGTCCAGCTCCTCATTAAGATAAAGAACATAGTCCAGCTCCTCATTAAAATAAAGAACATAGTTCAGCTCCTCATTAAAATAAAGAACATAGTCCAGCTCCTCATTAAAATAAAGAACATAGTCCAGCTCCTCATTAAAATAAAGGACATAGTTCAGCTCCTCATTAAAATAAAGAACATAGTCCAGCTCCTCATTAAAATAAAGGACATAGTCCAGCTCCTCATTAAGATAAAGAACATAGTTCAGCTCATTAAAATAAAGAACATAGTCCCGCTGCTCATTAAGATTTGAAAATCAGTCCATCGAAACCACTTTATTTCAGGGTGGGGGGTTTCCCCAATATTTTAATCACAAGGCAAAAATATGTCTAACTTTTGTCTCTCTATTCTTGCTTTCAAAAATGTTTTATATACCTCCTTAAAATTATTTCACATCTCAAAATTGCTAATCTCCCATGATGCTCTGCAGCATATTTGTGAATTTTTACATCATCATATTCAATTTTTTGTATTCTATAACTCTGTTCTATCTCAGTTATGTCTCTAACATTTGATCACACAGAGAGCTGAAAAAGGTCAAATATTTCTCTGGTGAAACGTCTTAACGGATAAATGAGGAAAAGCAGCGTGAGTGAAAAGAGGATTTTCTCTCAGACAGACTTACTGCAAAGTTTTCAGGACGTTCGATCACGACGACTTTAACAAGTGACTGTGACGCCACAGAGGTCAGGACACAAAAACTGACTCCTCTTTCTCTCCCTCCCTCTCCCTCTCTGTTTCTCTATATCTCTCTCTCCCCCTCTTTCTCTGTGTTTCTTTCTCTCTCTCCCTCTTTTTTCCCCTCTCTCTTTCTTTCTCCCCTCTCTCTCCCTCTCTTTTTCTCCCTCTCCCTCTTCTCTGTCTCTCACTCTCCCCCCTCTTTCTCTCTTTCTTTCTCTCTCTCCCTCTTTCTTTTTCTCTCTGTCTTTCTTTCTTACCCTCTTTCTCTCCCTCTCTCCCCTTTCTTTTTCTCCCTCTCCCTCTCTGTTTCTCCCCCCCTTTCTCTCTCTCCCTCTTTCTTTCTCTCCCTCTCTCTCTTTTTCTCTCTCTTTCTTTCTCATTGGATTCTCAGATCACCACTTGGTGATGTACTGTGTTCCAGGACGGGCTCTTTGCTGCCCCTACTGGTGCTTTAATGTAAAACTCCTACTGGACAGGGCCTTTGTTTGGGCTTTTTAGGACTTCTGTGAGCAGTGGAGACTTACAAAAGACGACTTTGGAAGCATCTTGAAATGGTGGGAGGTGGGGAAGAGTCAAATTAGACAGTTTGTTAGCGGTTTTCTGTAAACACTCACAAAAGTGAGAGGGAGTGTCTGGAGCAGCTGGAGAGAGAGGGGGCAGCTCTGGAGGACGGAGTGGTTAGAGCAACAGGGGGTAGCAGTGAATGGACACATGGGAAGGGGGCGCTGAGACAGTTTATGAACAAAAGGGCCAAGAGGGCGTTGGTGAGGACCAGGGTGACCAACATCACAAACACAGATGCACCAACAAGGTACTTCTTTAATTTAGAGAAGGGAACTCAGACAAACACTGACTTTATGCACCTGAGACTTGCTAATGGGGAGGTCACAGCCGACCCTTTACTCCTGACACAGGAGACCATTAACTTCTATACTGAGCTGTTTGGGGCCAGAGATTGTGATGCAGATAGTCAGTGACAGATCCTGGACGGCCTTCCAGAGCTGGAAGAGTCTGAAGCAGCCGCCCTGGACTCTGTCATCACTCTGGAGGAGATGACGCTGCCGTACAGGAGCTCAGTGCTGGGCGGGTCCCAGGGATCAACGGGCTTCCACCAGATTTTTATAAGAAGTTTTGGACTTTGTTCGGGCCTGACATGCACAGGGTCTTCACTACAGCATTACAGCTGGGACAGCTGTTCCAGAGCAGTTTTGGCCCTTCTTCCAAAGAAAGGGGACTTAACAGATTTAAAGAACTGGAGGCCAGTCTCTCTGTTATGTTCAGATTACAAAATCCTGGCAGAAGCACTTTCCAACAGGTTGAAGAACTGTTTGGATTCAGTAATCCATTATACACAGACTTACTCTATACCTGGTCATACAATCATGGACAGCATTTTTTTTAGTTTGTGATATTATTGGAGTAGCAAAATTCAATAAATTGGATAGTGGACTCATCAATCGATCAAGAGAAAACTTTTGACAGAGTGGATCATCGGTACCATTTTAACACCATGAGGGCATTTGGATTCCCCAAAATTTTTACATCATGGATTGGTGCTCTTTATGTGGGGGCTACGGTGCTCTTCAGAGTGGGGGGAGGGCTGAGCCGATCCTTGGAGGTGCAAAGTGGCATCAGGCATGTGTGTCCTCTGTCTGGGATGCTTTATGTGTTGGCCATTGATTCACTCCTACACCAGCTCAGGAGGGGGCTGATGGGCCTGGTGGTGGAGCAGATCTCAGAGCCCATTTACATATCAGTGTATGCAGATGATATCACAGTGTGCATATCATCACAGGAAGACTTTGACACTTTAGGACAAACATTGTCGCTGTATGAACGGGCCTCATCTGCACGGGTGAATTGAGCGAAGTGTGAGGGTTTCCTCCTTGGCCAGTGGGATCATCAGGCACGACTGACTCTTCCAGTAGGACTGCAATAGAACACAGAGGGGCTCAAGTACCTGGGTGTGTTCCTGGGGAGCGATCAATTCCAAACAAAAAACTGGGAGGGCCTTGTGGAAAAGGTGAGTGCCCGATTATCTCATTGGACCTGGGTCCACCCCCAGCTGTCTGATAGGGGGAGGACTCTGGTGGTTAACACCCTGGCTGCCTCCTGTTTGTTGCATCGTTTCACTGTCCTGCAGCCTCCGGACTCTGTGGTGGTGAATATTGGAGGAAGCTGGTGGATTTTTTTCTGGAGTGGTTTCCATTGGCTGAAGGTGGCTGTTCTGCACTTGCCTGTGGACGAAGGTGGGCAGGTGCTAATAGAAATCGTCAGTCGAGTGGTGGCCCTTCATTTACAGACTGTGCATCGGCTGCTCTATGGCCCACAGCAGTTGTGGACAGAGATGGCGGCCATCCTGCTTTGTAGAGTTGGAGGACTTGGTTATTACAGATATTTGTTTCTGATGGGCCTAACTGGTGTAGAGTTCGGGGGGAAAACAGAGTATTACCATTCTGTACTGAAAGCCTGGAGCGCAGTGTTCTTGTTTTCACGAGAGGAACCATATGGATGTGCAGGAGAAGAGCCACTTTTTCACAATCCTATAATTAGCGGTGGTCTGTTGGAATCCTTCCAGCTAATACAAGCCTTTGTAGTGGCAGGGCTGACTAGACTGGCCAACCTGAGGGCAGAGGATGGTTGGAAAAGTGCAGTCAAGCTGAGTCAGGAGACTGCGATCAGGTCTCAACGAGTGATAGAACGGTTTTTGCGGGGAGGTACGGAGCGGGCTCCCGCCACACTTCAGAGAAGCCCTGGAAATTTACAAACTCGGTCCGCTGGTCCATCCTGTGCCATTTTCTTCACGGTCTGTGTGGCTCGTAGGAGTGCAGCCAGAGCCAACAGGAATATTGTCGTCTTTCCCAGTTTTGTTGGACATGGCTTCAGTGGAAAAGAAGGACATATACATGATGGTCACCAAAGTCCGCCACAGAGCCGAGTTGGCTGTCGCTGCGGAGTCCGGGTGGTCGGGTGTGTTGGACCCGGGGGCATCTCCTAAAGGCAGCTGGAGGTCCCTGTATTGCCCTTCTATCGGGAAAAGCTGTGCCACTCTCCAGTGGAAAGTGGTGCATGGGGCCGTGGCTACGAACAGACATGCGACCCACTTTGACCCAGGCTCGAGCAGTCATTGTGACTTCTGCTTGGCAGAGGAGACTTTGGAACACCTGTGGCTGACCTGCCCTCGTCTGACGTCTCTTTTTAATGACTGGGACTATGGTTTCAGAGACTCGGGTGAGACTTTACTGAAGAACTCTTTGTGCTTGGACCAAAATTTTCAGGAGTGCAGTGTAGGAATATAGCAGTAACGAAGTTCATCTTGGGACAGGCCAAGATGGCATTTGGATAACAAGGAGAAACTGGAGAGTTGGCACAGGCTGCACAGACCCTCAACTCCTGATGAAGTGACTGATAAGGGCCCGCCTCAGGCTGGAGTTTGCATACAGCTTATTGGTGGGGAAGCTGGAGGAGTTTGAGGCTGTGTGGACGTTAGGGGGGGCCACTCTGTGAACTGAGAGGGGAGCAGCTGCTCATGGACTAATTATGGACTAATTATCTAATTATGGATCATCACTTCAATATGATTTGGTTACAGTGGGGTAAAAAAGTATTTAGTCAGCCCCTGACTGTGCAAGTTCTCCTACTTAGAAAGATGAGAGAGGTCTGTAATTTTCATCAAAGGTACACTTCAACTATGAGAGACAAAATGAGAAAAAAAAAATCCAGAAAATCACATTGTAGGATTTTTAAATAATTTATTTGTAAATTATGGTGGAAAATATGTATTCTGTCACCCACAAACAAGCAAGATTTCTGGCTCTCACAGACCTGTAACTTGTGCTTCTATGCGTCAGTCACGCTTTTTATTAAGCCCACGTTGTGTAGACCTTATTTCTGGCATGAAAAACTTTCATTTATTGCTAAGAGGTTGACATTCAGATTCACTGGTCGTCTGGAAGGATTCTGGGAATTACTGCCGTTCGCCATTAACGCTCTGGGGCCGAGGCCGTCATATACGATGGCTGGGACCAAGCTTTACTAAACTGTAAATAACTTTTTAATGATATGAGATAGAAACGTACCTTTTTTTGCTGAAAAGTTAACTCCGCGGACTTTCAATCCACCGTCGCGGCCATCTTGGTACTCCTCATAGAAGATGTGTGATGACGTGCGCAATGTGAGTGTCCAATCGGAATTGGTTCTCTGTCACATGGTTTTCCAAAATCCAATTGTAAGGCAGCTTTACCTCACATGATATGGCAAAGATCATTTTCAGGAGTGATATCTTACTACTTGGCCCGTTTGAATAGCCCCCTAACTGCTCCAATTGCATTTTTACATTTTTTGAACTTGAAAATTCTTCTCTGTTATAAAGTTAATCAATATGAGGACAAAGCTTCAGCTTTTAGCTCATACCTTTTTTGTTAAGGGTCAAAAAAGAACATTTTATTCATTAAAAAAAAATAATAATATCGGCTGATTTATCGGCTATCTGCAAATCACCCGATTTATTGATTATCTGCATTTTTTTCATCCAACTATCATTATCAGCATCGGCCTCAAAAAAATCCATATCGGTTGTGCTCTAATCGTGAGATTTTAAGCCAAAACCTCCTCCCATCTGTGAGAGCATTGAAGATGCAATGTGGCTGGGTCTTCCAGCATGACAATGATCACAAACACACCGCTCGGGCAACGAAGGAGTGGCTGTGTAAAAAGCATGGAGTGGCCGAGCCAGTCTCCAGACGTCAACCCCATAGAAAATTTGTTGAGGGAGTTGAAAGTCCGTGTTGCCCAGCAACAGCCCTAAAACATTACTGCTCTAGAGGAGATCTGCATGGAGGAATGGGCCAAAATACCAGCTACAGTGTGTGCAAACTTGGTGAAGACTTACAGGAAACGTTTGACCTCTGTCCTTACCAACAAAGATTATGTTACAAAGTATTGAGTTGAACTTTTGTTATTGACCAAATACTTATTTTCCACCATAATTTACAAATAAATTCTTTTAAAATCCTGCAATGTGATTTTCTGGATTTTTTTTCTCATTTTTTCTCTCATAGTTGAAGTGTACCTATGTTGAAAATTACAGACCTCTCTCATCTTTCTAAGTAGGAGAACTTGCACAATCAGGGGCTGACAAAATACTTTTTTGCTCCACTGTATGTGAAACCTGGCTTACACCTACAGCTGTCCTCCCCTTAAATGAGGCCTGCCCACCAGCATATACATTTAGTTCGTCCCTCATGATACGAAGCAAGGTGGGGGTGTTGCACTTATTTGTTATCTGAGTTGTTCCGTGAGTCTGCTTCGGTGTCTCTGAATAGCGGGCCTGTGACAGGATCATCTAACTGTAACTGTCTCAATTGCGAATGGTCAGAAAGCATCAAAGGCTAATATAATATATATATATATAATTCTTTTCTTTTCTTTTTGCCTGTTAGGGAATGGCACTCTTGCACCTGTACTGTATTAATACTAGATTATATTTGTTCCTATTATTGTTGACCTACTGACTTCTTTCTCTCTTGTGCCACTGATCCAGGTTGCAGTTCTTTGGGGTACTCTTGTTGCCAGAGACTGATACTGTGTGTGTTTTTTATCTTTTCGTGAATATGATTGAATTGGTGGAAGAGAGATTGTGTCTTTTAGAGTGGCTGGCCCCTCGAGTGCGGCAGGGCTGTGCAGCCCGGGCGTGCGGGGATGGTCTGGTGTCTGGGAGGGGGGTCCTGGACTTGCTGGGGGATTTGGGGTTGGGGGTGACATTTCGGGGGTCTGGGGGGGTTGCTTTCCAGTGCTGCCTGTTGGCTCCGCGGGCTTCCGGGGGTTGGGTTGGGTGCTGGTCCGCTCCTTTCGGCTCCTCCGTTGCGGAGCATGGGTGCGCCTCTGTGCCTGGGGTTAGCTGGCCAGCTGCCCAGCCCGCCGGTGGGGGCCCAGGTGCCGCGCCGTGTGGCTTCTGGTCCTATTGGCGGTGGGGGTGGTGGTGGCGGGGGGGTAGAGTTGGGCGGCCATCATTCCTTTTCAGTTGGGTCTGTCTACTCTGCCGTTGGTGGGTTGGGGTCCGATACCTGGGCGGGGAGTGGGGCCTCTCCCTGGGGCCCGGATGTATGTGGCCCCACGTCCCCCGGCTTCTCCCTCCGGGTTTGTGGGGCCCGCCTGTCTCCCCTTGGCTCCTCGGCTGCCCCTGCCGCTCTGGGGTCCCATCTTGCACCTTCCCTGGTTTGGGGACCTCCGAGCAGGGTGGTACATTCATCTGCGGCTCCCTGGCCCCCTGTCCCCCCTGTTGGTTTGTTCCTCCCTGGGCCTCCGGTGCTCCTCCGGGGCTGCCTGCCTCCCCTGTCTTGTGGTTTCCCTGCCACCTCCGCTGGATCTGGGGTTGGGCTGGGGGCCCTGTGGGGCCGGTATATGTGGCCCGCTCCCTGCACCGCACCTCTCCTTCCGCCTGCTGTTTGGGGTTGGGCCTCACATGTCACACCCTTTTAATCCACTTGTAGGGTTCATATGGATTTGTGGTCGGGTATTGGGGATGGGTTTGCAGGGCAGTCTGTGGCGCAGCTGTGTGCTGCAGCCTTCCACTGCGATCTC
The DNA here is from genome assembly GCF_902500255.1 of Thalassophryne amazonica. Classification (NCBI taxonomy): domain Eukaryota; kingdom Metazoa; phylum Chordata; class Actinopteri; order Batrachoidiformes; family Batrachoididae; genus Thalassophryne; species Thalassophryne amazonica. Next base: position 9,099,002 of record NC_047111.1, on the reverse strand, counting down.
CATCCGCCACTCCTACCTTGCAATTTTAATGCACACACTTTATTTCTACACATTTAGTAATCACCTAAACACCTTCACTAATTTAGAGTCGGGGTCACAAGGCAGTGGTGGGTTTTCAGGGCAGGCTATGGTGCAGCGTTGTGCCGCGGCCGCCCACGGCAGTCTGCCACCTGCCATCTCTTGCCCTGCTTTTAATGCAGCACTTTATCTTTGCTCACTTAGGGGGTCATACTCATCAAGGGAGATTAATTATAACAACTATGGTGGGGTTGGTAGGTAGCGTGAGTGTGGCATGTGGGGTTGGCCCCGAATGGCTGTGGATGTGTGGGGCTCTGGGGTAGGGGGGTCTGCCTCGCCGGTTCTGCTGTGGTCCCGTGGCCCTGCTCTGGGCCTGTGGGGCCCGGGATCCTGCGGCCTGTTGTGGGGGTGGGTGGTGGCGTTGGGGCGTGGGTGTTGGCGCTGGGGGGTTGGCGGCTGCTGGGGGGTTGGGGGCAGTGGTCTCCGCGGGGTGGTGCCCCACTCCCGCTCGGGCGGTCTTTTGATCACGGGCTTTAGTGTTTGGGATGGGATCCAGGGTGGGGGGGGTTGGGAGGGCCCTGCTGGCTATGCTGGGGGGGTCTTGTGGGCTTCTTGGTCCTGGGGTTGGGCCTCGCCTCTTGTCTGGGGGCCAGGCCCCGCCCTCAAATGGCTCGGTGGTCCCTACCTGTGCTTTGGATTTGGTTGTGGTGACTCCTTTGCCCCCCGTCTTTGCTCCCACTTGCTCCTGCCTTTGGGAGCCGTGGCCCTGGTGGTGTGGTTCTGGGACTCCTCCTATTGGTGCACTCACGCCGGCACCCTGTGTGCTTCCTTTGGGTATAGAGCTGCTCCCTGTGCCTCCATGGGAAGGGGTGGTGTCTGGGGTGCATTCCAGCGCCGTCGGGCCGCACCCCTGTTGGTCTGTCGTGCTGCCCGGTGGCTCTGGGGGCGGCCCTTCCTGGCCGCTTTGCCCTTCCGCTGCCCTTTTTCTCATGGTTTCTCCCAGGGCCCTGTGTCCTGAACCCATTTCCGTTTGTGCTCACCGCTGGCTGCATGGCTTCCGATGTGCTGGAGTGGTCCATGTTATATGGTAAGGATCTGTACTCTTATCTTGGCCCAACACACCAGCCACAGTAGTGATCAGATATTTAGCTGTGATCTGGGTCTCTGTGCATGGATGTTTGTGTGTTTGAGACTGTCACCACAATTCGGTTTTGGGTGCTCTCAAGGGGATTAAGACTCTGGTGTCCTAGATTAGGGTATGGATGCTCACTAATTAGACAACAGACTGTTGCTGTCACTGTTTGTTCATGTGTGTTTGGTTGTCCTGGTATGTTGTATGGTTGGGGCCCCGTCTCCTCGGTGTCTCACGTCACAGTTATTGTCTTCACCACTCGTCTTTCGTTCTTTTCTGTCTTTGTGTCGTTTTGGTGATCAGCCCTTCCTGATAGAAGTTGTCAGTTGGCTTTGAGTAGGATGTTGTAGGCTGATCGGGAAGGGCGGATGGAGGTCACACACACACACCACATTCACTCATGCACTACATACCTTCTGTCTTGCAAGAATAAATTGCATATATGGGTATTAATGTACATAAATGGTTCTGCCAGTGTGGCATTTACCATTACAATATATGCAGACGGTGGGGTGGGGAATTGCGAACGGTTACAAAGCATCACAGGGGGCAGGGCATGAATGTCCAAACTGCCAATCACAGCATGCTCAGGTAAGACATCTGTCGGGCTGTCACAAGTCAGAGGTAAGGGGTCATGTGACAGCGCATCTGGCACTTTGTTGAGTGTGCCAGGTTTGTGCACAATCGTGAAATCAAAGTCTTGAAGGTGAAGTGACCAGCAGGCAAGCCGGCCAGTGGGGTTTGGATGAGACATCAGCCATTTAAGACTGCTGTGGTCAGTGTAGATAGTAACATGCATACCTGGGAGCAAGGCACTCCTTTTCTGAAGTGCAGTTGGGGAGTTCAGCTTTGTGAAGGGAGCGACTTGTGAAGGCAGCGACTAGTGAAGGCAATAGCATACTCACAACCTTTGTCATCCTTTTGCATTAATGCAGTGCCAAGACCAACATCACAAGCAACAGTGTGAATGAAAAAGGGATGCTGGAAGTCAGGAAATGACAGGACAGGGGCTGATATGGCATGGTTTTTCAAAATGTCCATGGCTCTTTGGCAGTTGTCATCCCAGCAGAAAGTGGCATCCTTTCTTGTGAGAGTGTGAAGAGGTTCAACATGACGGCCGTAATCCTGAATGAAGCAATGATAATAGCCAGTCAGACAGAGGAACTGATGGACGTGTTTCACTGAGGTGGGGGTATTAAACTCCTTAACCGCCTTGACTTTGTCCAGATCAGGTTTAACACTTGATGAGGAGATGTGGTAGCCAAGGAAGGTGAACTCTATGAGGCAGAACTGGCACTTACTGAGCTTCATTGACAGGCCAGCATCTCAGAGTCTGTCCAGCACTTCTTTAAGATCTGCCAAGTGCTGATCAAAAGGTGGGTGAGGCAATAACAATGTCGTCGAGGTAGACCGCGCACGTTTTATAAATGAGGTCGGCAAGTACAGAGTTCATGAGTCTTTGAAAAGTCGCAGGTGCATTGCAGAGTCCAAAAGGTAGCACCTGCTCTGGACATAAAATCCATTCCCAGGATGAAAGGAGAAGACAACTTTGGTATTACTGCAAAATGCTGGTAAAAGTTCTTGTTCATGAATCCAATGTTGAGCCAAGTGACACCCTCAGGGATGGAAGGAGCGTTATTGTCGAGGTTGACTGCAGGGCCAATCCACTCACTTGTTTTGCTGGGGTAGGTGCCATTGACTTGAATGAGATCTGCTCTTACTACTGAGAGGGAAGAACCCGTGTCAGGAGTAGCCTCCACAGATGTAGCATTGAAGATGACTTTTGTTCTCAGAGGAGTATTCCAATGGGCTTTGGAAAAAATTGTCCTCTAAGTGTCTGAGAATTGGACCATCTTGGTGTGTCATAGGTGAATGAGGCTCTGTTAGCGGCTGGAGGGAGGTTGGCCTCTGCGAAATGTCTTCCCTCCCCTGCAGTTTCCCAATTGCTTGTTTTGTGTCAGGCCCGGGCACTGTCGTTGTTTTTGTGCTGGCCTGAGTCAGGGGGACCAGGCGCTGGAGATGGTTGGAATGGGTCGGGCCCCATAGCATCTGCAGCGGACTGCATAGAAGAAGGCTGGCCGTTACAGTTTGGGCAGGTGCACGACGTAAATCCTGGTTGAGAGCATTTAAAGCAGTATGGCTCAGGCTTGCACTGTTCTTTGTAACGTGAAAAAGTATGTGGTCCACTTGGTCCAAGCACTGAGTGGAGCTCATGAGCATGTAGCAAAAGTTCCATTACAGAAGTAATATTAGCTCCATACAGCGCGACTCTGTATTTTTCAAGAGAGTGCTTGCTAATCAGGTTGATTTGCTCTTTTTCAGGTGGTGGACTTTTCAGTTTATTAAACTCACTCAGCATGTGGGCCACGAAGGTTGGGAGCGGTTCATCCTGAGCCTGGACACGATCAAAAAGTCCCCTCAGAATGCATTCTTGGTTGTCAGAAGGCAGAAAAACTGTCCTGAAGAGCTGACAGAACTGGGCCCATGAGATGATGTGGGAGCCCAGGGCCTTGAACCTTTTTCCCGGGCTCTTTAGCAAGCAAGTGTGGCAGTTCATTTAGTAGTTGTCCAACTATTAAGCCCAATGAGGATTTATTTGTGGCAACAGCTTGTAACCAGTCCTCAGGTTGCACTTTATTGTCCCCAGCATATACCGGTGGCTCCAGCTTGGCTTGATGTAAAGCAGCTGCTATCACCCTCGATGCATTGCTGAGTTCGAGTGACTGAGGTGGCAGGAAAGGATTGGTGTGTAGAAATGGATTGGTAGGCAGGAATGGATTAGTACTGTTGGCATTGACTGTAGGTTCAGCTCTGACCACCGTAGGGACATGAAGCGTGGACGTAGCCATTTGGAAAACAGCAAACTGTATGACTGCAGGAGGAATAGGGTTTTCCTTGTTGAAACGGGCCCACTGCTTCAGGAAAGTCTGCTGCATGTTCAGTGTGTCACGTAGACAGTCACTAAGTCTGTCAACTTCTGTTCTCAAGTCCACTACTTATTGGTTAAGGTCAGGAATTTTATTTTCAACAATACTGTATATCGGTAAAGGGGTGAGTCCCATTTCTTGAGTCAAAATCGTGCGGGTAACGTGCCACTGTGCTTTCCAAAAATGAAGCACACTTAAACACAGCAGAGGGCCTTAATAGTAAGCAAAAAGAGTCAGTCAGACCAAGCTATGCTGACCAAAAGTGAAAAAAGGCGCCTAAGGGTGATTCTTTAACTACGGGCACTATTGGTCTTGTAAATGTAATTTCCACCACACCATTGCCTTACAATATAAAGCGCCTTGGGGCAACTGTTTGTTGTGATTTGGCGCTATATACATGTGCGCTGAAGTCACTGTTTATCTCCATAGAAACTACCCAAACAATCTTTCATACAAACTGTTTAAAGGGACATTACAGTGTTGTGGTGGAAATTACAGCAATAGTGTGGGACAACTACATTTTGTTTAAAAAAATCACAACAGTTGTATGACATTGAATACCCCAATAATGTTTTGATTATTTTACTGATATTTTATTCAGAGATATTTTAAAACATTAGAAAAAACGTTTTTTTACCATTCATTTTTATCATTGAAGATCAAAAGTCTGGGTGTGGGACAAGCACAAAACGGCAATATTTGCATATAATGATCCTTTTTTGGGATCCAAAAACTTGATCGAGATCCAGAGAAAAATAATGTTCAAGCGCCAGTTGTAACATGTGGTGGTGCGGGCGGTAGCAACCATGGACATGTGCTGCTGGATCGCAAAAAGAGCACGACTTGTAGTTGTAAATTTCCACAAGGCACCTGTTTATTTACCAAAAAAGGAGAAGTTGCCAGCTTTACCACAGCTTACTGGATATTGCACAGTGGCCCGAGTACACACGGCCGAGTCCATGACATGAGAGCGAACAGAGAGAGAAAAAAAGGACCATTATCTATGGTAAAACACAGGGGCGCCCTCTTGAGGTGTAATACTGTAATACCATGGTAATGACTTAAAGTGGCCTGTTACAGCTTACCTGTGTGTTGTTGTGTGCGTGTATATGAAAGTATATTGTTTTCGCATGTCTTTGACTAGTAATGATTACAGGTTTGGTTATCTTTCAGCCATGTTTTAAGCTGTGTCTTGAATAAAGCAAATGTGGGGCTGAACCTGATTGTCGTTGGCAGAGTATTCCATGTGCTACTGCCCCTAATAGAGAGTACATTTTGAGAAAAGGCAGTTTTTCTAAATTTGATCTCACAATCACCCCTAGCGGAGGATGTGGTGGTAATTTCATTGTAACTTTTCCTGTTAACATAGTTCCTCAGAGGAGGTGGGGCCAGATTGTGTAGGGACCTGTACACAAGACAACACATTTTAAAATTCTCAAAACTTAAAAGTTTATATTTTTATAAGATTGGACAGTGATGAGAAATTTGTAGTTTTTTTTGTCCAGTATTTTTACGGCTTTTTTGTACAATTGTTCAACTGGTTTCAGTACAGTTGTTCCGGCAAAGGACCATGTTGTAATGCAATACTCTATATGTAACAAGTTCATGCAGTGTAAGTAAGATTTGGCCGCATCTATTGTAATAAACAGTCTTATCTGCTTATAAATGAGATAGATTGAACTTTACAGTGTTAGTTACCTTTTTGATATGTTTTTTGAATGTAAGATTTGGGTCTAATATCACTCTGAGATATATGAATTGGTTCACAAGCACCAGTTCTTCCCCTTCCAAGAAAACATGGGATCTGGCTAGCTTAATTGGTCTTTTGGTGAATATCATATACATACAGTTTTGTTTTGGGTTTTTTTTTTTTGTTTTTTTTGGTGTTCAGCGGAAGACAATTTTTATGTAGCCATTTATGTATTTTACATAGTGCATTTGTGAGGTCTACAGATATTTTGTCACTCTTTCCCTGGGTAAAGATTACTGCGTCATCTCCATACATTTACATATTTAGTTCAGACCACACATCGAGGAGATCATTTATATACAGAGAGAATAATAGAGGGGTAATACTGAGCCTTGTGGAAGACTAACATAACTACAAGAACACGCTGCTTTCTGTTAGAGAGATAAGATTGAAACCATTGAATAGTATCTTCCAAAAAGTTAAAATGTGAAAGTTTAGCTAAGAGAGCTTGATGGTTAACTGTGTCAAATGCTTTCTTTAAGTATTAAAACACGGCTCCTACACAGGGGTTGTTATCTAGTAGATGTTTAATCTTTTTCTCTCTCTCTCTCTCCCTCCCTCTCTCTATCTCTCTCTCTCCCTC